>NW_026526843.1:98319546-98882046 GCF_024362965.1 Panthera pardus
CAGAGAGCATTCAGCAAACGGTGTTGACTGCCTGCCGTCTTTTAAAAGCACATCTGGAGAGACACTAAAGGCACCTGGCAATATCGCAGTGACTTGTTAGTAACCTGGCTTAACCCAGATGGCCTGGAGACCGTAGGCACCTTTCCCCCGGGGGGAAAGTTCTGTGGTAACACAGTCGGGCCCTTCTGTTCAGAAGCAGTCAGAAATTCCATGAGCGGAACTCAGCCGTGACCCTATTGATATAAACACCTGTCCTCCTGTAGCCGGCCTTGGGTTTCTTTCCTTCTCACTGTCCTGATAATGACAGTGAAGTTTCTTGGAGTTTCGTGTAAGTCAGTTGGAAGGAGCCTTTCTTTCAGGAGCAACCCTACCAAATATCGGTTATGAGATTTTGTAGGACTGTGAAGCCAGCAACCCTTGGGTATGTTTGTCTTTGCAACTCAGGCGCCTCGGCAAGTAGTTTAGTAGGAACTCCTGACTCCCCAGATCACGTGTAAGCCTGATACTCTAAATGACGTGGCCGTCTGCCGGCAAAGCCCATGGCGTGGTATTCTGTTCGCCGTGTGCTTTGGTCTCCGAGCTCGGTGTTACCTGCCTGACAGCTCATAGAATATTTACAGGTTGTTATTCGTGAGGAATTTTAGTTAGCCGTAAAGATTTTCACAGCTATGGCAGACATTAGAGGTCTCATTCATCACTCTGGTGACCTTCCCCTCTGGAATGCAGCCCATCTGTCTCTGCTGTTGAAATCTTTATGGAAAATCTGCCCATCTTTGAAAGTTCAGTAAGTGATCTTAAAGTTTTCATTGAATCTTTACTTTTGATATATGATCCAGACATATGCGGCGCTATTCTTATTTTAATTTAATGTTTGCAACGGTGTTAAATTTAACTTGGCCTTTCGGTTAAATGACAGAAAACTTACTCTTGCTTCGGGAACTATATGCGTCCCATCAGAAGAAAAGAGAAATCATACAGAAAGCAATCCCAGTGGGGAAAAATGATAGGCGCATACACCTACATTCAGCATTGATAACTACATGAAACCTTGAGCCCTTTCCTATAATCTTGATTATGACCTTCGGGAGTGAAAACAGGCGGAAATAAGTTTTTCGTGTGATTTGAGGTTTTAGAGGGGACGCTAAGCAAATTCCGTAAATAAGTGAATGGAGTGGGCTGGTTTACAGAACAGGAGAGAGTAATGGTCGTCTCCATTTACCTTCAGTGCTCTTGTGAAATTGCCCTCTTGGGATCACCAGTGATCTTGTGACCAAATACGCCTTCCTCTTCTCTCCCCTTAGTGCACTGGAACCCACTGGTGCTCACAATATCTCACCACCCGGCTGGCTGTCTTTCTGATGTTTCACCCTACTTTGTTCTCGTTTCTGTATCGTTTTTCTTCGGAGGCTTTTTCAGTGGTGCCACCATGACGGGCCACTTCCCAGGGTACGGTTTTCTTTTAACAGTCTCCTTGCCTGCAGGGGTCCAGTCATCTTTATAGCTCCAGCTCCCATCTAACGCTTAGTCTTGTCCTTTCACCTGAGCTTCGGTGAAAAGATCCACCTGCCAAATATTTTAACCTAAATATGTAATTGATCTGAAATTCGCCCTCCAGCTTATCTTTTCTGCCACTGAAACGCCCCGTTGCCTCATAATTATCTCTTAGAAGGAGAGAGTCATGTGCGATTTCTCGCTTTGAGTGGATGCCACATTCAGCTAGGAACAACCTATTGAACTCCACCCCCCTGCCTCCATTCCATAGAACACCGTTCCTATCTTTTTGTCAGCATAATCCTCTGGTTGTAGAACGTCCTCTGGCCTTCTCTTTCCCATTGTATCAAATAGGGACTAATCGATTCATCATTCATGCTGAGGAATAATGGACACACGGTCTACCCAAGAATGAAGGATCTGTTGGGCAGGTGCCATTGGTCTAGGCAAAGAGATAGAACGATGTCCCATAAGCCCAGGCAGTCAGTGTTCAAAGGCATCTCTGTCCGCCCCACTTGATCCTGTGTGAGGCACATTACTAGTAGTTAGGAGTGGATGCAAGGGGTGAAGACAACTGCTGCTTGGTTGAGGCAGGGAGATTAATTCTAGAATTACTGTCATTCAGACAACATCCCATAGGTGTGTGATTATAAACATTATTTGTATGGTAATTAACATTTTGCAAAGCAATTTCATATCCATTTTCTCGTTTTATCCTGACGGTATTTCTGCAAGGGAGATATCATTATGCCTATTTTTCATATAAAATAAATAAAGCTCAGGGACAAAACAAGGCTTGCTTAAGATCAGGGAGTGATGGTGGAGTCAGGAATTAAATCTATTCCTCCGGAATCTCTGTTCTAGCCACTTTCTCCTTGATCCACATATGTCTCAAGATGCTGGGCTGGGCTTTGAGACAGAAAGCCGATGAGCTGAGTGCCTCCCTGAACTCAAAAAGTCTACAGTCTATCATGGAGTGAAGGGGTGCGAGAGGCCTATTCTCAAATAATCCGTATCAGGCAGTATATCTAATGTGCCTTAAGAATTATACCGACTAACTGCCATTGACCAGCAGAAAATGGATTTTTCCCTTTCTACCTGGATCAATAAAGAAAGACTCCTGCTGGCAGGAGTGTAATTTGTATAAAATGCCTTTAACATGTTCATAGCCTTCAATGAAATAAATATATTTCGAGGAATTCTGCTTAACAAAATTGACAAAACTGTGTGCAAAGATTTATCTGCAGAGATGTTCATTGCAGCCTTACTTACAACAGTGAAAAACTGGAAACAATCTAAATTTTCCCAAAGAGGGGATTTCTTCAATAAATCACGGTACAGCCATGAACGGAATGCTGTTCAGCCACTTAAAATGGGAGCCAGGAATGATGTGAGCAGACACAGATGGTCCGCACGGGTGGGAGTGACTGGGTCAGAAGCAGGATTGGCCACATGAAACGGAAAACTCAAATAACAGAGGCTTATCCCAAGCAGGGCTGTATAACGTTCTCATATAGAAATCCAGAGAGGGGCGCTTGGGTGGCTCAGTCGGTTAAGCATCCAACTTTGGCTCGGGTCGTGATGTCAGTTAGTGAGCCTGAGCCCCGCCTCAGGTTCTCTGCTGACAGCTCAGAGCCTGGGGCCTGCTGGAATAGTGACTACATAGTCACAGGACCCCAGACTTCTCCTCTCTTTCTATTCGGTCATTCTTAGCACATATCTTCTGTAGCATTAGTTGTCAGGGCCCTGCTCATGTGCCCTCTGGAACCCACCGTGCCCAGGCACCCCGAACCTAGCCTTCCAACTACACACACCTGTGACTCTGCCCTCAAGGCTTTCTCTGTCCATAGGAACTTGCCCACGAAGCCCAAGTGACAGGCCAGAGAGGTAATGAGCTCCCCCCTCCATACTCCAGGAGTAGCCCTCAAGCAGTAGTAAATAAATACTCCACTTCCTTCGCCGCTCACCTAGAGGCGGCCGGAGGGGGACAACTCTGGAGCGTCTTCTGGGCTGACGTCCTCACCTACAGGGGGACCCCGGGTCCCCAAAGCAGTCCCGCATCCTTTACCAGTTCCTGCACCGGGGCTTCCTTGAATTACAGCCCAAGCTACCTCAACGTACATCCTTGTCTCCGTGTTTGCTGCTGGGGCGTTGCGGCAATATGGCTTCCATTGTCCTGGTTCCCACAGCTCTGGCCCTTATCCTCTCTCTCTCCTCTTTCTCTTGTCTCCCTCCCTCTCGCCCCCTCTCTCTTCCTCTCTTCCTCCTTTCCCTTTCCTGCTCCTGCTTCCTCTTTCTCCCACTCGCACTCTAATCCAATAATGGCTCTCCCTCCTTGTCCCTCAGACCTAGGGATGCTAACAGCCCCTTGTTCTTATTAACATTATCCCTTGTGATCTCCCTACACCCTGCACAGACCTTTGTGACCAGCCCTTTGACTAAACTCTACTCAACTTGACTGTGCCTAAAGGCACGGGACCTGTTAGGACGTCTTCCTCCACCCCACCCCATCCTGTTCCAGCCCTGCCTGTAAATACCAAGTATGGGGCTAAGCCCATAATGTGTGTTCACTAGACAGCAGTCGATTGATTTTAATGCTGGAATGTTAGATGTGTTCATTGAAAAATATCCTCAGAGGCTCAAATGCAAAGTAGCAGGAACTGTGTCTGCTTACCGCATTCTGTGCCAGCACTTTGCCAAGTGCCTCGTACGTAGCGGACTCTGTAAAAATGGACTGAGTAATGAGTACTGCGTTGTTTCCCTAGGAACCGGGGCTCTATTTTTGCCTTTTGGATGAAAATAAGTCTCGGAGCACCCTGGGTGGCTCAGTTGTTTAAGCATCCCGCTCTTGATTTCGGCTCCGGTCATGATCCCGTCCGTGGTTTACGGGATCGAGCCCCACGTCGGGCTCTGTGCTGGTGGCAGAACAGGAGTCACGGTGGGGATGACAGATTGTTGGGATGCAGACGGGAGAAAGATTTTGACCAGAGGAAAAGGCTGCTCTTTCTAATCATCACTAAAACTATAGGAAATTCAAAAGAGGCCTTCCAGGATCTGGTGACGGTGAAGTGGTTCCAGCAAGCCCTGGAAAGTCATGTGGTGGAAATCACGTAGAGGGTAAATTTAGATATCAGAGCGTAAAGAACTTAGACTAGAGGACATTATATTCTTGTGTAGGATGAATGCATTTACGCAGTTGTTTGGCAAATATTTCTAGACTACCGGTTACATACCGCACATGATAAAAGAAAGCACAAAGAGGGTGCCTGGGTGCCTCCGTCGGTTAAATAAATGTCTGACTCGATCTCAGCTCGGGTCTTGGTCTCAGGGTTGTGAGTCCAAGCGCCATGTTGAGCTCCGTGCTGGGCATGAAGGCTACTTAGAAGAAGAAGAAGAGGAAGAAGATGATAATAAATAAAAATCAAAGACTAGACAGGCTTGGTCGCAATCATGGATTCGGCCTTTACTAGCCGCAGGAACTGAGTCCGTTTTCTGACCTTTTCTGAGCCTCCCCTACTTCACGTGTGATAATGGAATACCGTGACCTCATTGGGTATCTGGGAGGATTACAAGCCTTTTCAGTGGGAGCAACACTGCCCGGAAAGGGACAAAAATTCGTTTGTCCCTAGGGAATGAAAAACCGTACCCTTTTTACGTAAAGCACAGATAACACACAGTATATCTGTGACGTCAAAATTTCATCAGGGACGGGGGGAGGAAGATGAGGAAAAAATAACTAAATAAGACGCTTTGCAGGGGGCCATGGGGGCATCGGGAGAAAAACATGGAGAAGCATTGCTCTAGAGTAGATCTCCTTGCTAGACTGTGCCCATCAAACCATTAGTGGAACAGACCCACTTCTGGGAAGCCAAGTGCCTGTGGCTAGTGGTCTTCCTTTACGCCTTTCTCTCAACCCCATAGGGGAGGTCTCCGTTTAGTCTCCAATGCAGGCTATAGTATTGATTTTTGTAACCTGCCCCCACTTTTCTTCCGACCGAACTACACTATCAGGCACCGAATCCACAAAACGTTAATAACGGCAGAAAGACGAATGAACGTATTTGGGTCTGAATTCCGGAGAGTGCCCCTTGGGCACGGTTTAAATAACATTCGTGTTCTTTTTAATTTTCTGGTTAGGCCCCTGTGTCGATTAAAATACGGCTTAACACCAGGGTGCATCGCTTCGCACATTCTGTTCGTCATGCATTAAAAACATGGTCGAAATAAGAACTTTGCCTCCATAGTGTGGCGTCTGTGATTCTGTGATTTTCAAAACCACCTTGGGCACAATATGGAATCCTGTCACCTCGAGGGAAGAAAAGCATTTGAAGGTAGAAGCGCTACCCTTTCTGGCTCTTAATAACATACTGCATCTGTAACGCGAGGGGAAATTCAGAGGTCGGTTTTGGAATGAATAAGCTCACGTGCAGCCTGCTATTTAAATTCAGGAGACAGTACCCCCTGGTGCTGGTGCCGTAAGATAATGGATGATTTTTGCAGTCAAGAATCTGAATCCCAAAGCCACCTTGGATTTACACGTAGCGGTTAGAGGAACATCTGTATAAGAAAATACCAGAGGACAGCACAGTGCCTTAGAAAAACTATTTGCCAATAAATCTGCTTTTGATGGGCTACTAAAAAATGGACACATCACGCATAAGAGATGCGTGTGTCTATTACGGAGGCTAGCTTTGTGTACAATGACAAGCTTCCCCTGGCACACTGAGATAAGAAACAGCAGTCCTCGGGGTCGGCACTCCTGCAAGAAATGAAATGATAACTTGGGGACACACGTACAAGAGTTACCATCTATTTGATCAACCTTTGAATATATGCAATACCAGAATCATCTGGCAGCCCCAAGCGAAATTGCCCACAACCTTTGAACAGTCTCTCGAGAAGGAGCCCTGAATCTAATCACGTCGAACCTTCGCCGGACTGTGTGTTATTTCCAAAGCAAACAGTTCCAGTGTGTTTGTCTCTGGTGGTGACGGGGCACAGAAGGAATGGGGGAAAGCCGTTGTTATTCCCCCCCCCCCCCGCCGTTTTTTTGCATCAAGGACATTTTTTAGGTAGGAGATTGGAGGGTTTCTAATGATGACTGCAAAGCAGTTGCTACGTGCGTTTGTAAACTGTTGAGTCAAAGCAGGGAAAACATCTTTCGGCACAGAAAACTCACTGAACTTGACCATTGGATTTATTTGATCGCCGCACATAAAGACAAACGGCTTTTCTTATTTTAAAAACTAAAAAAGTAACAGTTTATACATACAGTTTCAGGTCCATAAATTTTCATGCTCTGTATGAAAGATTGGCAGTTGAGAACTACAGTGATAAACGCTTCGAGTTTCATGTTGATCTGGAACTTGGAATGTTTTTGGAATATTCTTTTTACATCTTTCACCTGTTTAGCTTAAGCATATCCTAAGTACTCCTCTGGCATTTGATTGTTTTTTTTTTCCTTTTAATGCTTAAGAATGCAAAGTCAACTGTAGATATTCAGTGGAAGGCCAGCCATGAGCTCAGCTGGTCATCACTGCTTTTCCTCCGTCTCTGGCTAGATTTTTCGGCTTGGAGTTTGCTCCGTGAGAGCCCTGCTCTGGAAGAGCCTCCGTGAGCCACCCAGGCAAACCAGTAGACCTCTCCAAGCACACTTGTCTCTGAGAGATACCTCAGTATATTCCAGAAAATCCAAATGGACTCTTCTGCTATCAGAGGACATCCACAGCATCCTCCCAATCGGAATTAATTTGGGGACCATTAAGAAGATAAAGAACTGGAAAGGAACAATGACAGAAATGGTCAGAATCAGCCCATAGACACCTTTAAGGAAAGAAAAGCCCTTGTTTCTCGAGTCAGGCGTTCAGAGGCTTGGCGATACGGTCAGTGAGAGCTGGGGTGGGTATGCTGAGCAGACAAGAGCTGGGATTTCTGGCTCTCTACCCCGTTTCCTCCTAGAAAGAGAGCTTAGGTTTTTAGGTTTCCATAACATCAGACTCTCCCCAGGTAGGTCAGGGTGTCCAGCCTAAGTTCTTAGATCAGATCTTCCTTTATCACCTTATCAGGGCGAGAGAGCTGTATCCTAGGAAGCAAAACAAACAAAAGGAGAGCAGGGCAGATAATGAGAAAGGCAGAGGGGGTAAGAATAGAAAAAGAACTACTGAGTGAGATTGCATGCGAGGGGCTACTTCGAAACGGCAGATAAAGGTCTCCTCCCCGCCCCCCCATGTTAAAAACCTGTCCACCAGAATGAAAAGGCTTAATTAGCAGCTAAATACAAATCCACGTTTTGTGTCCTTTAAATGACGTCTCACCAAGGTACCAAGCAGAATGTCTGGTTGAAGGTTGGGTGATTCAATCCATCTATTACTCTCTATAAAACAAAGAATCTGCCGTTTCATTACCCTTAAATTGTCTGGCAGTGGGTGAAGTTAACTTTTATTAGGCGCTGTTCTTTCATATTATACAGTGTAGCCAAGGATATATTAGCTTTGACGTTTTCTTACATCTCAATATACTGTGGCGTGAATTTACTGTGAGGCTAATTTAGAAGGAAGCTTTTCAGAGGAGGAAATAATGGTCAGCCTCAGCTATGCTGCAAATTATAAGCAGGATGAAAATTCAGGGGGAAATGGACATCCCCGTACAATTGCTAGATGTTAATAAGCGTGCTTCTTACATGTGTATTCCTGATGATATTCTTTCTCTCTTAAAACTCCAGTTTTATAACAACTCCATTCTGGGGGAGGATTTTAGTGTTGAGGAAATGGTATAGTTTATCCTAACATGATGATGTTGTCTTAAAGAAAGAAACACCATGGGGCGCCTGGGTGGCTCAGTCGGTTGAGCGTCCGACTTCAGCTCAGGTCATGATCTCGCAGCTCGTGAGTTCGAGCCCCGCGTCGGGCTCTGTGCTGACAGCCCAGAGCCTGGAGCCTGTTTCAGATTCTGTGTCTCCCTCTTCTCTCTGTCCCAACCCACTCGCATTCTGTCTCTGTCTCTCCCAAAAATAAATAAACATTAAAAAAAAATTAAAAAAAAAAAAAAGAAAAGAAACACCCATCGGATCAAACTCTATGTAAAAGGTGTTCTCAGAGCTCGCCTTTGGGAAAGGAGCCCCCCCCACCCCCCAATGATAATTTAAGCATTTAAAATACAATTTAAAGATGATTGATCAGACTAATACACAATAAGGTCGTTATAAAACAAATTCCCAGTATGTGAAATTTAATTTCACCTACAGGATTCATCATTCATCACAAAAGTTTTATTACACTCTGGTATCGGGTGCCATTCTCTGACTTTGGGTTGTTTTTTTCAATAAGATCACGCTGGTTGGCTGATGTTTTGTGGCACGAATTAAGCATATTATTGGTCGATGAAATTGGATCCTGTTTAGAGCAAACAGAGACGAAAACAAGCATATGAGAACCAGAAGTGTAGTCTTTTAGCTTTAAGAACTTAAAATGTAACTGTATCACGCAGGGACGTTTGAGTTGTTAAACTAATAAAACCCAGTCAATCAAATAGTAAAAGATAGTGAGAAGCAGCAACACGAAGTGTTATAAGAAAAGCACCCAATGGAGACACGTAAGAGAAAATCTGTCAGCGACTCATTCAGTTTCTTATCTGTTCTATAGGTTTAGCGCTGGAACGGAGTTGTTTGTTTGTTTTTTTTTTTCCTTTGCATTTATCTTTGTGCCTGAATGAGTTCAATTTCACTTAGATTAGGACAGAAACTTCAGAACAGCAGGTTAATCCGTCCTGTCTTCATGGGCAACTGAGCAAACAGACCAATATCAGTGTAAAATTGTAATTCTGGAGATTAATGTTGTCTTTCCTGTTTGTGGTGAACTTGACCTCCTTGCCTTTTTCTTTTTTTTCCTTCAGCTTCTGTCCAGGGTCCCTGGGAGAGAGCCATCTCGCCAAACAAAGTGCCCTACTATATCAAGTAAGTTGGAAGCATCACATTGCTAAAGAAGCATTTATTGTGGCTAATCTGCATATTCACAAATGGATTGAGTTCTACATTGTGACTGACGTTAACCTGGCTTACAATACCTACTTCTCCATCCCCCAAGGAAGCTTGGAAAGTCAACTCGCGCTAAAATCACCGCTGCACATGTGCTGATGCAACAGGGAGCTGCCTTTAGGAAAAATCCATTTACTGCAGCCCGTTTCTTGTGTGTTGTGATTGGAAGTGGTGTGGATTTTCCACGATAGCACAAAAAGCTGCAGATAATATTATGGAGGGTGAGAGTGAATAGTTATAAGGACAGTTTCATTTGTTTAGGGGTGTTCCCGCATCTCTTTTTCAGCCAAGATGGATGATTTCGGCAGCTGTATGTACACAAAGCGTTTCCGGTGAATAAATACTTCATGTACCCAAAAGGCAGTCAGCAGCAGGCCCGGATTTGTGTAGCTGAGGTGTTCATTCTTGACACATAGCACTCAGCATTTTTCACAACAGACTCATACTGTTCTCTGGGGCCATTTGTGTCCGTCACAGGAATACAGGTGCTTAGAAGCACCTTCTGCAGGATGCATCGTGACGTACAAATACATTGTACATTGGCTCAATGATTGACATCGAGTCAATGTACATTGATACATCGGGTCAACATGCAAGGGACAGGAGGGAGGACAGTGAGTCATTATGGCACCTGAACAGTTTCTCGTTGACTATGCGATAGAGTTCAACTTCAATTTAACTTTGAACCTGCTGGTTCAATAATTGAATTTAATCGCCTTCGTGAAATAATCTTCAATACCAGCTGAAGGCTTTGAACCTGCTTCCGCCGTGAGTCTGACTAAAGACCCTCCATGTTTTCCCATTGTTCGGGCCTGCCATCTTTTATCAGGTTGGCTTCTGTTCTTCGGCTGCCCAGCATTTCTTCATAATTCAGTTCTAAAGCAATCGCAGCAATCCTAGATCTTCATGACTACCATTCTCCGGAAATTAGATCGCATGCCTCACTTTTGTTCACTCAGAAGAATGGGGGTGAGGGACTTCTTTGGGCCATTCAGGAAGAGACACATCCTTTAAGAAAGTTGTGTCTTATTAAATTTTTCCCGACAAAGCATCTCTTACCTTGAAAAACTCTCCTTCGATTTGCTTTGATCCCGCTTTTTATCTTTCTTATTTTTAAATTGTATTATGTTTATGCTGTATAATTTACCAATTCAGTCCCCTTACGTATTTTAAAGACCTATTTTAAATTGTGTGTCTCACTGAATGACAAATTCACTTAGACATGCGCTGTATGGCTTTACGTCCACTGTATATTTTGTTGGAACCATTTTATTCAAACTCTGCCCAGTCATCTCCGGTGTCTTGGTCAATCCCACATTTTCATCTCTAAGATGTTTGGGACCCGCTACTTCTTCAACCCATTTATAAAGCTCTCACTTTATCCGATTCCTTTATGATAGATGAAGAGATAGTCCTTACTGGATAGAGGTTCTCCTTTTGTAGCATAGATTGTGAGAGCACCTGAGAACCCAAAACATCTTCAAGTGATTATTCTCCAGATTTTTACTGTTTGGGGCTTATTAAATATCTCACAGGGATTCCTAGGGTCTCCCTACCCACCGTCCTTTCCCTAAATATTTATCTTCTCCCCGATGCGATACCCAGCACAAAAGATCCCGGTACATTGCCGCGTGGCAGTGAAGATTCATTCAGTCCAAAAATAAAAAGACAGATTCCCCCTCATTGTCCAGGGCTCCTTCACTGGCCCAGATCGGGGAACGTGAAAACGTGAGGTCCAGTCCTGGCTCTGTCATGAGTTGACTGTGTCGCCTTGGGCAAGTCACTTGCCCTAGACAAACCTTAGTTTCTCATTTAGAAAATGAGAGGTTGGGCTAGGTGATATCTAAGGTTCCCTGTAGCTCTAAGAATCAATGAGTGCGACTCATCAAACGATTGTATCCAAATTCAAAAACTGAAGATCTCAGCTTTTCTTTCAGAAGTTATCTTTATTTTTTAAATTCTCTAGTTTAATCATTAACATAATATGAATTCTTATTTAAAAAAAAAAAGTCGGGCGCCTGGGTGGCGCAGTCGGTTAAGCGTCCGACTTCAGCCAGGTCACGATCTCGCGGTCCGTGAGTTCGAGCCCCGCGTCAGGCTCTGGGCTGATGGCTCGGAGCCTGGAGCCTGTTTCCGATTCTGTGTCTCCCTCTCTCTCTGCCCCTCCCCCGTTCATGCTCTGTCTCTCTCTGTCCCAAAAATAAATAAAAAACGTTGGAAAAAAAAAAAAAGTCATAGCAATTCTGTTTTTCCGTTGTTTAATTAGCCGAAGATTTGCCCCCTCAACCCATTCCACTTTCTCCAGGTACCCATCTAAAGACCTCAAATCTTGGTGTTTAATTTAGGACTGTCATTCTTCCTGGTTCAGTGGTAAGAGACATAGAGCCCCAGACAGAAAAAAATAGTAGACAAGGGAACATGGACCTTAAAGCCTCTGAAATGATCAGTTTCTAGGAATGAGGAATTAGGTAATTTCTCAAAAATACCTCTGAAACTTTATGGAGATCACTTTTCTCTAAAAACTAAAATCTGCCGGGGCACCTGGGTGGCTCAGTCGGTTAAGCATCTGACTCTTGGTTTCGGCTCAGGTCATGATCTCACGGTGCGTGGACTCGAGCCCAGCATCGGACTTTGGGTTGATATCGTGGCGCCTGCTTAGGATCCTCTGTCTTCCTCTCTCTGCTCCTCCCCTGCTCGATAGCTCTTTTCTCTCTCTCTGTCTCTCTCCCCCTCCCTCTCTCCCTCTCTCCCTCTCTCTCTCTCTCTCTCAAAGTAAATAAACATTTTTTTAAAAAATTATAATCTATTGGAAATTAGAGATTATATAATTTCTCAACTATACCTCTAAAATGTTAAGCTAATGTAGGGAGAACTCATGTTCAGAAAATACACATGGTCAACAAACCGATTATTAATGTCATTTGTGATTCATTATTATACACTACTGTTGTCTCAAATATTCTTTTTATAGCAAACTACTTTGATGTACAAGGTTCAGTGGGCTTGAGGCACTGGCAAATGCCATTTGCAATTCGAGATGCCTTATTTATCCACAAATAACAATACAATAAGTTTATAATGATATTCCTTCACCCAGTCCCCACCCCCTAGTTCCTCTTGGTTGTCTCGTTTGTCTAGACTCGCATTCGAGAGTTTTAACCACCCGTTTCCAGGCACAGAGCCAGGTGCCTTCTCCGGATCCTTTTTTCATACTTAATACTTTTTTGCTTTTCAACGCTGGGATAAACTGATCCCCTAAATAACCGGAGGTTTCTGCGCCAGTAACATAATTCCAGTTGGGTGTTGACTTGTGCACTCGTGCTTGAGGTTGTAAGTCATTACCCGCGTCTTGGGCTCTAGATTGCAAGTCCGGCGGTGTTTACGCCTGCGTCCTGACACCAGCTTTTCATACGGTGCTAAGAATCTCGATTTCGATACTTCACCCTACATGTTTGTCTAGTTTATTAGTCCATGGCATTCATCATTGTTACAGTTTTCATCTTCTTGCTCCCTGGGGGCTCTCTTACTCCTGCCAGCGTCTCCTTCAGGTTATTTGATTACAGCCTTCATTGCCACTGAAAAAATAATCGCCAGCAACGTGCAACCTGTTACAACTGCCTTTTCCACTCTCCGCCATTTTGTACTCTTTTTGGCCTACTGTCAAACTCATGAAAATTCCAATATAATAGCCTTTAACCAGCTGCTGCATTCTGTTAGGATTTCTTTCACCTTTTTATGTTGCATCCTCCCATATGGGTAAACCACTCGGAGCCAAGAGCTGGGACTCTCTTGCTTTCTTAATGAGTTAGAAAATTATTCTTCTGTGTTCTTGACTGTCGGAAGAACTCAGGAATCCCAAACTTGTGTGCAGTATGTTCCTGCAAAGATAACATAATAAGAGCATAAGAAATAGCACACTGGGGCAGACCGACACCGCAACTAGCCCAGAACTTGGTCCCACATGCGGACACCAGTGGCTGTTTGCATCATCAGCCAGTTGGCGTTGGGTTTATCCAGTGGTTTCTTACACTTTTCCCCTCTCCGCTTCAGCCTTGGCTTCAGAAGAGTAAGGTGCATACATTTGCTATTTCTACTTAAAGAAATAAAGGTAGATCTCAGTCTCTCTTCAATCTGCATTTTTTAACCTCAAGTGCTGTGGAATTCAGTGAATACAATGATATTTACCCAGAGTAGACTTTTTTTTAATGTTTATTTATTTGTTTTGGGGGGGGGGGGCAAGAGCGTGTACGCATGCATGCATATGAGCAGGGGAGGGGCAGAGACAGAGAGGGAGAGAGAGAATCCCAAGCAGCTTCTGCAATGCTGGTGCAGAACGTGATGCACGGCTCGATCCCTCAACCCTGGGATCACGACCCGAGCCGAAATCAAGACATCACGCTCAACCGACCGAGCCACCCGGGCGTTTTCCCAAAGGAGACTTCAGCCTCACATCCCCTTACAACCCCTTTTCCTTTTCCTCTTCCCAGTCTGAGAAATTCTAATCCTTTTTAGGTTCTCAGTCTGTCCTTGAATGACAGGCAAGTGTACCCCTTGATCGTCTTAGTTGCTTCTCCCTGGATCTTTTCCAGCTCTGTTACGTCTTCCTTGGGATGTAGTGACCGGAGTGGCCCAAATGTCGGTTATTAAATTTGTTAGCATTGTCTGCAGTCTCCACTCACTCATGAAGAAGGTAAATGCTGTTCGCTTTCTCCCATTGGTGCAGAAATGGGGAAACCAATTGAGGTCATAGCCTCTTCTACCTATGTTAGTTCTGGCTGTAGTTTGGTTTGCTACTATTTTTCTGTGACACCGGCTGAAATGTTTGACCTTATATTTCTGCCAGCCGACCCTTAGGAAGGGTTTGGTTTTTAGACGAGCGGGTCCTCTCCTCTTTTAAAGGCACTGCAGTTTGTAAAGACTGGGAGGCGTTCACTATTGAAACTCGGTAGTAAACCTGCTGACTCAGTCGCCAGTAAGGCCTGTCAGCAGGTTCCCTTCCTAACTATCACTGAAGCGCTTCGCCGAAGAGTGAAACAAGGGTTCCGGGAAACATGCTAACTGATCAGCTTTTTTTTTTCACATCCAACGCTCACGAAGCAACTCACGTCCACAGGAGCGTCTCTCTCTTCCCGCTGGTTGTTTTGGGTGTTGTGTACGTTGCTGTAGATGTTGTCTGATGACCGTGATCGACCCTTCCCTCACCTCCCAATCCCAGGCATGTTTCTGTACTTACCTATTGCGTGGGGGTTGCTCACAGCCTTCTCGAGCACTTTTTCAGATTCCAAATCCCTCCCTAAAGCATATCTCGCCCGTGTTCTTGCTCCAGTTCCCCATTACTTGCGCCGAGAGTTGCTCTGATTCAAGTCGAGGTGAGCGTATTTGTTCCTTTGAGTTCCTGATTGCTATTTCAGTACCTGTGTTTAGAGAGGGAGGAAGGCGCAGTGAGCTCTGTCTCAGCTTTAACAGCAACCGATGTGCTAAGTATCTGCGCTGGCTGGCTTGCAGCGGATACATTATCTGAGAAGGAGACAGGCTCTGATCATAAAGAACACCGGATTATGACATCCAAGTGTGAGAAATCAGCCGACTAACCCAATCAAAGGAGGGATGTGGAAACTCAGACCACAGCGAAGCCGACTTTAGTCAACATTCTTGCAAGAGTGGGTGTGTCTGATGGACAGGCACACTGGGAGCAGTGGCCGCAGGCAATTTATCTCCTACTGTGCAACTCCCTCCCCTGGTTCCTCATTGGCTGAGCACTACAGAAGTTACACCCTTACCCGGAAGGCGCCTATGCCCACATAAGGCAAAGAGTAGTCTGATTGGAGCAAACGTACCTTCCTTGAGGTGACGCAGGGGCTGCCCTTCTTTGGCGCATGCTCATTGCCAAGCCCGCAAAAAATAAGCCTGAGAAATAGAGAGGGGAGGAGCCGGAACGTGGAGTGTCTGAGGGTTTGGGACTCCATTGTTGGGGGTGCGGGAGGGTCCGTACATATTTCCAGTAGGTTGTAAACCTCTTGTTAGCTAGACAACACAGTATCTCTGAAAATGAATCATCTCACTCCTCACCCAACTTAGAAAATACTCCCCTATGTCTCATTCCCGATACCTTACTGTCCTAGGAATGATACCAGTCTTCGGACATTCACTTTAAACATTGGTTAAGATTGGCCCAGCTACGTGCTCTATGAGGCTAGTAAATAGACCAGGCATCAGAAGGCTTGAAATTTAGTTCTGGCTTTGCTATCAGCTAGCTAGCTTTTTTTTTTTTTCAGTTTTATTTATTTAAGTATTCTCTACGCTCAGCATGAGTCTGAAACTCATGACCCTGAGATCCAGAGTCCCACGCTCTCCCGACCGAACCAGCCAGCACCACCCCCCCCCCCCCAGCTATTTGAGCACAGGTGAATCAGTTACATTTCCTCGGCCTCAGTTTCTCCATCAGTCACCTAAGGGGGCTGAATCACGGGATATCCCATGTCATTTCCAGCCCCGACATTCTCCAATTTTATGAATGTTGACTTTGAAAGAAAAATTGTTTATAGCACTTTTCCAGAGGAATGGAAATGGATCTTCAGAACACCCTTGAGAGTTCTTACTGCGCCATCACTCTTCTCGGGATAAAGGACAAATAATATTAACCCTTTTTTTTTTTTTTTTTACTTTACTGTTTAGCACCATTGATAATAGGAAGTGGATGTAACAGGAAATCAGCTGTCTGGTTTCAGCTGTCAATCTTTGAAGATGCTGGTGAATATCTGTGGGTAATTAAATTTGTGAAATCGCTGCCAGAAGCCTGGTGCTCTGACTTTTCAAAAGGCTTTAGTACACAAAGATAACCCAGAGGTCAGTCTTCTCTGCCGGGCTTTCTCCTCCACAGTTTGATGGTTCCAAAGGTCACATTAGCTGAGTCTCATTAAGCTTTGGGACCACAATGAAGGAATAGTCAGTAATGAGTAACTGATGACAGAATCACGAAAACAACTCCGTTTACGTTGTTCGCGGAAAGAGATTGACTGCGACACCATTGTGTCACGGAGTCCCCCCCGTTCCGGCCTTGGGTTACGTGGCCCTCGTTGGCAGGTGTCGATGTTGGTATCTTCTGTGTCTCGGAGGTTCGTAAACAGTATCTCACAACCTTCCTTCTAGTTTCAGAAGCTCCAACACGTAACCTTGACCGAAATGGCGGCCTCCATGAGGACAGGCGCTGTGTCTCTTTCCCAGCCCGGTGCCTCACTGACAGCATGTGCCCAGTAGATACTGGAATGAAGGAAGGAATGCACGCCAGTAATAGCACGTGTCTTACATCTGATTTTCTAGTGATCAGTAGAGCTTTGAATTGATCGACCACTATGCTCACGAAGCATTTGTATGCAGGATCTATTTTGGGGGGGCTGGGATGTAGTGGCCCCTAAATCTTATGAGAATGGCATTGATTAGGTTTTATTTACAAAGATTTTTTGTAACATTCTGTACGTTACGTGTGATGGTTAAAGTTGGCAGCATGGATACATATGCACGGATACATATACACGGATGCGTGGCCACTATCATTCTGTATACAAGCCACAACCTCTCTTACGTTACCCAGGTACGGCGTTAGCGTCCCGTGACTCATTCATGGCACTCTTGGGAATGTGAGAGTGTGCATAAAACGCATTTAGGTCTGTTTCCCTGAAAGAACAAGAGTAAATCATTTCAGCTCTTTGCTCATTTTCTTTCTTAACTTTCTCACACATGCACTTTGTTCCATAATCGCGTGGTGGAAAAAAACATGGGCTGTCACATCAGATAAACCCGTGTGGGAAGCCCAGGTTCATCACACTCTGTGTTATTTAAACCATTTGCTTAACCTCACCCCCATTCTACTTTCTGGCACGTAAGGAATACGAATTGGCTTTCCTTCTCTTCTCTGAAAGGGAGTCGAAGTCTAATGGACGGTTACGAGATACCGAGTGTCGGATGCGTACGAAAACACAGATACATCCAGTACTAGCTACATGTTTAGAATGTTTTCTGGGACACAAATAGGTCCTTGATCAAATCAGTTTATTTTCATTTTTGGAGTTCCCACGTAATTTGGGGTATGTGTGAATTCCCAAACATTCCTGAGCCGCTCCTAGGCTTCTCTAATTGCTTCTTATCCTGTCCCCCTGGGAAGCAGCATCCTGTTGCCTTGACAAAGGTCAGCAGCAGCCCAGACAACATTTGAAAATAACTTAATAACCTTGAACTGCCTCTCCCCTTTGGATAATTTCCTTAGAGCATTAGCCCTTTGAACACTGACCTGGTTGCAGAAAATGTCCCTCTCTCAGCGGGAAAACCCAAATCCCATTCAGTCTTCCCTGCTTCGGTCCAGGGGATTGGGGCCGAGGGGGAGGGTGGGAAGGCAGGGGAGCTTGGGAGCTGAATAGTGGGTAGGGAGAAGGCATTCTTTCCGGGAGAACATTCGTGTGCACACACACACACATGCAATTTCTTCTTTTAAAAAAATAACCTGAGTGCATTATATAAATCAGTGCTGTCACATTGCAAACTTTAAAAATCCCTCTACGAGAGAGAAAAAAAAAAATCTCTGCTTTCGGCAGTCTGCAAAGCTCCTCAGAACAGGTCCTATGTGGGGCTTAGCCCACTGTGAGCGTTGAGCGAATGATCGCGTCTTTTGTGTTATCATTAACTACAGGGTGGATGAAACAGAGAAGCTTTCCCGGTCCTTCTGAAATTTCCAGTAGCTTTTTCTGTTTTGCTTTCTCAACTTATCCATACCCATCTTGGTCCCCGAAGCCACTGTGGGTCACATGGTCAGTGCAAAGATTAATTTTTAACTTGCTTCTTTGTTGTTTTAGAAGGAATTGGTTGTGGTGGGGGTGGTTGTTTCCTTTAGATTTAGTCACTTTTCCTTGGACTTGAGCTTTCTATAGAGGAATTATCTCATAGTTACCATCCATGTAATTGAGACGGGATGAAAGCAAAGTTTAATGTGTGCCTACTAAGTGCTAAGGGCTAGACTAGCTGTGTATCTTCCCACCTATGAGGATGGCCCCATCGGTTGTTACCCAATAAAGGGGACACAGCTGAGACTCAGAGGTTGGTGGCTTAAGTGATGCTCATAATGACGCGGCTTTGCATCTTTCCCACCAACCCTGTGACATCAGCAGGCTTTCCCCCAGTCTAGGACTCCCACAGTCCCCAGTCTCAGTGCTCACATGCGTGCTCCGGAAGGTCAGAGCTGCTTGAAGCTCCCAGGGCTAGATGCATTGAACTTGGGGAGGAGATGGTCACTGCCCCCTGAGGGCAGAGGCCAGCTTAGCCAAGATGCATAAGGTTGCGAGTGGAGACTTATTTGGGGGTAGAGCGGTTCAGGATTGAGAGAAAAAACATGTAATAAAGGGGTGGAGAATAGAGATTTAAAAAATGATAGTACCCAGAAACACCTCACTTGTTGCTCCCAGCCGGTTCGGCTTCCTAGTATTGGTGGTTAAACACCTGCTCTTGGCGTAACCAAGTGCGGCTACTCCAGCACTGTGTGGCCGCCATCTTGGACATCACCTGCGTTCCCCTATAGGCCTTGCCTGCACTGCTGGTGGTTTTTCCTTGGCTTACCTGCCGTCAGCTTCTGCCACCCTACTGTTGCACAGGCCTAATGTCCTCTTTGCTACTTTTGGCAAGAAAAGGCAAGAAAAAATAAAATGGAGCAAATACCCGGTGAGCCCGGACCCTACCACCTCCATGGGAGTTGAGGAAGCAGACAATTTCTGGCGCTCACGCCCTCCCAGTTCCATCAGGGCTTCCCTAAGGTGAGAGTACGGCCAGGAGAGTAACCTGATAGATGCCATGGAATGGGTTTCTCCTCAGACTCCCAGTTCTACGACTTTTCAGAGGTTAGCACACGGTCAACTCAGCTGGACTAGAACAGCTCGTCGGGAGGCTTTTCAACGCCAGAGCATGTCCTTGAATTTGATCCCATCCTCCCCTTCCAGCAACGAATGACATCTCATCTGCCTCGCAAATCCCAGGCCTATGGTTCTAGTCTTACAAAGGAAACACATATGGCCTATGGCCATAAGTTATGGCTTCCCAGGCATTGAGCATTGGGTCACCCCGTGTATCACATGTAGAGAATCTCCCCTTAGTGCACAGTGTTGTCTCTGGGTTTATGATCGTAACGACATGGTGGGAAAGAAGTCTTTCATATACCGTCTCCCAAATGACTTAAAACCACCAAACCAGCGGGGGCAATTAATATGTTTTCATAGCTGGGGCGCCTGGGTGGCTCAGTCGGTTGAGCATCCGACTTCGGCTCAGGTCACGATCTCGCGGTCCGTGAGTTTGAGCCCCGCGTCAGGCTCTGTGCTGAGTGCTCAGAGCCTGGAGCCTGTTTCAGATTCTGTGTCTCCCTCTCTCTTTGACCCTCCCCCGTTCATGCTCTGTCTCTCTCTGTCTCAAAAATAAATAAAAACGTTAAAAAAAAATTTAATATGTTTTCACAGATAAAGAATAACTGAGATTTCCTATAGATTAAGAGAAATCTCTGCCTGAATATTTAGTCACCCTCTACTAATATAGAAATAGAAGTGCTTTACCAAATATGAGGCCAGGCTAATGCTTTCTTCCTCACTCTTATATCAATACCGCACTAACTTTTCTGCCAAAAAAAAAAATCCCACCAAATAATAGGGAAGAATGAACTCTAGGTGGAACAGGAGGGGCCAAGCCTCAAAAGTATGGCAAAAGTTTGGGGCGCCTGGGTGGTTCAGTAGGTTGAGCGTCCGACTTCGGCTCAGGTCACGATCTCGCGGTCCGTGAGTTCGAGCCCCGCGTCGGGCTCTGTGCCGACAGCTCGGAGCCTGGGGCCTGCTTCGGATTCTGTGTCTCCCTCTCTCTCTGACCCTCCCCCGCTCGTGCTCTCTGTCTCTCTCTCTGTCAAAAATAAATAAACATGAAAAAAAAATTGTTTTAAAGTATAGCAAAAGTTCAAAGTGTAAATAGAGCAAAGGGAATGAGAGCAAGAGAGAAAAGGAGGGGCAGAAGAGGGGAGGGAAGGAAAGGGTGGGAAAAATAGGCGTATGACTCCTTCCCTGGCGGTTGTGCGGGGGTCTGAATGACCTGTGCTCAACAGACCACCTTATAAACATGCCAATGACCTCCCAGACCTCCTTGTTCATCCCGTTCGTGGCATTTTTAACTAGCAGAAAGATACCTGAAAGTCCTGTGTATACAACGTTCTCAGCAGGATGTACCCGGTCTGCCTTTTTTGCTTATGGTAAATAAACCTGGAATGTATGGGTTTATGAGGGATGACTGCATAGAAAGTGAGGCATAGTCACCTGAGCATTTTCCTGTTTTTGTCATTAACAAATTATCAAAAGGAAGCCTTTGGAGACGGAACTGGCTGCTCCTCAGCGTCGCTATTTCTGCGCACATTTTTGAAAAACGCTTCTGTTAGTACGAAACCAGAGGGTATCATAATGTGAAAGAACGGGGATGTTTTGGGAACGTGTCCTGATGATTTCAGGTTCCTCCAGGGAGAGAACGTTTTATCTGTGCCCGGTGTTTCCCTTATGATCCTTCAACTCATTAGTGGCGATTGGTACTAGATAAGAATCTGTGATTTATGGGACTCCAGTTCGAAATGCAGTCCTTTCTACCTATACAAAATGTAGTTATTTTACTTGAAAAATTCCTTTTGCAGCGCGTGGGAGGAAAGAAAAGCAGGAGGAGGGGGCCCATATGTTTCCCCTTACCATGTGGTCCCCACTCCGAGGAAATCACAAGTCTAAGAAACGGCCAAGGTCAAGACTGCTGAGGGACATAGCCATTGTTTTTATAGGGGTTTTGAAGTTTTTTAAATGTTATAAAAATTTTGTACGTTCTCTATTGAAAAGTATAGAAATGACATTCAATTTTTCCTGTTACCTTAGAATAGATCTTAAAGAGAGCAAGGGCCTCTGTAACTGCCTTGAAGCCCTGAGTCGTCTTCACGCTTTAACTCTTTGGGATGTTTTGTTAAATCTTGTGATCCGTCACCTCTCCAATTAAGCTTTAAACTCTTCGACATTGCTTGAGCCTCATGCACCCTGCGTCGTCCTGAGCATTTCATTGTCTCACACCTAAAAATGGCGAACAAATACTTGACGATTTGTTTTGATTTTGCGGAAGAGTAAGTATATTTGCGGGAACTGGGCCGTGATCCTAATAAGTATTCTCATAAAGGAATAGATCATAACAGATCAAAGGCATTCTAGGGGCACCTGGGTGGCTCAGTCGGTTCAGTGTCTGACTCTCGATTTGGGCTCAGGTCATGATCTCATGGTTTGTGGGATGGAGCCCCACGTCGGGCTCTGTGCTGACAGCATGGAGCCTGCTTGGGATTCTCTCTCTCCTTCTCTCTCCGAACCCTCCCCTTCATGTGCACACGCACATGCCTTCTCTCTCTCTATCAAAAGAAATAAAATATACTTTTTTAAAAAAGGCGTGGGGCGCCTGGGTTAGTAGGTTAAGTGTCCGACTTCATTACAGATCATGATCTCGCCGTTCGTCAGTTCGAGCCCTGTGTTGGGTTCTGTGCTGACAGCTCAGCGTGCTGACAGCCTGCCTTGGATTCTGTGTCTCGCTCTTTCTGCCCCTCCCCCGCTCATGCTCTCTCTCTCTCAAAAATAAAAGGCGTCCGGGGCGCCTGGGTGGCTCACGCAGTTAGGCGTCCGACTTCGGCTCAGGTCACGATCTCACGGCTTGTGAGTTTGAGCCCCACGTCGGGCTCTGTGCCGACAGCTCGGAGCCTGGAGCCTGCTTCGGATTCTGTGTCTTTCTCTCTCTCTCTCTCTCTGCCCCTCCCCTGCACACGCTCTGTCTCTCTCTGTCTCTCAAAAATAAATAAAAACATTAAAAAAAATTTTAAATAAAAGGCGCTCTATATGTTTTTATTCTAGGTAATCTCACTGGCATTCGTTGTTTCAATTGTATTTTGAGGGCAACTTGAGCCATCCGCTCCTTCGTTGTCTCTATTTTTGGTGGTTGAAAGCAGAGAGAAATGCTTGATGGTGTTGGTTGCCCCACTGAACTGTCCCATGAACCGTAACTGTTTGGAAGGTGCTATTTTAGAGGAAGTACCGTTAAGTGAACGTATTCCCTTAGTAGCTCCCGTTGCCAAAAGTTACGAGGATATCTTAGGACAATGCCTTCAAATCCTATTGCTGGCAAAGTGCACAGGCTGCCTTCAGAAGCCGAGTTCAGTGAGTGCACATAAGCCTATGTCTTAATATTAAAAGACTTTGAAGGAAGTTGGGATGAGGTACGTTGGTAGAATCTAAGAGAGACGTTGAGGCAGAGTCATAGTGGCATCCAGCGGGGAAGAAAAGACCTCAAATTGGTGCTTAGTTATACGCAACCAGCTCTTGTCTTGCCCTGGTAAATATTAGATGCCATTAACAAGCACATATAAAATAGATTAATTGCATAAATGTCTAGCGTTAGTAAACAGAGAGCCATTGTTTTTCAAATAAGGTTTTGTTTTATCTTTGGCGGGGGGGAACAGTCATCCCATTCTATCTTTTTAAATAGACTTCATTACTAAAGAACTTAGAGTTGTTTCTCTAACTCGTATGTCATATGCTCAGCTGCCAGGCCATGTCTTTTTACCATAAGCCCGGCAGAGGAACAAAAGTCACCCTTACTCAGCTCAGCCTCGTTCATCATCAACAAAATCGCCAATTATATTCCAAGCCCTTGAATGTATTGCTTGAGAAGATGTATCAGCTCCCTTTCAAGGAAGCAGCTCCATGTTGAGTGGGAAGTTTGATCTTTCTCTACTGGTTGGTAGATGCGAGCATACTAATCTTGTTTTGATTTGTGGACCGGAAAAGATTAGTCTGCCGGTGTGGAGAAAACGTGTTCGAACCACAAAGTAATTTTTCCTGAGAAGTTATCTGACTGTAACGGTAACTATACCTCGGAGTACATCAGAGGGCTCAGATGTGGAACATTTCTTTAAAATGAAAACCTAAAAATCCTGACGTCTAATAGAATGTATAAAAATAACTCCTATGTGGAGGATATGGGATGAGTAGAGGAATACCGAATAATCTCACCTGACAGTTTGGGCCATACCTTTATATTACTTGCTGTGGCCTTGAAAAATAGAGAATTAATTCAATAAAACATTGGGGAAAAAAATTACATAAACATAAAATGTTTTAAATTAAAAACACTGAATTGGAACGGGAGGAAAAAAATCTCCCAGGAAATCAGTATCGCTTGGGCAAGCATGAATCCCAGACCAGCGATATTTTTATCCAAATAACACCTAGTTCTATAGTGAACAAACACCTTTATCACCAAGTGTTATAAACAGAGAGTGAAGAAACGAGTACTTAGGGCTGTTAGATTTACTTCTCCAAGATGGTAACTGTATTCAGTTTCAGGCTTGAGTATACCAACGTCTGAATTTATTCACAGTACTCTGTCAATTTAGGATTGCAAAATACAAACAGAGACGTGGTAAAAACACTTACGGTGATCGTCAAGAGTGGTGGCTGTAGGGAACAGATGATTGTTGTCGTATAGACTAATAATATACGTAAGGAAATCTGTGTGAAATCTAAGTTGGGCTATGAAATACCAAACTGGGGCACCCGGGTGGCTCAGTCAGTGAAGCATCCGACTTCAGCTGAGCTCATGATCTCGCAGTTCGTGAGTTCGAGCCCTGTATCGCGCTCTGCCCTGTCAGTGTGGAGCCTGATTGGGATGGTCTGTCTCCCTGTCTCTCTCCGCCCCTCCCCCACTCGCACTCTTTCTCAAAAATAAATAAATAAACATTTGAAAAAATAATAAAACACCAAACTAAGGCAGAGGTAAAATAATAAATCCATAGGAAATTAAATTTAGCCATAAGTACCGAAACCGTAAATTCTGTGGGTGTTAGAAAATCACATGCACGGTAGTTCCGCACCCCCATCCACGATTTCACTTGGCACGGTTTTGGTTACCTGCGGTGAACCAGAAGCAGGTGATGCGCCTTCTGAAATACTGTCAGAAGGTCAGTAGCAGGCAAACGCTACATCCCAGTGTCGACGTCATTCACCTCGTTCCATCTCATCACGCAGGCATTTTCTCATCTCACATTGTCACAAAAGGAAGAAAGGCAAGTACAGTACAATGAGCTACTTAGAGAGATGACACTCACATAACTTTTACCATAGTTTCTCATTATAATCGTATCTTATTATTAGTTATTGTTGTTAATCTCTTACTGTGCCTCATTATTCTTGATACTTTGATTGGAATACTCCAGTAAATGTATCTTTCCAAGTTCCTAGTTTCTTATATCCTTTTCCAAGAAAGAAGACAGTCCTTTCAATGCCTAACTGCCCGGGACTACCTCCGATTGTCTTCTGTGACAGTTCACATCATAGAACGATGAATAGCAACAACAACGGGAAACCGTTTTATCGGACCCGATGTTTCGTGTGTGTGTTCATTTTATTGTTCCCAGTAGAAAGCGGACTTAGTCCAAACCTTACTTTCAGTTTTGTTCCACAGTAGCAAAGTGGTAAGTAACAAGGATCTTCAAATTGAGCCCTGAGTACCCTCTTTCTGCAACCTCGAAGAGGTAAACTTTTGAAATACGAACACTGACTTTGCTCGCTGTCCCAAGTAAACGTCGATGGCTGAAACACATACTTGAGGATGAACAAGGCTAGTAGGGACAAACAAGATACCTCACTGTCTTAGAGACCGTGAACAGCACCGGGGGGTGCCTTAGAGAGCTTTTGGTCACCTGTCGTGCCCACTGACCACTCTTTACCCCCAGCAGCACCAGGCGAACATCTAAACCAAAGAATGAGCTTGCCGATCATGACGGTAATGAGCATCACCCCGGTCCTCCTGGAATCCCTGCATGTCCCAGAGCGGTTCCTGTCCTCCTAGTGAAAGACATAGGCCTGGCATGCCAATAAGGGGGGCAGTTGCTATTAACGGTGCCCGCATGGATTTTAATACGGCATATTTTTGCAAAGAAGTAAAACTGAGGATTCAAGATGTTTAAGGCTCCAAGTAGAATGGAAATAACCTTGGATGAGGAATGAAGCCCGTGAAAAGATGTTCCCCGTCTCGTCACCAGGGAAATGCACGTAGACACACGCACACACACGCACACACACACACACACACACACACACACCCCACAATGAGACACCGCTTCACAGCCAGTAGAATGACTATTGTTAAAGAAAAAAAAAAAAAGTGTGGCCGAAGATGTGGAGAAGCTGTAGCCTAGGACATTGCTGGTGGGAATGTAAAATGATGTGGCCACTGTGGAAAACAGCTTGGCATTTCCTCAGAAAGTGAAACGGGGAATTCCCTGTGCTTCAGCAAGTGCATTTCTAGACGAATATCCCAAAGAATTGAAAGCAACAACTGAAACGGGTCATGTCATCACTCACGTCCGTAGCGGTATTATGCTCAACAGCCAGGAAGTGGAAACAACCCACATGTCCTTTAACAGATGACCAGGGAAGCAAAATGTGGTCTATACCTACAGTGGAATATTATCCAGCCTTCGAGTGGAACACAGTTCTGCCACATCTTGTAATGTGAATAAACCTTTAAAATATTATGGGAAGTGAAAGAAGCCGGACACAGAAGAGACAAATACTACGTGATTCCACTCATGAGGGACCTATAAGAGTCAAATTCGTAGCGATAGAAAGTATATTAGGGGTTGCCCAGGAATGAGGTGAAGAGGGAAGGGGAGTTAGAGTTTAACGGACACACAGTTTTTGTTTGGGACGATGAAAGAAGTTCTTGAAACGGATGGAAATGATGGTTGTACACCACTGTGCATGAACTTAATGCTACCGAATTGTACACTTAACAAATGACTAAAATGGTAAATTTCGTGTGACATATGTTTTATTCCAGTAAAAACTTGCCCTCCAGATAACAGATTGATTAATTTGTGCAGGATCTTGAAAATGTAATTCGTTGTCAAATTGGCTATATTTGTATAGGATTTAAATAAAAGGCTAGAGGGGCGCCTGGGTGGCTAGGTCAGTTGAGCATCCGATTCTTGATTTTGGCTCAGGTCATAGTCTCAGGGTTTGTGGGATCGAGTACCACAGCGGGCTCTATGCTGACAGTGCAGAGCCTGCCTGGGATTCCCTCTCTCCCTCTCTCTGTCTTCGCACCCCTCCCTCACTCTTTCTCTCTCAAAACATAAACTCTAAAACAAACAAACAAACTGTAAATAAATAAACCTTAAAAAGCTAGAATAATCTCTATTTTTTTAATTCCATATTAACGATCTGTATGAGACTGTAAAAACACACGTAAACTAGGTGCAGGAAGTAGAGAGCTTTTTCTTAGGCATCCAAGAATTCCCTATGCTTTTGAACCCCGTTGCGTGATTTACTTCCTTGAATTGGCCTGCAATACCATTGCAGGGATAAATTGGTGTGCTTGTGAACTGTTCTCAAGTGCTCAAATGAAAGCCTAAAACTATAAAATGCATTGTTATTCATTAAAGAGACAGAGTTTATAAGGCTGTCTCTGATCATCGTCAAGGCATAAATGGCTACTTTCACCCATAATTAGCCAATTTAGTACGAAGTCCATTTTTTCCTTGGTATATTTTGCTTAACCTCAGTCTTGTTTGTAAAAACAGAAACTGCTATTTGTCGGGGCCTTCAAAATTTCACACAAATGCCAAAATGTTCTTTAATTTGACGGCACTTAAGAAATGGTTAGATTCTCCTTGCCTGAGAAAAATCGCACGTAGCTGTTGAAAGACACACTCGTGACTGACGGATTCATTCAGTAAGTATTTATTTACCATGGTGCGGGTGGTCCAGACACAGTGCTAGACGCATAAGATACCCCTGCTAAGTGATGCCCGTGCTCTCTCTAAAGTAGAGCCAGAGAGGTGGTTAAGTCTGAATGAGCATTAACACAGCAAAAGGGGGAGATCATGTGTCCAGGCACTGTACCAGGAGGGAACTCGTCTACATAAGGAATTAAAATGACAGTGTGATTGGGGCAGCTCAGTTGGTCAAGCATCCAACTCTTGATTTCCGCTCGGGTCATGATCTCAGGGTTTGCGAGATCGAGCCCTGCGCTGGGCTCCATGCTGACAGGACAGAACCTGCTTGGGATTCTCTCTCTCCCGCTCTCTCCGCCCCTCTGTCTCTCCCTCTATCTGTCTCAAAATAAATAAGTTTTTTCAAAAAAAAAAAAATCGGGGCGCCTGGGTGGCTTGGTCAGTTAAGCGTCCCACTTCGGCTCCGGTCATGATCTCAGGGTCCGTGAGTTCGAGCCCCACGTCGGGCTCTGTGCTAACCGCTCAGAGCCTGGAGCCTGTTTCAGATTCTGTGTCTCCCTCGCTCTCTGATCCTCCCCCGTTCATGCTCTGTCTCTCTCTGTCTCAAAATAAATAAACGTTAAAAAAAAAAATCATCAAAATATTTTCAAAATAAATAAATAAATAAAATGACAGCATGACTGCGTTGGAGGGGTTGGAGAGAAAACTTGAAAAGCTCTCTGGCTGACGTGAATGAATTACCTAGGGACCCCACCTATGCAAATATTAAAGGGTTACTGATGAAAATCCAGGTGAGGGATGTCGGTACTTGGACCATGAGAGTGGCAGGTTGGAGATGTTGAGAGGCTGAGAGATCGAGGAGGTAAAAACCCTTAGGGCTTGTGGATTGGTGACGAGGGGAGGGGTTGCAAAGAGAAAGAAAAACATGTCAAGGAACCACACCTCTATTTCTTGGCAGTGGCCCAGTCGATACCACTTTATAGTGAGATAGGGAACACTGAAGAGAGACCACATTTGGGTGGCAATATGACGGTGGATGTTTGCGTTTGAGGCGACTTGTGACGTCCGAGAAGTACCGCCAAGTAGACAGATGATAAGCGTCTAGAGTCCGGAAGAGAGGTAGGGGGGTCTGGGTTGGAGTTAATCATTTTGATGGCATTTGTATGTAACTGGTAAATGAAACCATGGGTGTTAATGAGATGCTAACGCTACATTCTGGAAGGGCAATTTTTAAAGCTCTTCGCTCTTTGGAGGACAGTTGCAGGATTAAAAAGCAAATTTAAAAACTTAAAAAAAAAGAGTGATTTTTTTAAATAATAAAAGAAAAAGAAAAATGTAAAATTTGGAAAGATACACATTAAAGTTATCAGCGGTTGTTGTGTACGGGTGGGAACATCAAAGGAGACCTTAGTTTCATCCTCACTGTTTTATTTTGTTGAAAAAGAAACATTTGTCCCCAAAGGCAAAATGTTAACTGTTACTAATTCTGGGCTGTAGGAGAAAACATATTTTGTATTTCAGACCTTTTTTTATTTGCTAAAACTCTTAATCTAAACCAAACATTTTAAAAATACATCCTTATCCATCTGGAATGTCACTGGCCCATAAAATACTTTGTACCGACTTGGGTTGCCTATCAGAGCTTGCTTCAGTGAGTAAACTCTTTCATTCATCGTTCTCGATTCTTGATCGGCATGGTTGCACCAAAGTTACTAAATCTGACAAGGAACTGTTGTTCAGAGATCCAGCTAATGCTAAGAGACCATTACATCTGTGTTAAAACCGCAGAAATCTGGGGGTGCCTGGCTGGCTCCATCACAAGAGCGGGAGACTCTTGATCTCAGGGTTGTGGGTTCGAGCCCCACGTTGAATGTAGAGATGACTAAAACAATAAGTAAACTTAAAAAAAAACCTGTAGGATTGTGCCCACTGTTTTGCCCTTTCCGTCTCCATTTCTGTTGCCCTATCTTCCAAGCCACGGACTCTTGGCCTTGTCTCTGTCAAACCTAGCGATAAGCCCATTTAAAGCGTTCTTCATTTTGGTTATTGTGTTTTTGATTACTAGCCCTTCCATTTGATCTATTCTTAGCTTCCGGCTCTCTACTGCAATTACCTATCTGATCTTTATACTGCCGTCCTTTTTGATGAAAGCTTTTAACATTAATTATGGTTATTTTAAACCTCTCTGATAGTTCCAACATCTGAAACAGATCTGAGTCTAGATGTGATGATTGCTTTGTCTCTTTAGACTGACGTTTCTTCCTTTGGGCACGCCTTGCATTTTGGGCATGAGAGCAGACATCTTATACAGAGTAGTAAATACCGAGGTCAACAGACCTTTTGTATGGTGATTTATCTTAATCTGGTCAGGAGATGGGCTCTGTTTGCAGTTTATTGTTGCTATGGTTATCATTGTTAACCTATGTTGTTACTATGGGCACCAGAGCCTTCAAATTCCTCTGGTAGCCGCGTTTTATTTCTGGAAGCTTGTTAGCGCAAAGGTGGGATGCGGGGCAGGGCCCTTCTCTAGGGCCTGGATCTTGGGGGCGTGGCCTTCACAGTTGTTTCTGCCCCTCCTCCAGGGGTAGAACCTTCTCCCCTCCCATTCCCTTCCCCCGTTTGTAGACGGCATCTACAGATGTTCTCACTTTGCCGCGAGGCCCTTTTCCCTACAGATTAAGGCGCTTTGCTTCTTGGTTTTTTTAAACATGGATGAATTGGGGGATCTAGGCCTGGCTGGTATTCCCCAAACACAGCGATGTTTCACCAGTGTCCTCAAGTGATGTCCTTCTGTTTGCACATCGAGCCCTTTCTTCCTTAAGGGAGAAGGTTCTGGGCTGGTTCACAGTGGCTGACACTTCTGTTCTTAGCAGCACCAAGGATGAAGGGAGCTTTGTCCGGATTCTCCCCCTCCTCCCCCTCAGAGCCTGGTGCAGTTCCTGGGGGAAAAATTAAGGGTCAGGAACTGTCCTGTGACTACAGCCTCCAGGAGCTTCATCCTGAGGTCCTCACGTGGCCTCCAGGACCGTCCTCTCCCTAGCACTTCATATAGCCTGTGGTAGCCTGTGTCCCCAGGGATCTAACTGTCCCCAAGTATCCAAGTATCTTGCCGAAGGCGCCTGTCTCCAGTTTCAGGACGACGGTTGATCCCGTGATCTCATTTCTCGGACAGGTTGATGAAAAGCTGTTAATGTATTTGTCTAGGTTTTTCTTGTTGCGAGTGTGGGAACTGCCTCTTTGCAGCTCTCTACATCTCTCAGTTGAAACTGGAAGGTTGAGCAATATTTTGGAACATTAACATGGAAAGGATTCCCCCCTCACAGCAAACAGTGATCGGTGTTCATGATGGAAAACATTTTAGAAAAGGGTAAAGAAAAAAAAAAAATTTCAAATCAGCCCTAACCACCCAGGCATGGGCGCTCGCATGCTATGAGCGTGTTGGTAATTCTTCTTCCAGTTTCTAAGTTGTTCCTAATAAAATAATGTATATAATTTATATTTACAGTTACGTAATGGCACATAATTTTACATTTATGTAACTGGAGCCTACCTTTTGTTGAGCGATGTAAGTTTATAGCTAGGTACAAAGGTGCTCTGACTTTGTTTTTACCAGTTTTTTTTTAAATGTTTATGTATTTTTGAGAGAAAGCGTGAGTGGGGGAGGGGGAGAGAGAGAGAGAGACAGAGGATCCAAAGCGGGCTCCAGCTGTCAGCACAAAGCCCGAAGTGGGGCTCGAACCCGTCAACCGCAAGATCATGACCCAAGCCGAAGTCTGTCGCTCAGCTGACTGAGCCACCCAGGTGCCCCTCTTTACCATTTTGAAGGCAGCCGTCAGCTCTCTTCCCCCGCGAGATACTTTTAGCTTCCTGTCAGATAGACGAGACGACCACAGGAACAGGTCATTTGACAGTCGTCTACTGACCCTGTACTATTGCTTCATGACAAGACCCAGAACATGGTGGAGGTTTTCAGGGAACCGTCTAGAGACTTCATGGAGTGTTGGTGTCCCACTCCTTCCTATCTCGCCTAAGTTCACGGGTTTGGACCTTCTGTGGGAAGATTTGTCTAATACTGAAACGTGTGTTGCATCTTCTTCCTCCAATAAAAACACCCCCCATATTTGGTTGGGGACACCAGTGGCATAAAATGATTTCGCCAGCTACAGGAATGACCCGGAATGGGAATGTAGAGCATCGAAAGTAAAACTGTCTAGGGCAACCGTTGCAGTGAACCATGTGAAAATAAATTTAAATGTTGAGTACACCCCTCCAGATCGGTCTTTAGATTTTCCCTCAAAGTTTGTTCATTTGGAGAAAAAAAAAAAAAATCTCTTTTAAGGTAGGTCAGTCTTTCCCATCAGAGAGAATATAATTTATCTTTTTTTTCCTCTTGTCTATTTCCAGTTCTTTTTTTTTTTTCTTTAATGTTTTTATTTTTGAGACAGAGAACATGAGCCAGGGAGGGACAAAGAGCGACAGAGAGAGAGAGAGAGAGGGAGGGAGAGAGAGAGAGAGAGAGACAGAGAGAGAATCCCAAGCAGGCTCCATTGTGTCAGCGCAGAGCCCCGTGTGGGGCTGGAACCCACGAACTGTGAGATCGTGACCTGAGCCGAAGTCCAAAGCTCAACCGACTGAGCCATGCGGGCACCCCTATTTCTAGTTCTTTGAAGTGTTCTCCCCCTTTCCTTGGGTGGACACATGTATCACAATACAGCCAGTATTTGTGATATTTGTCAACTGCAATGCTTTTCCCACAGACACTTACTTTGTAAATACTTAAACAATTGATCTCCCATCATCCCCTCCTGCCTTCTTTAAAGACGAACAATTAGTTGCTTTCTCTTCAGCTCTTGCTCAGTTCGAAATACCTGACCCTTGGTCATAATTTCTGTTTGGCTCTTCACAGTTGTTACACGTACTACTGGGAGGGTTTTTTTTTTTTTCACCTTCAGATTTAAAAAGGGAGACTTTTAAATTCCTTTAAAGTCAAAATACAACGGTTCTATTCGCAAGCTTCCTTTAAAAAAGTGGAACCAAATCCTCATCGGTAGTAATTAATTTTGACAGTGTAGGCTCAGTAGTGATGCACAAACCTGTACTTTGTGCATCAGCAATTCCTTATTATTCTAATTAAAGTGGAACATTGTGCCCTCGCTAATCATTAATGGGTTTTCATTTTGTAAATGACATTTGCAGAAGTTAAAACAGCGAGTTCATGTGAAGTCCACAGGCAACAGTGTTGAAATTAGCATTGCCATAGCAACATAGTCCTCTATCATTAGCATTCAGGGCAACAGGAGGTGTTTTGTTGTGTTTTGTTTTCCAAAAAAAGAAAAAAAAAATCTTCAAAGGCAAAGCCTCCTGAAGCTCTCCTCGTAGAGATTCCTGTGTCTGGGGTGTATGTTGTACTGTACTAGATCTCTAAGTCTGTATAGAATTTTTTTTAACGGCAATGTGGATCATCTTCTTGCTAGATTCGTATTTTCCCTAGTATGCTAGCAAAACTCCACGATCTTCCTCCAGCTGTACATGTCTGACCCGCTGAGCAGCATTTACTCACTGCCAAGCCACCGATCACCGATACAGTTCCCTATGTGGACCGGAAGAATCTGTATCCCTGGAAATATTTGGTTCAATCCAAAAGTGTTAGATGCATTCATGATTTTTGCATTTAATTCGTGGGGAACAGATTTATGCCCTTAGATCCTCTAGTGAGCTCATTTAGGAAAAAATAGAACCATGTTGTAGATATAGGTCAATGATTATTCTCACTCATCTTTAGATGGAATTAAAAAGTGAGTCAAATAAGAGACCAGTGTTATCTCAGCTGAGTCTCAAGTAATGGTAATATACCGTTAGTGTGTGTGTGTGTGTGTGTGTGTGTGTGTGTGTGTGTGTGTGTGTGTTTGAATTCTCATATTCTGAGAAACGTTAACAGAGGTATGTCTAACATTCATGTTTCTTTTTTTCCATCCTAAAAACGCGTTAGATTACCCTGTTGACCTACCGGCGGCTTCTAAATCACACCAGTCGTAGGTAATCATGAAATTGAAAAGAAGCTTTATTTTCATTTATTATACAAAAAAAAAAAAAAAAAAAGCCACAGCTCAAACCCAGAAGTATTGCCCCAAGCTTGGCGGTAGACAGGTATGCATGTACCTTTTACTGTTGGACATGAATCATAGTTGTCTTCGCATGACATGTGAGGACAAGAAGTTGTACATTCCACTCGGGTGCCTAAAGACAAGCCCGTGCTAGCTTACAGCAGCAAAACAAAATGGAGCAGAGGACATGGCTTTCGGGTGGGGATACATCTATGCCATCTGTCGTACAGTAGACGGGTCCCTCGATCACTTGAGCCCCTCAGCCAGTAGGCTGTACCTTGTTGTGTCTTAGTGTTTCTGTGGTATCGAAAGGCGGCAACCCCAGAAATCACATACTCCGCTGTGGGCTCCAGGACAGTAGGATCAGAGAACTCACACGTGTGCTTACACACATAGGCACCCCCCACTTCTCCAGCGCTGCAGTCCGTGCCTCATCCAAGGCTGGTCATCACATGGCGACCAGAGAAGAGCTTCCCCTTTAGGGTTTCTATCGATCGTAACCCTGTCGAGAGGCAGCACGAGCCAATCGGATGTCCGTACGTATTATAGGCACTAGGTAAGCATAACTCAGAACCATTCAGCAGGGATCCATGAGTGACGACTCTGAAAACCACCTCCGACCTGGTGGTCCCAGCACCTACTTTTTCATGAAAGATTTCATGATCTTTCATTGAAAGATTTCAAAGGTAGCTTTTCACTCCAACAGATCTTACAAAGCTAAAAAGGAAATAGAATCCCGACGGAAAAAAATCCCCACACATCATTTCTTCCTTCTCAATATTCTGAACTTATACTGTAGTTTGCCAGAGAAACTACACACACAGAAGGTTCTCGCCTCCACTGCTCGTCGCCTGCTCTGTCACCCTGGGGGTGGTCGCCTTTGGGTTGCGTCTCTAGCACTTGTTCCTCTTCAACCCCTCTCCTCCTTCTCAGGCATATGGATCATCAGACAAGGCTTAGTTTACCAATGAATGAGGAATGCGGGGGTATAAGTTGACACAGAGATTCCAGTTAGAGATGTACAGTATAACGGTGGACTTAAGTTTTTCAGGGGCTTTTCTCCAATTTTCTATCACTCCCTTTCCCCAGCTGAGACATCTGCCTTTGCAAACGGCCATGCTTTCGTATACCCATTCATATCAGGGACAGGAAATTCGGGACAGACTTTAGAAAAGATGAATTTCCTAAAGAGCAGACCACTCTACACACGCCCAGGTCTGCGTCGTGCCACGGAAACTCAAGTAATTAAGAATAACTAATGGTTTAGAAAGGTCCTCCTTGACCTCTAGCACTGTAAGGTCCCATCCAATTTAGAGCTGTGCCAGTCGAGGGGGAGAGCAAGAAACCTGAAGGGTAATGAAAAGCCGGGGACTCTGTGCCAACAAGAAAGTTCCTCCAATTGCATGAGATGGGAAAGCATTTATGCCTCGGCACCCGCAATATTATGACTAAAATTCGTGGGAGCAATGATTGCATTGCTCTGTTATTTAGTCCCACTTGGCCAACTGTAATTCTTTCACTTAGCTCAAAGTAGTTCCTTGTAACATTAGGACCTGCTCGTCTGCCTTCCGATTAGGTTCAGAAAGATGCCTATAAAATAGTTCTGCGCTGGAAATCAGAGTCTCTTGACCCATTGTAAAGGGAGCAGTAAACACTTTTCTCAAGGGAATCGTTCCGTATGCTGCGGGTCTCCGTAAAAATCTCTGTGACAGAATCGTCTTACTGAAGCCATCATCCATCGGATTAAAAAACAGGTTACTGTTAGCTGTTCGAGGACGAAAAAAGTTGGGTTCTTCTCAGGAACACTTTCAGTAGTGTTTCTCAACCAAGAGGCCTCAAGCTATCAGTCTTATTTTTAAATGCCATGCTTATGGAGAGTTAGAGGATTTATAGAGTATGGTTTACAGAATTACTCAATTGTAGGGCGATCATTCAATCTATTCCCATGGCAGAGCTCAGCCAAAAGCATTCCAGACCGACGAGAATCTATTCTCTTCCGATTTAGGGAGGAGATCGCCCATCTTTTCATGGATAATCCCTGTTCAGTGTTGAACACCTCAGGAAGATTTTCCTGATAGCTTCTTCTGATCTTAAATCTTTGGTCCCTCCTCAGGGACGTAGCAGAGTTAGTTAGCAAACTTTTTAATATCTCCCATTGTAAAAAGTCACTTCTGGGATTGTTTTTCTCATACACAGAGTACATGTCCCTCTATCCTTAACACTCTGGCTTTTACTTTGAAGCTCTAGGTAATGCACATGAATTTATTACATTATCAAAGTTAAATTTCTCTTCTAAGTTTATTCTTAGCCATCGTCATTTAAGAGCTTCCTGGTGTTTGGCTGGTATATAGGTCTCCATTTATTTTAGTACAATTTCCCCCCTAAATAGAGCAGCCAAGAGATTAGGATCGCTTGCATAGATCACACAATACTAGTTTGCACACCCTGAAATTATATTGAAAACAAACGTGCAGTGTCTCCTACACACACAGACAGACACTCAATGCCAAGTACACTCTGCTGAGACACACAGCAATCTGGACACTTCAGGAGCATTTCCTAGAACTGTGCGATCAATGCTACGTCCCTCAACCCAGGAATTTGACTTTGAAGTTCGATTTAAGGAAATGGATTTAGCATGCCAGAACCCAGATCATTCTTGCCTTTCTTAAGTGGTCACTTTCTGCCCTTATCGTTCAAGGGATCGGGTCTTTTCCTTTAAAGACCCTAGGGTTACCCTAGGATTGAAACCTTGTACTTTAACTTATCTCTGATAGCCCACCTCCGTAATGTGTCATCAGTCTGGTGTCTGTGGTCAGCTAATAAGACCGAAGAAATGGGTTTGCTCAAGAGTGAAGAGATAACACAATCATGAAAAATAAGGGGAAGAAAGAATCTTACAAATAATCCAGCCCAAACCCTCCATCTTACAGATAAGAAGACAGAAGTTCCAAAGGGAAAAGCAGTTTTGGTAAGGGAGCTAAACTGGCCTAGAAAACTGAATCTTCTGCTACCCGGTCCTGTGGACCTTTTACAAAGCCACGGTTGTTGGACGAAAAGCCATAAGCAAGTAGAAAATTTACAAGGAGTCCCATGCGTTTGTAGAGAACTTTAGAAAACACTTTTCCATCTGTTAGACCATTTGATTCTCAGGTTGTGCTCTGGAGGGTTTGGCTAGCGTATATGGTTATCTTCTACAGTTGTGGAAACTGAGGCTCTGAGAGGTTCCGGTTTACCTACGATCACTTACCACGGAGTAAGACGTGGGACCCGAGTTGCTCTTCTCTAAACCGAGGACTTGTCACGTTGTGCCTTATAGTTGTTCCACTCCTCTTGGTAAGCATCACAAGGGAAAACTTTTATATTCTTCTCTTTCATCCCCGGGCCACTTATCCCACTTTTCACCTAAGCTTTGGAAAACATTACGTCCGTTCTTGAGCCTTGCTGCTTTAACCATTTGTTTGAAGGCCAGGAACTGTGTTTTATATACTAAACTGATAGGAGCGTGTGACAGCCGCCCCACTTTGCCACCAACAGCTCCCACCCGCCCTGAGTCTCACTCTGTACCCGAAGCAGTCCTGCCCTTCACACATCTCAAGAGCAGCAAGATAGGAATTTTTTTACGTCCGTATAATACAAAGGCGAGTGCATAATATGGCTTTGGAAAACAACCAGCAGGTGAGGCTGTGACACTATAATTTTAACCTAAGCATCATTACACTTAAGTATCTCAGTTCAATGCATGGATCTAAAAATATGGTGCAGTTTTTCCTAAATGCTGTCAAAACAACAACAAAGAAAATCAGTAGGCAGTACTATTTTAGTAATGTGTTGTGTCGAATGCATTGTTTTCCAGGGTATTTTCCAAACAGATTGCTTAAATGTTTTGGTGTTTTTTTTTTAACTTGAAGGAAGGTGAAGGATAACGCATTCAGAAAGTATACAAAAATGATAAATGTTCAGTTCAATGCAGTCATCACAAAATGGACACACCCATGTTCACCATCTAGGGCAATAAATAAAAGATTACCAGTATCCCCCAAAGAGTGTGGCACTCTCTCTCTCTCTCTCTCTCTCTGTCTTTCTCTCTAGCTGTCTATCTTTTCCTGAGAGAGAAAGCAAATATGGTAAAATGTTCATACTTGGTAAGTCTAGGTGCATGGTTTATGGGTATTCTTTAACTTTTTGGTAGGTTTGAAAATCTCAAAACAAAATTGGGGGATAAAGATAGAACGTTACTAACATAGCAGAAACCACCACCCCATCCCATCCCACCCCTGCACCCTCTTTCCCAATCACTGCTCCCCCCCTCATCCTAAAGGTCACCTCTCCCCTCCTGCCTTTCAACACCATGGTTTAGTTTTGCCTGTTTTTGGACTTGGGGAAAATGGAATCATACAGTATATAAACTTTTGTGTCTGTAACTCAGCATTGTGTCGATGAGCTTGTCCCGTGTTGATGAGTTTATCCCGTGTTGTTACATATAGGTGTCATTCTTTTTCATTGATATATGATATCCTCTTATAAAAATATACCACAATCTATGGGGCGCCTGGGTGGCTCAGTCGGTTAAGCGTCCGACTTCAGCTCAGGTCACGATCTCGCGGTCCGCGAGTTCGAGCCCCGCGTCGGGCTCTGGGCTGATGGCTCAGAGCCTGGAGCCTGTTTCCCATTCTGTGTCTCCCTCTCTCTCTGCCCCTCCCCCGTTCATGCTCTGTCTCTCTCTGTCTCAAAAATAAATAAACGTTAAAAAATATATATATACCACAATCTATCCATTCTACCGGTGATGAACATTCGGGCTCTTTCCAGTTCGGAGGCATTATGAATAAGGCTCCAGGGAATGTTCTTTTATGTGTCTTTTGGTGCACGTGTGCGAAGGTGTTAGGTGCATATCTGGGAGTAAAATTGTCTGTGTTGCTCACGTATGCCTATGCTGAGCTTTAGTAGATTAGATGCTTCTAGTTTTCCAACGTGGTTGTACCAATTTATACTCCTGTCAGCAGTCTATGAAAGTTGTAGCTGCTTCACATCTCAACAGTACTCGATATTGTCAGTCTTGAAATTGTAGGCATTGCAATGGGAGTGCAGTAGGATCGCATTGTGCATTTAATTTGCATTCCCCTGAGTACTTAGGAGGTTGATATGGTTACATGTTTTTATTGACCACTTTGTATACGTACTTATACACAGTGTCTCTGGAATCTCTTGCCTGTCTTTTAATTTTTTCCCTTTTTCTTATTGAATCTTAAGAGTTCTTTATATATTCTGGATCACAGCCCTTTGTTTTTCTTTTTGTTTTTGTTTTTAACGCTTATTTATTTTTGAGACAGAGAGAGGCAGAGCATGAACGGGGGAGGGTCAGTGAGAGAGGGAGACACAGAATCTGAGGCAGGCTCCAGGCTCTGAGCCGTCAGCCCAGAGCCCGACGCGGGGCTCGAACCCACGAACTGCGAGATCGTGACCTGAGCCGAAGTCGGACGCCCAACCGACTGAGCCACCCAGGCGCCCCTGGATCACAGCCCTCTGTAAACTGTTTGTGTTGCAAATATCTTCTCCCATGATGTAGCTTGCTTTTTAGCTCACTTAATTGTGTCTTTTGATAGAATGAAGTTCTTAGTTCTAACGTAGTCCCATACATAACTTTTCCTTTTAGTTAACTGTTTTGGGGTCCTCTTTGAGAAATCTTTGCCCAACCCAAGATCATAAATATTTTTTCTAACATTGTCTTCCAGAAACTTTATTTTTTTTATCTTTTACATTTAGGTGTCCAATCCACCTGGAATTGCCTTTTTTGTGTCACAGGTGAGATAGGGATTGAGTTTCTGGGGTTTTTTTAATAGTTATTTCTTTGGGGGAGAGCACAAACAGGGAAGGTGCAAAGAGAAGGGGACAAAGGATCCGAAGCGGGTTCTGTGCTGACAGGCTGACAGCAGCGGGCCCGATGTGGCCCTTAAACTCACCGACAGTGAGATCATGACCTGAGCCAAAGTCGGAGCCTCAACCGACTGAGCCACCCAGGCGCCCCAGAGTTTCGGTTTTAACAGCACGGATATGCCATTGGCTCAGCACCACTCCTCCAGCCATCCCAACCTGGGTGTGATGTAGGATGCGAAGCTCTCGTTTTTGTATTTGGCTTGCTGATACTTTGCTGAGGATTGTTGCATCCCTGTTCATCAGTGATATTGATCTGTACCTGTCACCCAGCTGCGGTCTCAGGATGATTCTGGTCACGTAAAACGAAGGAAGTACTGCTTCTTTTGGTCTCTGAGGGACACTTTATGATCAGAGTCAATTTCTTGAATACCCCGGGACTCTTCCAGTTTTCTATTTCTTCGTAGATCAACGTTGGCTGACTTAAGGCGCAGTAAGATACACACGTTGCTCTGGTCAAGGCTTGCTGGTCCCAACCAGAGGTTGCACATTTCAACGCCGGTAGAGGCTAGCCTACTAATAATGGAAATGAGCAAAGATGGCGGAGCGTACGGTAATCAGAACTGGTGGGGACTACAGAGTACACGCCCCTTTACAGAGCGGTGGCTGTCGGCTCCGGCCAATTATTACGATGGAAGAATCTGAGCCCAGTACGGCCAAATCACTCCATTTAAATGAGAAGTGAACATTTTATATGACTCTGGAAAAAAAAAAAACTCCGAATATTTAAATGTTGAATCATGCCAATTGAAAAAACAAAAACAAAAACCTGTGTGGGCTAAGCAAAACAGGTGTGCGAAACGTAGCCAGAAGATCGCCAGTTTGCACCTTTTACTCCAAGCCGACAAAAAACACAACAGCACAGATATAAATAACAAAGCTTATTTATATTTGACCTTAGTTATCGTAATTCACGCTTAAATACGGAAGTTTGCCATTTACTGATAAATGGAGCCACGTTTTTTTAGAAGTTTAGATTTGAAAACGCCCAAGTCTATGAACCGTTAGAATATTTTCATTTACCCTCATATTTTTGCATTTGTTTTCCCCCAAATCTTATTTTGATGAGAAACTTAGTGTCTTTTGGACTTTTCAAGGGACTAAGTTGGATTAAGCTGTTCTCACTTAAAGTTTTACAGTTGTCTAGCTTATAGTTTCCCTTTTCTATAGTTAAACAGGTGGTCTTATTTTAGGTTATGGGGTTTTTTGCCTAGTTACTTGTCAAGTTTTTACATGGTGAAGGAATTTCAGATTCCTTTTCATTTTTCAGGGGCTTTAGGTCACTTTTTATTAAGGTCCTGTAGATTGGATGCTAGGACAGAATCATCATCAATGGATAATTTCTAAGAGTATTATTTTCATTCGTTCAACAGGTATATATAGCCACTGTACTAGGCCGGTGGGGACCACAGAGATCCATAAAGACTACTGTCCTTGTGGTCTATAAATTTAAGTATAAAATGACACATGAAAGGGGCACCTGGGTGGCTCAGCTGGCTAAGCATCCAACTCTTTATTTTACCTTTGGCATTGATCTCAGGGTTGTGAGTTCAAGCTCCACACTGGGCTCCATGCTGGGGGTAGAGCCTACTTAAAAAAAATAGCGCAAGAAAAATACAACAACTTTGAGCGATCAAACCATTTTTTTCTTTTCTTTTCTTTTTTTTTTTTTTTTTTTTTTTTTTGGAAGATTTGATTTTTAAGTACTCTCTATCCCCAGTACGGGGCTCAAACTCACAACCTTGAGATCAAGAGTCGCACACTCCACCACCTGGCCGGCCAGACACTGCTTAAACCATTTTCAAACTGAATTTGACATAAAAAGTTCATGCATTTGCATAGTTAATGTGTGCTTAAAGTATTTGTGAGCTATTTTCAGGATTAGGGATTGTCACTCCTACCATCATCAAAGGCATTACCTATTTTTCTGTACCTCTAGGGAAAGTTTAAGAAATGAAAGTTTAAGAAAAGTAATAAAATAATTTACAATGTAAAATAATAATAAAATAAGAATCTAAGTGGCTGTATTTGATATATAGAGTTAAGTAATCTTTTTATAAAATCCGCTAACTGGAAAAATAAAATAGTCGTTTCTTTGATTTTTCTAGTTTATAAGGGACGTGTCTGGCAATCTGGGCTCAGGTCATGATCTCACAGCTCGTGAGATCGAGCCCCGCGTCGGGCTCTTTGCTGACAGCTCCGAGTCTGGAGCCTGCTTCGGATTCCGTGTCTCCCTCTCTCTCTGCCCCTCCCCTGCTCACAATCCCTTCCTCCCTCCCTCTCTCCCTCTCTCTCTCTCATAAATAAACATTAAAATAAAATAAGAATTTGAAGGAGAGGAATATTCAGACTATCGGTGTCATTTCTTTTTAACAGCACACGGTGTTAAGGTCTAGGTTAACCTAATGAGAAGCAGTTTCTGGCTTCAGTCTGGTACTCTTTCCTCTTGTTGTATGTGAGACACTCCAAACGTGCCTGGATGAGGCAGCTGAGTGGACTCAGGTCTGGTCTTTAAACCGTCACGTATTTTCTACTTTTTTACAAAAGGGTCTGTTAAACAAATTAAGAAATGAAACCTGACCTTAAAGGTTCTATCTCCTTTTTTTCATTCAAACTGTAGCAAAAATTAGAATTTATGCTCCATTCAATACTATCAAAACAACCGGATAAACACAACTGTATCTGCATTGTCAATTATAGTAGACATTTCGATATAATTGCACAGCAGAATGTTACCATCCTATGATTTTTATATTTCCTTAAGAAAAGCAAAAAAGTTGATAAAGAATGTCTAGTACTAGTTATGCACCCAAAAGGCCGAAAAATAGGATTTTGGAATTTTCTCTTTATGCATTTTAGATCCGAGAGTCAATGAGTAAATAAGAACAGCACAAATTTGATTATTCCAGTAGGAATCTTTCCTCCAAAGTTGGCAGCTGTCAGTTTTTCTCAGCATTTTGAACCGGATTCTATGTCATTTCTGACACCTGTTATTTCTGATAAAATGGGCAAGGCACACACAAAGTGTCTTCGTTTGTCTCAAGTCTCTGTGGCAGAGAGCTGACAACATTCAGTGCCGTTGTCCTTTCCAGACAAAAGCCACCTGTATGTGGCTCTGTAAGTCGTCAACTCAAGAGTATTACTGTTCTCTTAATGGGATTGTACTTGGTTATCTGATAAATTGTTGGCTCCCTACCCGCATTACTTCCTTTAACTGACATAAAATTCGCCCAATAATTGACCAGCTTTATCGCGCAGGTAGTAGAGGGAAGGGCTTTCTTATTCCTAGATGCACCTAGATTTCAAACTTTTGAAAAAGATGGAAGAAGATGCCAGTTGGCCTAAGCAGATAATAGAGACTAAACTAGAAAAAGTCTTGTCTAAGGCGTACAGAATTTTCTATTTTGAGAGAAACAAAAACACCCTTGTGTGTTTTTGACATTCTCTTCCCCAACTCGTGGCCAGGGTCAAACCATTATGCAACATCTGTCTCTTTCCCTCTTAAATCTTGCTCCTCTCCCTTTTTTCTTTTCCTTCACTTCTACCTTCTCCCGCCTGCTCTGAAGCAATCCTTTCTGCTCCTTTCTGCTCCAGTGGGCACACTCATTCAACTGGCTGAGGAGACTGCTCACCGCTCTGTCTCGTTTGTTGACCCTGGTCACCATGTTGAAGACTGCCTGGTTCAGATATCTATCCATTAGGAGGAATCCTGCGTCACTGGTTTTGATTGAACTATTTGAAGAAGTCTCTAATTGGAGATTTTAAGACATCGGAAGCGATTGCCTGAGAATGATTAAACTCACGCTCTACAAATGAGAATTCTTTTCCCTTCGCTATACATTTAACTGAGGTCTGACTAGATACGAAAACGTATAACCAACAGCAATAAGCAAAGAAACGCCTGTGTGCCGAAATTCACCCCAGGGCTTTCCGATACTAGCTTCTGCTTCCTCTTTAGCAGGAACTAGATACATCGGGAAAAGCGATTTCATCCCTGTCCCGCTACAGATTACACCTCTCCCCCAAACCACTTCTTACTGATTCTCTTCACTGTGCTTTATTCCAATCTTGAGCCATATATGGTGCTTTCTTCTCTCTGACCTTTAAATCGTCATTGACGAGAATTCCTGGTCTGTCTACCTTTGCTGCAAGTGCACGTCGGAGGTAAGGCTTCCAACGTGTTATACAAAGTGTCTCCTGCCAGCTTGTTTGTCACCTAGAATGTTTTCTCTCTCTCCTGTGTTTCTCTCCTTTTTTTCCCTCTCTCTCTCTGTCTCCCCTCCCCACCTCCTTCCCTCCTCCTCCTTTCCGTTCTTCTGTGTTCTACCTTGCATTGTGGCAATAGAAGGACTACCTTTTCACAGACGGAGAGACCTTGAGCTTGGAGTCTAATGAGAAAACTAAAGCTATTCCGTTATAAAGACGTTCAGGTGTCCTGACATCAGGATACCCCCTCCAGTACTCTTATGCCAAACCTCCTCTTTGTGTGTGGGCTACCCTGGTACACAGTAGGCATACCATAAGTGCTCCCCCCCTTGTTTGGATAGCCCTGATTCCTAGGCTCTGCTCGCTGCTGAAATGTCATATTCCAATAAAAGCATTCCAACACAAAGAGAACAAAGAACAAGAAGTTCTGATGGAACGCCTAAACGTTGCTTCTCAGATTTTAATGTGCATCCAAATCACCTGGGAATCTTGTCACAATTCAGATTCGGACTCAGTCAGTCCAGAGCCAGACCCGACAGTCTGCATTTCTACCAGTCTCAGGTGCTGCTGGTCTGTGGACCATACTTGGAGCCGCGAGGCGGTAGATTATTTTTGAGTTGCCCACTCGCTTATTTTATAATAACTCTCAAAACAGATTGCTGACTTTAAAACAACTTAGAGCGCCAAATAAAGATCGTCACGTGCCTCATTTTTAAAACATTTTTTTAATGTTTATTTACTTTTGAGAGAGAGACAGGGTACGAGCAGGGGAGGAGCAGAGGGAGAGGGAGACACAGAATCCAAAGCGGGCTCCAGGCTCTGAGCTGTCAGCCCGGAGCCCGATGCGGCGCTCGAACTCTCGACCCGTGAGATCCTGACGCGAGCGGAAGTTGGACGGCCAACTCACTGAGCCACTCAGGCGCCCCGGGTGCCTCATTTTTTAATCTACCGTCTTGAATCCAAGTTATTTGATAAACCTTCCAGGTTTGCATATGTCTTGTTATTTTGAATAGGTTCCAATGAAATGATGATCTGTAAGAGTGCAGGGATAAGTGACTTTCAATAATTTGGGTTTTGTTGAGAATTTATGCTTCCGCTTGCTTTTCAAAGAATTTGCAGTGGCTTAAATTGAAGAGCACACGATAAGCCGGTGTCAGGAAAACCCAAGTGGATCCGATACCCTAGCTTATCAGGTCTCGGAGACAAGCTGTGTTACTCGGGAGCAAGCTCCGGGGAATATTGGTGTTCAAAGCTGCATTTTCCCTAAGGCAAAAACATCATCAAAATATAAAAAGCTTTTTAGTTCTGGCACGAGTGATAAAGATGCAGAACTGAGAAGCAGGTGAAAAAACTTAGCTCGTACTTCTAAAGGCTAATTTTATCTAAGTGTTCTTGTCCAGCTGTTCTTGGTACGTCCAGCTGCTAGTTGAACAGGACAGGTGGTAATCCCTGCTCAGTGGCTCATTATCGCCCAGAGGCTTTGATCTGGCTAATACATAATCAATCAGGTTCTGAATTTTAATATCCTTCATAGTTTCATTTCGCTTGTTTTACCTATATTTATTTTCCCAAGTCCCAATATGATGTTGTTTTTTAATAAGATTATTTTTGATCATTTATTTATTTTGACATAACGAGGCTCATGATAACGCCAGCTGGAGTTTGTATGCCCCTGAATCATAAACTTTTTTTTTTTTTCCCCTCTTTATCTCCTGACAAGATCCAAACTGCAAAACCTACGGATAAAGTTTTAATTTTGGAAGCACAAAAGACTGAAACCGTTTTAGAGGAGAGCATTAGTGAAGATCAATACCCGAAAGCCTCATTTTAAGACCCTGAGCCCCATGGTTTATGCTTCTTTTCTAGTCTCTTCAGACTTGTGATGTGCCTAAGTGGAGACTAAAAAACATTTTAAAAGTCCCAAATGTGAAAAGTTAATCCCCTTCAACTAGTCACGTGTCCTATATTCTGCAGTCCATGTGGTGATCGTTAATTAGAAAGGTAACAGCTAAGGTACTTTCCAATATTTTCTCCATTTGTTAAATTATTTTGTGTGTATATAACTGTTGTTTATGTACATTTAGAGATGTACAGGAAGATATATTTCCATTACAGAGATACGCTCCTAAGGTTGAAAGAACCAGCTGAAATTTTGTCTTTTCACTCACAAGCATCTGTGTGTTTGAGAATTTGCTTCTTTTTACGCAAAGAGTAAATATCTCCAGTTGGCAGAACTGTCTTTAATGACCTAGAAAAGAGCTTGAAAATGGGAGGGTTTGGGAGGGGGGCATAAGTGAAAGACTAAGCACCCTAAAGAGACAAAGGTAAAAAGACCAACTTGAGAGGAAAAATTTATCTTATCTCGCCGGTATGCTCTGGGAGTTTGGGGGGGGGGGGAGCAATTTATAATAAAGTTTTAAAAATTACTGACAATAGTTTAACTCATAGTAGCTTTGCCCACTTCCTCGTTATCTCAGAAAAGCACCTCCACGGACAATGGAGTGGTCCGAACAGCCTAAATATGGTGAGCTTTCAAAGCAGATGGCCTGGGGCCATTCTCCTTATTATATCATTGCTTTCAATAGCATGACTGTTCTCCAACAGCCCTCTTTGTCGTTTGCTTCGTTACTGGCACATGTCTTTAATATGTAATCTAACATGAAAATTAATATGTAATTAACATGAAAATGGCTCTCAGATACTGTTACTTTCTCCATCTGTGACCCCGTACTGTTTATCATCATCTAATGATCATTCTTACTGCAGATGGTCCTTCGGAATAGCATTTTAAAGACACTGAGGATGCTTGCTAGGCAGATTGACAGACCCAACGCTTTACCATCCAAAACTTCAGGTCTCTACAATGTGTGATAAATGACCAGAGATGCAAAGCAGCGATCCGTTCCGAAGTGAGGTGTCCGAGAGACAGAAGGAGAGTGATAGGGGGGAAAAAAAAAAAAAAGAGTATCATTTAAGGGGAGCTAGAGCGGGAAGAAAGGAACTTAATCCTCAGAAACACTTCTTTATTGCAGCTCTTTTGTTTTGTTTTGTTTTGTTTTTACTTATTTGTTTTTTGAGAGAGAGAGAGAGAGAGAGAGAGCATGAGCTGGGGAGGGGCAGAGAGAGAGAGGGAGAGAGAATCCCAAGCAGGCTCTACTGACCGTGAGGACCCCGACATAGGGCTTGATCTCACAAACCCTAAGAGCATGGCCTCAGCCAAAATCGGGAGTGGGACACAGGGCCCATGGGGGGGCTCAGTCAGTTAGGAGTCAGACACTTAACCTACTGAGCCACCCTGGCTCCCCTGTGGCCTCTCTTGAATACGGAGTTTACATTTCCTCTCGGACAGTTCACCATGGCAGTAACAGGAAAGGAGTAATCACCACTCTGCTAAATGAGTCCTGTATAGCTCATCACGTACTCAGTTTCTAGGCTGAAATTCCAGACGTTGGACCTCCACAGGGCCTCTTGAGTTGTTTTTTTTTTTTTCCTTCTTCTTCTTCCTCAAGATGCTGTCACCAAGGAGTCTGTCTTCATCGACTTTCTTTCTCCTCTCTCTTCTGCCCTCACATGCAGACGTGTCGTGAGCCTGTTCATCTCACTGCCAGCCGTCGCATTGGGGAGGCAGGTGTTCGGAGTCTGTTGACAATACGACCATTCCCTCGAAGAGGTCACAAACACTATTTTCTTGATTTTGCTCGATATTTCATTTTCTTTTTTCCCGTGCGGCTCAGCTTTTTGCAAAAGATTAGCCCCCACGTTTCATCATCCTCTGCGCGGTGTTCACGGTTCGTAACATCACTCTTATGTCAGAGAATAAACGGGGACTAAGGTGGAAGGTAGACGCAGCCAGAGCACTTATCAGGACCAAAGTATGAGTCTTTGTGACAATACACAACTTTTATAATGATTACGTTGGTAGCATCTGCTTCAGAGAGCTAACCTCAGAAAAGAGAGAACTCTCTTGGCCTTTAAAATATAATTCTTTTGGGGCGCCTGGGTGGCTCAGTCGGTTAAGCCTCCGACTTCAGTTCAGGTCACGATCTCGTGGTCCGTGAGTTCGAGCCCCGCGTCGGTCTCTGGGCTGATGGCTCAGAGCCTGGAGCCTGCTTCGGATTCTGTGTCTCCCTCTCTCTCTGCCCCTCCCCCGTTCATGCTCTGTCTCTCTCTGTCTCAAAAATAAATAAACGTTAAAAAAAATTTAAAAATAAAAAAAATAAAATATAATTCTTTTTAAAAAATGAAGTTCAGTGGGGTAAGTATGGTTGGACATATTTTGACCTTGCCTCACTATTCAGACCCTGTAGTATCTGAATTCATGTCCTGGATTTAGATTTGCCAGGTTGGAAAGAAACATATAAATATAACCCTCTTTTGTGGAAACATAACCATTTTAATTTTTCTGAAGGATTTTTTTAGCTGAATTTCACTTGTTATACTTTTCTAAATGTAAATTTCTAAGTAAGATGTGAAATTTTAGGCTCAACCTAATTAGACTTCTTTCACTAAGAAATTTCATCTAAGGGGCGCCTCGGTGGCCCAAGTCGGTTAAGCATGTGACTTCAGCTCTAGTCATGAGCTCATGGTTCATGAGTTCAAGCCCCACATCCATTGGAGCCCCACATCAGTCTCTGTACTAACAGTTTAGAGCCTGCTTGGGATTCTCTGTCTCTGTCTCTGTCTCTCTCTCTCTCTGCCCCTCCCCTGCTTTCTCTCTCTCTCTCTCTCTCTCTGTCTCTCAAAATAAATAAACTTTTAAAAAAAGAAAAAAATTCACCTACAGTTTTATTAAACTCATTATTAGTAAAGGTTATTGAAATTCCTTCTGGTTAGAAAAGTTAAAAGAAACAGAAGTTAATAGGTTCACATGAAGTTTAGTAAGAAAAACCAGTGGATGAATTTAATTCAGAATTCTTTGGGGATAATATGTGTATCTGCCTTCATTTTCAGAATAATGCATGCTATTAAATTTGGAAATATTCTAAAGTTGGAAATCAGACTCCACTTGATTCAAAAAATACCTTTTTTCAGATACGTTTTTAAAATAATGGTTGAAATGCATTTGATTCCTATCTTCACAGTTAATCTTCATGCATGGGCTTTCTTGCGTTCCCCAGCTCTCCTCTCACTGTCCTTTACAAAGATGAGAAGTTTTCTTCCCGACACAAAATTCCCTCGATTATATATTAGAAAGAACTGACACTTTGTAGCAAGGTTTGTAGAGGCGAGAAGCATATCGACCACTTGGCCCCCAGCAAATGATCTCCTGTGAAGTTCAGTAACCACATTTCGTCTATACATGGAACTTTGAGCAAAGTCTTTGCTTTGCATACGTGTCTTTACATTTGATTAAAACTAAATATACATACGTGCCAGTTATTTATCTATAGTTAAAATCTGCCAAAATATAGGAGGCTCCCGGGCGATGCCGCCTGGAAGCAATGAAATAATGGATTCGCTTCCATTACGTAGTAGAGAAACCAAAGTGGATCAAAGTGGTCCCTGTCTTCTTGACATTCATAGACTACAGCAGGAGACATATGTGTAAACATTCCCAACTCAGTCAGATAAGTTCTGCTGGAAAGTTGTGCTCACTGAATATATCCAAAGGAAGGTTCCTTCTTCGAACCTTCTTAACACCTTCGCTGCAAGTCAGAAATAGAGAACCACTTCTTTACTGAAGGTCGTCAATCCATTAGGGCCACGGAGAAGTAAGGAACAACTTAGTACAGTCTGAAACTTTCAGATCACTTGCTTTTCAGGAGAGTATCCTGGCTTTTAAGATGCCATAAATCCAAGCAAAGTTTTATTCAAGTTTAATGGGAACAGGATTCTTTTCTAGACTATCTTAGAGATAATCTCAACTCATAATGCTTTTGTTGTTAAAAAAAAAAAGATAAAAATCGATTCAGAAACCAGATCTAATTTGTTAGAAGTGCTGTCATGTGATTTTAGTGTTCGGCCTCTTTTTGAGTGCAAAGCCCCTTTCTACTCAACAGGAGTGTGTTCTCTTCACCCAATAGCAATTAAAACTTTACTTCTCCTGCCATGGAAAGTGCTACTTGGTGGTAGGCTTGGAGAAAACATGGGAAGGGGCTTGGTGATGTCATCCAAGGAAAAAAAAGTAAACATGATTTTGACCTCTAAAAAATAAGAAGATAAGGGGCGCCTGGGTTAGTCGTCTGACTCTTGATTTCGGCTCAGGTCATGATCTCTCACGGTTTGTGAATTTGAGCCCCTCCTCAGGCTCTGAGCTGACAGCCTGGAGCCTGCTTGGGATTCTGTCTTCCTCTCTCTCTCTGCCTCTCTCTCTCTCTCTCTCTCTCAAAAGAAATAAGTACACATTTTTTTTAAATAAGAAGATAGATTTTAAAAATTACAGGGGCGCCTGGATGGCTCAGTCGGTTAAGCGTCCGACTTCAGCTCAGGTCGTGATCTCGCGGTCCGTGAGTTCAAGCCCCGCGTCAGGTTCTGTGCTAACTGCTCAGAGCCTGGAGCCTGTTTCGGATTCTGTGTCTCCCTCTCTCTCTGACCCTCCCCCATTCAGGCTCTGTCTCTCTCTGTCTCAAAAATAAATAAACGTTAAAAAAAAATTTTTTTTTTTAAATAAAAAATTACAAACCAATCAGCTCGATGTTGATGAGCGACATAATCCTAGAAAACAACATTGAGGAGGTGAATAATGAGTACTTACAAAAACCTACTTCTTGGAAGTCAGCATCATATCCTCAAAACTTGTCGCGCCAAATTTCCCTCATTGCTCTTTCTGTCGTGGCTACTCGGTGGGTTAGCTGAGAAGACGGTTACAGGCAGTGTATCTTAGGAGTTTACACCGTGTTTTTCAAGTTCTTTTGACAGTCTTGGGAACAAGAGAAAAACCAGTGGGCTGGATAATAGAGCGAATTTGCAGCTGATAAACAAAAACGCCCGAAGGATGTCAATTGACAGATCAGGATGACCATGCGGTAGAGTCCCTGTCCTTGACCCTGGATTTGAGATATGCTTTTTCCATCAATTCTTGTTTCATCACCTCCGCCCTTGGCCTGAAGACCTCAGTTGGCCAATTTCTGTTCAGTGAGCACAGATTTCTACCAGCGTTTATCTGAGTTGTGACTGTTTGTTTGTACATATGTCTCCTGCTCTAGTCTGTGAATGTCAAGAAGGTGGGGACCGTTTTGATCCAATTTTGTCTCTTTACTACCTAATAGGATTGAATCCATGGTAGGTACTCAATTGTGGAAAGAATGATTACAGATAGTCGCTATACTTATTAATAAATTTGAAGTTGATGAAAGTCGTAAATACTTGATGTGATAAATGTATCAAAATAATAGATTTAATTCAGTTAGAAAGACCACGTCTTATTATGGGATGAAATCTGAAGGCATATTTAAATAGGACATAAATCTCACATTTAGACTCAAGTAATTTAAACACACGGGAGATAAGAGACCTTATTTAATATCAGATTATGTGTAAAAACCCTTGGGTCTTTTAGCAACCCATAAGTTCATTATGAACAACACGTGTGATATGGCATTTACGAACCAAAATGCCACAACGGGGGCGCCTGAGTGGCTCAGTTGGTTAAGTGTCCGACTCTTGATTTCAGCTCAGGTCTTGATCTTAGGGTTGTGAGTTCCGCATTGGGCTCTGTGTTGGGCATGAAACCTACCTGAATGAATGAATGAATGAATGAATGCTACAACAGTTGTAGATGGCATTAATACAGGCAGAGAAGGGGCTGTAAGCATCCCGCCTACTCAGTTCTGAATGTCACATTTTAAATGGATCTTTTTGCTCAGAGTATCCCCAGAATAGCCAAGGGCCTATCGGCCGTATTAGATAAGAAGAAAATATAGAAGTAAATGCAGGTATTTAGATTTTGCTCAGAGAGAAGTGGTACTAAGGAGAATGTAATAGAGGGCCTCGAATATTTCGAAGGCAAGAAGTGATGGGTTTTATTGCATTTTAGTTGTTTTGTTTATTGTGTATTTTTCCTTATTTTGTTTTTCCCTATTTTGCCCCGATGACAGATTCAACTATATGTGTGGAAGCTATAAGAAAGCCAATTTTAAGTAAATATAAAAGAAAATTTTGAAATCGAGCTACCAAAAAACAGAATCTGCCACCTTAAAAAGCAGTAAACTCCTTGTGCAATGGATACTCAAGGCCGAACTGACTGCCCAGCCCCTAAAGGCAATTTCCGTATTGGGTGAGAGGATGTCATTCATTAACCTCTAAGGTCGCATCTGAATCCAGTGTTTTGATATTTTCCGAATTAATCAGACGGGACTGACAGCATGACCTGAATCTGTCCTATATTTATATAAACATCCCGTGGACTGCACCTCATTTTGGCCAGTACTTAACTGACTGAGCCACCCAGGCGCCCCAGTAGTTCATTCCTTTTTAACTGCAGAGTACTTTCTCTTGCACAGATAATACCATGGTTTGTTTGTCCTTTTACCCGCTGGTGGACATTAGGGCTGTTGTCTAGCTTGGGGATGTTACGAGTAAAGCCGGTAAAAATTGTATACTTGTTGTTGTACCTCTCCTTAGAAATCTTAATTGTGAGATGCACACCACACAAGTAACTTCATGGGTTACGTGTATATTTGCTTACTGTATTCATGCTAAGTGTTAGCTCACTTAACAAGCAGCTAGATGACGAGGACCAAGGATAAAGTGAGCCGGTGTCCGCTGAGTCCCGGGAGAAAGTCTTAGTTTCTAACGTGGTTTCTTGGGCGTAGTCGCGTATCAGCTCTGTTTTGCTCTATGATCAACCATCCCCCAAATTAATCGCTTAACACAGGGGTCAGCAGATATTTCTATAAAAGACCAGACCGTAGTTTAGGTTTTGTGGGCCGCCTAGGGTCTCTATTGCATATTCTTTTTTTTTCCAACTCTTTAAATTTTTTTTAATGTTTTTATTTATTTTTGAGACAGAGAGAGACAGAGTGCAAGCGGGGGAGGGGCAGAGAGAGAGGGAGACACAGAATCGGAAGCAGGCTCCAGGCTCCCAGCTGTCAGCATAGAGCCCGACGCGGGGCTCGAACCCACAGACTGTGAGATCATGACCTGAGCTGAAGTCGGACGCCTAACAAACTGAGCCACCCAGGCGCCCCTGCAACTCTTTAAAAATGTAAAAATCATACTTAGATGGTAGGCTGTGTGAAAACAGGCCACAGGCCAGACTTGGCCTGTAAGCCATGGTTTGTAGATCCATTAACACAGCAACGACTTATTTAGCTCACTCTCTGAAGATGGACTGGGCCATTTTGGTGGTCTGGACCAGCTACTATTCTTTGCTGGGCCTGTGCATGCATCTGTGGCCAGCTTGTGGCTGGATGAGCTATCACGACCTGACTTGCACGTCTGATGGTTGACAGGCTGGCCCTTAGGAACAAATGCGACTAGGTCCGTGTGCCTCCTGATCCAACAGGGTAACCCACGGTTCTTCACAAAGATACTTGTCAAGTTTGTGCCTGTGTCACATTTGATATTGTCCGTTGGCCAAAGCAAGTCATGTCATCGGGCCATCACAGATAAGGGGGTGGGAAAAGACCCCAGCTTCCGCTGGGAGGAGGCACAGAGGCACATTGCAAGAGCTAGATACCGTGGAGGGGCCAGAATTTGTGGCCATGTCGCAGTATGCTGCAGAGTGTTGGAGAGGTTACCAGCAAGTTCTTTTGCAGACTGAGAGGACTCTGAGTTTAGGTGTAGGTCAAACGAGACGTGCTCTGATAATTCTTGCTTTGTGAGTAATCCTGCCGGGTGAGACCGTTGGCATGTAGCTTCACAGCCAGTGGTAGAAACAAAGTATCTGTAGTCTGGTGATTTTGAAATATGAAAATTACTGACGAGAAATATAGTTAATTAATCACTTATTACTACTGCCCATTCATGGAATGCTGCCGTGACTAAATACTGGAGAAAGAAGGATTATGACGACTTTTCTGGCTATTCTTCCAGCTGGTCATTCTTTTGAAAAGAATTTTATTCTCCAAGCCATTATTATTTTCTGATTCTTGATATGCCTCACATTCCCATAGCTGCCGACTGTTCAAAGTGCCCCTACAATCATGTAAGAACCTTTTTTCTTTTGGGGCACCTGGGTGGCTCAGTCGGTTCAGTGTGGGACTCTTGATCTCAGTTCAGGTCTTGACGTGCAGGGTCGTGAGTTCAAGCTCCGCGTTGGGCTCCATGCCGGGCCTGGGGCCTACTTAAATAAATAAATAAATAAATAAATAAATAAAGAATCTTTTTTTTTTTCCTTTCTGTAGAAGCATCGTCATTATCAGTCTTCATAAACACTTGCTCGGGTCAGTTTCTCCCAAGCACTTACTAGGACGAATTTATAGGTATTACATAGAATGGGCATCCTTCGGCCCTCAGTCTGTCGGCCGAGACATGGGTGCTCGAGCAAGGGCGTCAAATGAGGTCGCATTGCAGGGGTGAGAGCAGAGGGATGATTTCTCGGTTTCTGTTGGGAAGCGGGCTGCTGACAGCGCCTTTAGCAGCAACGTTTTGCCTTCTGCCGTGTGACAACATCACCGTGCCGTTTGCAATGAAAAGAAAAGGCCGAGTGATTCAGAGTGTTGTGCTCATACGGTCACCTAAGGGAAGAGCTGGCGGAGAAGATTCTCCCTAAAGCTTGAGGAGGCATCCTTGCTCTCGGCCCCTGAAGCGCTTCCTGTGGCTTAGAAGTTCAGACGTGACCAACGCCTCCCTAGCTTGTTCCCCCTCCTGAGTCTCCGAATGCCCCTCCAGGGTCTTGTAACGCTCCGACCCCTACCCGAGAACGAAACTGGGCACTGCCCCCGGGTTGCTTCCGAATCTTTGTCTAGAGAAACGTATTTACCCATAACTGTCCAATAGGTACGCAGTCCATCCCTTTCTCTGTGCTTTCGTCTTTTTTCACCCACCCACGGTAAAAGTTACTTTTTACATATCATCCCAGTGCAAACACCCCTGCGTACACACACATTATCTGTGTCTATAAGTATTGCTCTGTGTTCGAACAAAGAAGAGCCCCACCAAACATTACTTATCCTTACTGTAGAAGTCCTTCTCATATTTTCTGTTCTTTTCTTTGCCATCAAAAGCAATATTAGGGATGATGCACCGTGTGGATTTCATGACCTATTACTGGTTCGTGACCTGATGTTTGGGAAAATGCCGTGCCTGTCATGTTTTATCCCTAACTCAGGCGTGGCCGTCAGCAAGTGGCACTCTAGGACCACGTCGCCTCGATCCCCATAAGATGGCTTCAGCTCGGGGGCATTGGACCCTCAAGGGGCCCTGGAAAGACAACTGCTGTAGGGATTTTGCTGAAGACGGACATTGTGCAGTGTTTCCTCCCATGTGACAAACCATGCAGTAATTTGATTTAGATCTCAGAGCAGAATGGAGATTTTGCTTTGCTTCCCTTTGCTTGCTTCAGAAACTCTGGATGGAAAATATTGACATAGAAAAAGGTGTAATCTTAAGTATACGGCACAATGAATTTTCACCATCTGAACGCACCTCTGTAACCAGAATCCAGATCAAGAGACAAAACATTACCCGCCCCTGAAATCCCCCTGTGCCCCCCTTCCAACCATTACCCACCCTTGCCCTCCGTGGGTAACCACTACCTTAAATTTAAACACCATTCATCTGGACCGTGTTTGTACTTCATGCAAATGGAATCATACGGCCTGTATTCTCTTGTGCCCGGCCTTTTATTTTATTTTTTTTATTTGTTTTAAATGTTTATTCATTTTTGAGAAAGAGACAGAGAGACAGAGTGCGAGTGGGGGAGGGGCAGCGCGAGAGTGAGAGCGACACAGCATCCGAAGCAGGCTCTAGGCTCCCAGCTGTCACCAACAGGGAGATCATACCTGAGCTGAGGTCGGGTGGATACTTACCCAAATGAACCCCCCAGGCACTCCTGCGCCTGGCTTTTTAAAACCCACATTCACATGGGGCGCCTGGGTGGCTCAGTTGGTTAAGCGCCCGACTCTTGGTTTTGGCTCAGGTCGTGATCTCACGGTTCCTGAGTACATGGCCTGCATCGGGCTCCACAATGACAGCACAGAGCCTGCTTGGGAGTGTCTCTCTCTCCCTCTCTCTCTCTGCCCCTCCCCTGCTCATCCTCTATCTCAAAATAAATGAAAATGTAAAAGAAAAAAAATAAAGGAGGTTTAAAAAAAAGCTCATATTCACCCGGAGTGTTGTATGAAGTTGTTCATTCTCACTGCTGTATGATACCCCGCTGTATAAATATGCTACGATTTATATATTCTGCCGATTGCCCCTGGATACAAAGAATGATGTTGTAAACATTCTAATGTGTCATTTGGTGATTATATGTGTGCATCCCTTTTAAAATTACACCAGGGAGTGACACTTCTGGGTCATTAGGTTTGCCTGTGTTGGCCTTTTATACCTTCTGCCAGTTTTCCAACGTGGTCGTACCCGTTTACATTCCCGTCAGCAAAGCGAAGAGAGTTCTAGCTGCTCCACGCCATCCCCAAGGCTTTGTGTTCTTAGTCTTTCTCGTTCTGGTGGGTGTGCATAGCTAAATGTTCCTGTGTCAAGCCCGATGATCTTCACATCTGTCTCTAACTTTTCCTCCCTTCTTAACGTTTTATTCTGTTACATTTTCTTAATCCTGGATTTTATCTATTAATTGGTGACATTTATTCATTCTTGGAAGTTGCCCTCGAAGCACGTCCATGATATACACACACGTATGAATCCTTCGCTAGCGGTGCCGTGGTCAAAAACCCCAGAGTCTCCCCTTTCCTCCAGCCGTCGCATCCGGCTGGTCGAAAAGTAGATTTGAGTTTCTCCTGTAGCCTTTCTTGAGTTCAACCTTGCCACCAGTTGCCAAGGCTACTTTCTTAATTCAGGCTTTCATCCTCTGTGTGTGTGTGTGTGTCCCCCCCCCCATCCTTATAGCATAAAGGATCTGCTTTTTATAATTAAAGGATAGCCGACACACAATGATACATTGGTTTCAGCTGTACAACACAGGGATTGGCCAACTCTCCATGTTATGCTGTGCTCACCACAAGTGTAACGGCCATCTGTCACCATAGAACGCTGTTAGAATACCATTGACTATATTCCCAGCGCCGAACTTTGTTTTTCCTGTGACTTCTTCATTCCACAAATGGAAGCCTGCATCTCCAACTCCCCATCACCCAGTTGGTTATCTTCTCTTCGCTGGAATATTTTCATAGTCTACTTGGCATCCATTTCCATTCTAATCCATTTCTTCTTGTCTTGTTTCTTCCCACTCCGAAGTTAATTCTCTTTAAAAAGAAAAATCTTCACAAGCACAAGTAATGCCGGTGTTTTTTCTTGTTTTTCCATCATATGAGGAGAAGCTTCTAAGGGACGAGAATGCTTGAACCTGTGAGGATGTACTCTCCCACGCTAGGGTCTTGATATTGCCTCAAGAATGTGATTTGATATTCTAATGGGGACGGTAGCGTTTTCTGAATATCACCCTTCTTGAGATACAAAACACAACATTGGCCAAATTCTTTCTGGAATTCCCCAAAAAAGCATAATCTGATTTTATAACACAGCAGTATGTGAGCACGTAAACATCTGTGCTTTAGTAAATTGTTAATATGAGAAATGAGCTCACAGACTCAACTTAAGCAATTTGTTTCAGCTCTTCATACACAAGCAAAAACCTGCATGAAACCTGGTGGTTTAAGTCGAGTTAGCTCTTAATTGGAATGTGTGTTTGTTAACCCCAACAGGTCAAACCGCTTTTCCCTTTTGCTTCCTTTTTTTCCGGCTGTTTCTATACTTACCATCTACCTGTTACTGTGTTTCTTCACATGAGTCTATCTCCTCCTCCCCACCCACCCCCCCCCCCACTAGATTCTAAGCTCCTTAAAGTCTAGGCCATATTTGGGTGCTCCTCTTGGAACCGGGGTACAATTTTGAAATTTTAAACTATTTCCAGGAGCACCTGGGTGGCTCAGTCTGTTGACCTGACTCTCGGTTTTATGGTTCCCATGATCCCAGAGTCATGGGATGGAGCCTCAGATCTGGGCTCCACAGTGATCATGGAGCCTGCTTGGGATTCATTCTCTCTCTCTCTCTCTCTCTCTCTCTCTCTCTCTCCCACCCCCCCTCCCTCCCTTTGCCCCTCTCCCTCGCTTGCATGCACACACACACTCTCTCTAAAAGAATAAAACAAAATAAAAAAAGAATAAAAGAATAAACTATTTCCGTGTCCATCTTCCAAACATTTTCTAGGATTTACTAATAGTGAAGAGCGGTGAAAACAGTTTAACTGATAAGCGAAGACGTATGTCAGTGCCCAGTAAGTACCTCATGACTGCAGTCATCCAAAGAAATTAATATAGGGGAATATGCGATAAACTTATTCTAGGTACAGCACATGAAAAAAAAAAATTCTTGGAGATCTGTGAATTAATTACAATTCCTTGCGTTCATATTTTCCTTTTATCTTCCAAAAAAAAAAAAAAAATGCCTTGACAAAAATAAACCAGTGCTGGAGTACAAGATTCAGCCCTTGGTAAATCATTAATTGGTTAAATTGGTTTTAACCTCCGTTTCTCCCTTTATGGATTCCTGTCTGTGGGGAATTCCTATCACATCCTGTCTGTTGAAGGCCTGTCACTAACAGGGCTTGTCCATCAGGGTGCAGGGGATCTTTCTCTCCCACTATTTCCGACAAATCCAATATCTCCTGCCTCTCTCACTACTTCAGGGTTCTGCTCTCTGACAATATGAATGAGAATCCACCTTTTAACATGTGGGAATACTACTGATATTTTAACCTCAGCCCCAAAGCATGAGAGCCAAAGGGTGCTAATTTCATTCCTACCTCAGGCTTGTGGTTGCTGATTTATCTCACAAAAAAGAAAAGAAAAGAAAAGAAAAATCTTATTTGACCCACCTGCTTCCTTCTTAAAGGTAAAATCAGAAGGAAAGACTCCCGGGGCGCCTGGGTGGCTCAGTCGGTTAAGCGTCCGACTTCGGCTCAGGTCACGATCTCGCGGTCCGCGGGTTCGAGCCCCGTGTCCGGCTCTGGGCTGATGGCTCAGAGCCTGGAGCCTGCTTCCGATTCTGTGTTTCCCTCTCTCTCTGCCCCTCCCCCGTTCATGCTGTGTGTCTCTCTCTGTCTGAAAAATAAATAAACGTTAAAAAAAAAAAAAAGAAGGGAAGGTTCCTTTTGCAAATTTCTGAAAAGGAGAGACAAACTCTTAGACCTCTCCTTTCCCCTCATGACAGCAGTCTCAAAATGGCAAGTGAAAGTGTGCAGAATTTAGTTTGTGCTGTATTCCCGACAATATTCCTGGACATACTGGGTTTTCTTTTAAGGAATTGTGACTGCAGCACAAGCGACGTTGCATTAACATTGCATTCCCCAGCCTTCAAATCGTTTTCATAGTCATTATGTCATTTGACCCACACTGTGGCCCCGTGCAGTAGTATCTGAATTGGCGACAGGAGTCAACAGAGCTCCAGAGGGGGTAAGTGACCGGCCTCTGAGGGGCAGAATTGGTCCAGAGCTGTGCCTTGCTCGTCTTAACGCCTCTGCTAGAATATACACCTACGCTTGCTGCTGATTAAGAAGCTGCTTTTGATTCTGGTAGATATTCATCTCAAAGGGAAGGAAAAAACCCTGGTGTCTTCATTCGGTAGCATTTGAATATTAAATTTTCCTTATCTGTTTCAACTTAGGATGACTTCTTTGTTCGCTTAATTGACTGGTAATTCCTCTGTTTACTTTTTTTTCCCCCAAATCTCAAGAAGCAAGTCATAAGTATGAAAAAGGGTTACATTAGCATTTAACATTTTTTATGAAATTCGAGTATTTGAGAAAGGAGTCATTTAGGCAGGCATGTATGTAGAATTTTGCATTTTAATTAAAAAGCCTCGAAATGAAATGAACCTCTGACAGTAACAGATGAGTACTTCTAAAAGCTGCATTACTATTTGATATATGTGCAGTGTTTTCTTGTGGATAATAAGTCCTACGACTTGTTTCAAGAAAAGTGACAGGATTAAAACAATTAAAAAAGACAAAGCTGCTCTTTTTTAATCATATGCTCATAAATAAAACTGGGTTGTGAATTATTTCCAGAGAAGCAATTGACAAAGTGTAAGTAAATCACTCTAAGAACTAAAGCTGTCTTGATTTTTTTTTTTGAATGCTCAAACCAAACCTGTATCCTTGTCCAATTATGAATTTCCTGTGACAAATAAATATTTACAAAGTATGAAATATAGACTTGGTGCACTTCCTAAGGCCAAAGCATACTATGAAAACTAAAATTTAATATTTTCTCTCCCCTCAAATACACCAGAATAAGAGCATAACTTTAAAATCATCCTCTCTTGGAGCAGACTGTCCATTAATCATTCTTTAGATAATATTGGCTTTGTGAGTTTTCAGGTAGAAAGAAAAACTGCAATTTCTAGATCAGAAAATCTGAGTATTTATGGATTTGAAGAAAACAATAAGACCTAGCAGAATAGAATTTTCTGTAAGCCCCATTATGAAGTCGAGAAGGACAATTCTTTCAACCCCCCCCCACCCCTATTTTCCTGTAAAAATCCTTTACGTTGTTAAAGGGCTTGATTGGGTAGATCCAAGGGTTAATTTACTTGTGATTTGGAAAAAGACTGAGACTTCCTTATTATTATTATTATTATTAAGTTTTTACTGTGATGTGTGGGAGGAAGGTAGAAAGAGGCCCCAGAATGAATTCACTAATTGGGGTTTTCACCTGCTGTGAGTCTAATCGAAAACAAAGCCTTATTTGTAGCTGAAGAGGAAGGCAGATTATGCAGACTGTCAGAATTTCTGACTAGTTTTGAAATTCTTGCTCTTTGCCACAGTCGTTGGGGAAAAGGCAGACAGACAGATCCAGCTATGAGCCGTTGTTAAGGTAGACCGGGAGTGCTGTCGTCAGTGCTCTTGAACCACTTTAACCGGTTACCCATTTTTAGCAGGTGGCGGTGTGCTTTCTATCCGCGGGGTAGCGCTGTAGCCGGCGGGCTGATACCGAATTCTTTCCGGGGAAGCAGCCGCTGGCCTGTGAGGTTAATGAAGTGTGGCTTTATTTTTGTGAAGATGCTAAACTTCACATCTCTTTAGATGTTCGGCTTGAGATAGGTGGCTCCGTGGGAGCTTTGAAAAAATCTTATTAAGAGAAAACTACCTGAGAGGGAAGCTGAGTTCCACTTGATGTGGAACCTGTTTGGTGAAATCTCCGGTCTAGGTGGCAGCTGGGCCAGAGAACTTTCCTCAGCCTGGCTTACCCTGCCTCCCTGCAGGGGAAGGGCCTGGAAGAATAGGCTTTTGTGTGAGTGCGAAGTAACTGTGTCTGAATGCAGAGGGCTCTTCATTTACTGGTTAATGTGTACTGACTGGATATTCTTATATCCAGAAGACGCTGGTTTCAGACTGATCTAAAGAGATTGTTGTACATATTTTAATTAGTCCGCCGTGCTGTTTGCCCTCACTAGCAAGGACTCACCGTCATCATGAGCCTTTATTGGACGTCCGATTCACCGCTCGTGGCTAAGACTCGTCCTGTGCAAAGAGCAACGTGGAATCCTTACGTGTTTGCTACGTAGGCAGATGTTGGGATTTTACTGTAAAACATGTATTATGCTTGACGGAAGTAGTGCCTATATGCCAAATGAGTTTTAGAAAATGAAGCAGGTTATACTCAACATTGGCTAGGGAACAGAACGCGATGCAGGTAGAGACTCTTGGAGCTAGAGGAAGCTGGACCCTAGCGGGTAGTGCCGTCCCCCATTCCGTCTCTTTACCCTTTCCCTTTCTGCTCCTCATTTTATAACGGTAAAACCTGACTAGCACTGAATCTCCAGCAGCCCAGGAGGACAAGGACGTGTTTGTGCAAGATAGGAGCGCCTTGGCCTCTGGCCTAGGCCCTAAACACCCTCCACGACCTGGGCTCGTCCAAACCTGTGACCCTACAGCACTGACATTTCCGGTCTTTAGCTCCAATCCAAACCTCGTCCCTGTGAGCTCCAGACTCAGAGGTCCAACTGCCTTTTGCGTCACACGGCCTCCTCAGACTCATCGTGCTTAAGACTGAATTCCTCCTCTCTCTCTGACCCTCTTCTGTTCTGAACCTGCCCCCCCCCACCCCGACATTCCTGGCTTGGTGAATATTACTCATGCAGTCTCGGGATTCACCCTTAGAACCGTGACTCAACCTTGGCTGCCTATAAGAATCACCTGGGGAGCCTTAAAAATCCCAGGGCTCAAGGTCAATTAGATCAGAGCGGCCGGCTGGCGAGGTGGAGGGGTGGCCAAGATGGAGGTCCGTGGTCCTGGTAGATCTTCTCTCTTTTCCACTCATGCATCCAATCAGTCATGACTCCTGGGGTTTTTTAAAGTTTATTTATTTAACCTTGAACCTAGAACCTTGAGCTCAGGACCTGAGCGGAAAACAAGAGTCGGATGCTTAAGCGACTGAGCCACCCAGGCGCCCCACGACTCCTGTAGTTTTAAACCTTATTTTAGGGGCGCCTGGGTGGCTCAGTCGGTTGGGCGTCCGACTTCGGCTCAGGTCATGATCTCTCAGTCCGTGAGTTCGAGCCCCGCATCAGGCTCTGTGCTGACAGCTCAGAGCCTGGAGCCTGTTTCTGATTCTGTATCTCCCTCTCTCTCTGACCCTCCCCCATTCATGCTCTGTCTCTCTGTCTCAAAAATAAATAAACGTAAAAAAAAAAAATTAAAAAAAAAAAAAAAACCTTATTTTATCGTTTCTCCACTCTCGGCCACTACCGTTGTTCAGAGCCCTGTCATATTGCCGTCAGCTTGTATCTGGTCTCCTAATTCCAGACTCCTCCGATCCAGCCCTCACTCCATTTCCCGAGTGATTTTGCTAAAAGGCAGATAGGACAGAACCACACCCGTGCTTAAATACAGACCTTTCAGGATATAGGTCAAACTCTGGATCATCACACTAGGTCCTGCTCAATTTGCACACCTGCTGAATCTCTATCTTGACATTCTCTCCCAAAGATCAAATAGACCACTGAAGCTCTTGAAAAGAAACAGCTGTTTGTGGCCTCTTTACCTTCACACCTGCCATTATCACCATTTATAAGTGCTGATTTGCCTTTAGGCCCAGTTGACCAGACGCTCCTTTTGGGCCTACAGAGGAGGCTTCTAGAAATAGCTGTTCAGTGAATGAACCTAGTCATCTTCAGCTCCAAAAGGTGGAGTTAACTTACTCCTCCCTCGGAAGTCCCCACTCAGCATCCAGTCTAGCGAGCCAGAGGGTGGCTTTGACTGGATGGGTCCCTGTTTGGTCAGGATCCTGGGAGAAATGGATGGTACATTTGAAAGTGGTACTTGAAAAGAGCATGCTGGAAAGGTTATTTACAAAAGCCTGAGCAGCGTAGGGGAAAGAACAAGGGCAAAGGGAGAGCCTGGAAGGTGCCGTTGCTGTAGAAATGACTGCCCAGCTAGACTTGTGGCGGGAGGGGTAAAGGAACTTAGCCACTTCGAGGTGCAAGGCCAACAGGAGGGAGCCTGGGGAGTAAATACGCAAACATCTCTCTCCTTCTGCCCCTTATCTCCAGCTGTAGGCCTTTCCTCATGGCCTCCCGTTGGCTGAAAGCAAAAGGAAGCCAAAGGGAGAGAGAGCCTGATTGATGTCATCCCCAGAGGTCCAACCCCCTGGGGCACAGAGCAGCGTGGAGAAGGGCAGAGGATAGAGGTGGAGGGGAGAATGAGGGGTTAGTCCTTTAGATCAGAGAGGCCTTCATTTTTCTAAGTACATGCAACATTGAAGTGGTTCAAAGATTGGAATTTTTGGGTATGGAAGAATTACCTGGGGTGCCTTCCTGGACCTCATTCCATCTCGTTCATTGCTTAGCCCTTTTTGTAGCAAACCTACTCTCCTCTCCTGTCAGACAGCAGTGAGATCGCTCATGAGCACCAAAGAAAAATATACAGATCATCCCCCACAATAAAAGAGGCCTCATCTCCCCATGGCAGCATAGTAGAGGCCTTGGAGCCAAACCCCCTCTTCCAGACCTCGCGCCGTCGCATTCTCGCCATGGTATCTGGGATGAGTAGCTCATGGTAAATTCCGGAGTCAGAGTTTCAACTTGTTTTTTCTGGTGGCCGAGCCCCATGTTCCTTTCCTGTCTCTGATTCACGTCAAAACAGTAATCATAATAATAGCTACTATAAACAATTTATTTTCATACATGGCATCATTGTAGAATTTACATATGACATGAAGATATATAAATTCTGTTCTTTTCTCAATGCCTTTTCCTAATAAGCGAAATTCATAATCTAAGCGAAGCTGACAATAAAGCAGTTACTGTGATGCCCGTGTCATTTCTTAATAATACTTTCAGTATTTAATTTCTAAAATAACATCAAGATTTGGGAACAAGTCTTCAAGTGCCTATAACTCCAGTCTAAAAAAGAACTTAAAGATGTATTTTTGAGGATTGCCATCTGTCAAATTTAAGAAAAAAAAAAATCTGAATAGTGATTTCTTATTTTCCATTCTTTTTTTTCCAACGAATTGTTCCTAGTAGTTTTCTAGCTGAACAGTGAGAAAATGGACTTGAGGATTTATATTTTAGCGAAACGTATCAGCACTCCGGAATCTTCAGTGGGTAATTTAAAAGTGTAAAACGAAGGAGAAGAAGAAGAAGGAGAAGAAGAAGAAGAAGAAGAAGAGAAGGAGGGGAAGAGGAAGCGGAGGAGGAGGGGGAGGAGGAAGAGGAAGAAGAAGGAGGAGGAGATGAAAGGAGCATGACAAAGCACAGGTGTTGCAAACCCTTAGCTCATTGATTTCTGATATGTACAAATGCCCATGCTGTGAGGCGTCTCTCTTTTCAGTGAAATAAACATAAACAGTATTTAAGTGATTTGCCACGTTGACACCGAGGTTAGTCACTGATTAATAGCAAAGGCCACAACTTTCTCCTCACAGAATACTAATCCCTTCTCCCCCAACGATAGGGGCAGACCTAGAATCAGCAGTTAGACCCAGGGACAACCTTGCCCAAAGGGAATCCTAGTGTGCCCCCCTCAGACCATAAGAGAAGCTGCCTCCACCACTCCCTGGCTCAAAAGGGCCAAAGGACGGCATTGCTAAGTCTCAATTTATGAGGCCAGCAGAAGTGCTATATTTGCTTTGAAATCGTACCTACATGCACGTGTTTAATGATAACGGTTACATTTTTATTTGGTTGGTCAAGGGTAACGAAGACACTTGGCATCCCCTTTCCCTTTTGTTCACGTACTTTATTTTTTGCCTCTTTTGTCATGCTGTAGCAAACCGTAAAGGGGGATTGACATCTACAGCCCAGCCTCTTCAACTCCAACACTGTATGGGGGGGGAGGGGGGAGGCAAAGGGAAATGTTGAGCCAAAAAAGGATATTTAAAATGAAAAAGGGGGACTCATTTTAAACTGTAAACTGAAGTGGAATGAATCAGCCAGAGAGAGTGAAAAGGCAGTCGTTGAAAGAAGATAAAAAGAAAAATAGGCCAACAAAATAAACGGACAAAGAGGGACAATGAAACCAAAGGGAGTTTGTCAGAAAACACTCTTTGGATGGATGCTAATGGAAGGTACTTTGTGAAGGATGCAAAAACTTGATGTGCTAATGAAGGCTTTCTTCCTTTCAGAGTATTTCCAGCCTTGAAATAATTTTGAACAGTTAACCTGTATTGTCATATGGCAAACACTAAGATTAGAAATACTTGAACTGCCCGGGCCCTGCGACTTTTCAAATAAAATGTTCCATTGGAGATGGTTTCCTTTGAGATTTCTCTAAAACGCTACTAAAAGACCGAACTGTGCACGCCGTTGGTGGTGGTGTTTTCTTTAGAGTCTATACCAGTGGTTCTCAAACTTCAAGGTGCTGTTTCAACTTCAGTAGGTCTGGGCTGGGACCCAGGAATTCCTCTTTCTCAAAAGTTCCCAGGCGATGCTGATACTGGTACACTTTGAGCACTACAGCTGTGTCACAAATACGAATGAATGCTGCTTCCTGAGAAGCCCGTTTAGCCCAGGCTGAGCATAGCCTGAATTCCATGTCCTTACAGCCCTACCACTTTAATCTGCGACTGAGGGAAAGCGGTGGGGGGAGAGAACTATGCTTGTGATTTTTCCCTCTCATGCTCTGAAAGGAAAACTCCGAGCCCACACACTTAATTATCTGCAATGAGGTCATTTGCACCTAGGTCATTTATTTAGGCAACAAGTAGTCTTGCTGGAGGTTTTAAGGCGGTGCCGGCAGGGCGGTGTGTGGTTTTCAGGTTCCTGGGACTACCTTAAATCCCTTCCTCCGTCTGTCTTTTCTTTTTCTTTCCTTTTTGGGAGGCTGAGCCCCCGCTGCGGGGTCTCCCGGAGCCCGGGTTCCCAGGTCGCTAGGTGGGGGCGGAGCCCGGCCCGGCCCCGCCCCGTCTGCCTGCAGCCCCCCCCTCCGCACCCGCCCGCCCGCCCGCCCGCCTGCCCGCGCCGGCTCCTCCGCAGTGCTTTCAGCTGCGAGCCTGGGCGGCGGCGGCGCTCGACTCTCGGGGAGCCCGGCGGCTCTGGGAAGCTCACTCCTCCGCTCGCGCCTTCCCTCGACCGCCGAGCCCTTGCAGCCATGAGGGAGCAGCTCAAAGGGTAAGTGCAATACGGCCTCCTCAGATCGCCGCAATCCGTGCACTTGTGGCACGAGCAGGGGGCAGACCCAGGCGGCCAAAACTTGGACGAGCGCGGCGGCTGGACTCCGGGCGCCGGGCGGCCGGGCGTCGGGGAACCTACCCCGCGGGTCCTTGCTGCGCCGCTGCAGGTGCGTCCCCGCGGCGTCCTCCTCGGCGCCGGGTTTGCGGGGGAGCCCCCTTGCTCTGGCTTTGGGATAGGCTCGGCGAGAAAAAAGCTGATTTCTCGTCGTACCCAGAGGGGACAGCGCGTTCCCCAGGCGGGGATTGGGGCCGCGGGAGCTTTTTGCTCCTTTCCGGGCTGTGTGGACGTGAGCCAGACAGGCTGTTCCTAAACCGTCTCTCGACCTCGCGGAGGGAAGGGGCGCGCGAGGCTTTACCTTCCATTGCACTGCAAGTGCCAAAAGGTCAACTTTCTGCCTGATTTCTTCCGAGGATTCCAACTGACGTTCCCCTTGTTGGCTTTTCTACTGTGTTCGTTCTATGCCCCAAGTCTTGCAGAAACCGGGAAAGAAAGAAAAAGCAATTAAAGCCCAGAAGCCAAGGATTTGACATAGAGAGAGGATCAAGGGATTTTTGTTATTGTTTTCTGTTTTGCCCTCCGGGGTTGGGCGTGCAGTCTTTTCTGGGTGTCCTTCGCTCGTGTTTCTCCAGGTAGAGTCTGTGCTCGTCTTTAAGCAAAGTTTGTCATTCCTGATCTGATCGTGGCGACGAAAAGGGCAGGACACTTTGTTTATCTCCGTTAAATTGGAAGTTAAGTTTGAAGCTTAAATGGAAAGGGTTCGGTTGCCCGAGGGAGGCACAATATTAATTATGAAATGCTTTAACGTCATTTTTAAAAAGTGCGTCTGACTTAAGTGGGGAACCAGAGTCTTTTCAGTGAAATGTACGTTCTTCCTTGGCCAAAAAGCTCCTCTTGGTGTCCCTCCTTCCTTATCCCTGTCACCTATGCTCATCACCACCCCCCCCCCCCATCTTTCTCTCTTGACTAGATTTTTTATTTCCTTGTGCCACATCCCCTCTTTGCAGGATACAGTTGCTCTTGGAGAAGCTAGAGGAGCAAATGGAACAACACGGTTACGTGAAAGGTCTCTGACCCTTGATCACCGCGGAATTGGTTTCAGTCAGCGTTGTTTGATCTTGGATTGGACACGACCCCGAAGTGAAATTGGTCTGGCCAAAGTTGAGGGTGGGTGGGATTTAAGCCCAAAAAGCAAATAGAGGGATGACAAGTAACAGCTGGCACAGTCACCGAGGCAATCATCTTTGGCCTGGCTTGAGCCAAACAGAATAAAATGTTAAATATCCCAGGGAACAAGAAAGGGGGACTAGAATAGGATTTCTGATGCTTAGGTGGACCCCCAGCCCCCTAAGCCCCCTCCCCACGGTAGCAGAAACTTTTAAATACATTTTCCCATTCCCGCCCTGCCAGTATTCCAGCAATGCAAGCCAAGTTCAACATTCAGCATGGAAATGCCAAGGTTCCTCTAGAAAAGGAGTCTGATCCCCAGATTAAAGGGAAATGATTTTGTGTGTGTGGATCAATGAGCTCCAGATTATATATGAAGCCGAACTGTAATCCTCTGCAAATCGCAAGAGAACGGTACCTTTTTATACCGCTGCATGGCGATTAGTCCCCCTCCCCCCCCCCCGCCCCCCCCCCCCCCCCCGGGAAGTATTGGAAAGAGATTTTTTTTTTTTAAACGGCAACTGTTTGGAATATTTTCAGTACCCAATAACAGTGGTGGCAGAAGAAATCTTATTTTAATTAGGCAACTGCCATTTCCCCAGCGAGAGGAGTAAAAATGTGTTACTTTTTATAAGTGTTTAATGTTTGTTTTTAAGAAACTAAAAAAGCAATTCCACTAAGTCTGATTATTCCAGCACCGACAGCAGGAACAGCTCTGAGGCCGTTATAATAACCTTGCACACTACATGAAACTAAAGAAGGTGAGAGAAAATTTAAATTGTATGGTGGGAAATTAGGTCAGCCCAGTGCTCAGTAGAGTAATGCTTTAATTTCTTGTTATTGACAGTAGGTGTTGCCGGGCTCTTTTGTCACATCGAGTGATTTTGTATTTTAATTTGCATCGGCTTCGTATCATGGCCTCAAATAAAAGAGAAAAGAGAGATTCTTGTAGTTTGTACACATTTTAAAAGGGGAAATCAGAGTTTAAAGGCTGTTTAGAGAGGCCTCTCTGATGCCAGGCTTTGGAACCAGCAGGGCTAAAATCAGTAAGAACACTTTTTAGAGATTTCAAGAGCGTTTTAAGGATGATTTAGGAATCTAGTGTCTGTGTTAATGGGCATGCAGAATTTTGATCTGTGTCAAACGTCATTATTCTCAGAAGACTGAACAAAGATGGACCCATTAACTTGTGAACAGGTTTCCAAGTCCCTTTTGGTTCGGCATGGTACATGCGGAGCGTGTTTCAGATGTGAAAAGTGACATGCAAAAAAAAAAAAAAAAAAAGCAGTTACCAAAAAAGGCACCACCCACACTTCCACGACTACCTCCCCAGCACAGTATCTTTTTCTATATTTTCTGTATATTCCAGGTAGATCTGAGCTGCTTTTCATGGAGTTGGTGAGAATCATCTCCTGTTTTTGAACTTAGACGCAGAGTAATAAATACAGCTGTAAAATCTGTGCTGATCACATACAAAAAATGGGTTTGTCCTGTAAGAGAGGGTAGGGATAGGAGTTCCACGACTTTGTGCATACCATTTCACACTGTCCATATTCATGTTTTCTTTCTCTTCTGGGGGTTAAATGTGTCTCACTAGGGCGCTGAATTCGCCACACCCTGAAAACACCCACATCCAGTGAAGCGAGTATTTGGTTCAACTTAACAGTTACCAAAGAATCGGAAGTCGTTTTAGCTGTGTGGCCAGTCGTTTTTTTAGCATGAACTGATTAGAAGATTATTTTTCTCTTTTGGAGGATTAGTCACACCCTTTATTCTTTTCTTCTTCCCACTTGTGTTCACTTCTGCTTCGTTCTGGTTTGTAATCGACGTGCAACCGAAATCCTACAGGTGACATACAAATCTGTTTTCTGGTTACTTGGCATCGCTTAAAAAGAAAAGGGTTGCGTGTTAGGAAGAAGGTAAAAGAAAATTGGCTTTTGGATTTGTGTGAGTTCATTTATGTGGATTATTCAAGTCCCCCAGAATCACAGGTAAGCGAGCAAATGAGGACCTGGGAGGGCCTGGTATCTAGCAATCCATGGAGTGGGGCTAGAAGGAGGGGCTCGGAATTTCTTCTATCTTCCAGCAAAGGAAGTCGTGGTTTAGCTAAGGACTGGTGTGGATTAAAGCAGAGTTTTTAGAATCCTTCCCCTGATTTTGAGCCACTGGAATAAATTCCTTCAAAAGGTAAAAATGTCAGTTTATCACCAGTTATGAGGTTTATTATGGAGAGAGGGAGCTACGCGAAGCTTGCATTCACTCTCTGTGGGATTCTCCGGTCGCTTGTATGCAAGTTTCTCTTTTCTTTTGGAATTGCATTTGGTACAAGTTACTGTGTTCTTCCGACTTGGCGTCCCTTACAGATGGTGGCCTTTCAGAGTGCTGGTCTGGTCAGGCTTATCAGCTCAAACAGACGTTTTTCTGCCCATCTATTGAGGATGCTACAGTCCTCCCACACACCGTGGAGATGGGACTTTATTATCATGCATTGTGTGTATGAAGGGCCTATAAGTGTGGACACGCGTGCTTTCCCCGTCTTGTCCCTTCCTCCCTCCCTGGCGCTCCCAGTGTGCACGGCCTTTGGAAATGATGGAGGCCTGAATGCAGGGTGGTCTTTCTTTGCTGGGCGCTTCTGTACAGAATTGGTACACCATCGCTTTCCGAGCTAAAAAACACCGAGAAGAAGCAACGCTTTTTCCGTGAAGCTGCAAGCTGCAGCCTCCTTGTGCTGTGCATATAAAATACCAGTTCCGCCCACCTCTTCTCCAGATCCAAAACCGGCTTGGTGGTGGGGCTTCCTCAAAGCCCCTGAGCCTGGACTGCGTGCGTCTTCTGCTCTCCTTGTTCTTTAAGACTTGGACGTCACTCCGATACCTTCCCTCCGCTCAGAAGCCCCTCTTGTGGTCCTCACATGAGAATCGTCTCTGTGGAAGAATAAGCCAGAAGTGAGCGCGTTTGGGAGAGACTGAACCGGCCCTTTGCGAGCGAACATTGTCTTGTAACTTTCTTTCGGTAGCCCTCACTGTCCAGTCGCTGGATGGTGAATATCGGGGAGGGGGGGGGGGTGTCTTTGAAGGTGGACAGTTTGGGGAATTTCCACATGCTTTGTGACATTTTTTATTGTATTTTGCAGACCACAATAGATACTTCTCCTTTTAACTTTTTTTTTTTTTTAATGTTTATTTATTTTTGAGAGACAGAGCGTGAACATGGGAGGGGCAGAGAGAGAGGGAGACACAGAATCCGAAGCCGGCTCCGGGCTCTGAGCCATCAGCACAGAGCCCGACGCGGGGCTTGAACTCACAAACCGTGAGATCATGACCTGAGCCGAAGTCGGATGCTTAACCGACTGAGCCGCCCAGGCGCCCCTTCTTTTAACTTCTTAAAAACAAAAAAAAAAAAAAAAAAAAGGAGGTAATTCACATTGAGTGGTTTTTGTTCTCTACAAAGGATCTGGCAGTCTTACTGCAGGTGGATCCGCACCTGAAGTGCCCTCAACTAATAAAAAGTCGACTTTTAGTGGGTGTTAATTTGGGGGCCACGTAGTAACAAGAGCAGCGATGCACTGAGCACCAGAACGCGCTGGTCACCTAATCCACTGACGCTCCCAAGTGAGCAGGCTTGCCCCAAATTGTCCGGTTAGTAGGGCCCCCAGCCAGAATCCAGTCCTCAGATTTAAAATCTCTGCTGAGGTCACTTGACATTTGCTGCCTCCCCAAACTCCTCTTTCCTTGTGAGACCTCTGTACTCTCTGTTGGCCTTGAAGTGTCCACATGGAAGCCAGTGCTCTTCTCTCCATCCCCACCCTTCCCCCCAAAGATTACGCACAGGCCAGGCACATGACTCTTGAAATATCTATGTTCAGGGCTGCATTTTACCATATCAAAGCCTGTCACGCAATCCCCGAAAACTGGAAATACGATGCTATGGCGATTTATGTAGATGGGCCAGAGTAAGGAAAAGTATATGTAGTTATCTCTCCCGGATTTATTCTTGTAATTGAATTAGGAACAAAGGTGTTTTGTTCTTTCGGTGGCCAGGACCTGATAGCTGGCAATCACACTTAGCGAAACTTCAGAAATGGAAGAGAACTGTGGAGTGCTGTGTAGAGGGCTGAGTAAAACAAGACTGTTGAAAAGTAACGCGGAGAGGAAAGGGAAGCAGACGTTAGTCGGGCAGCGGCTGTACCTTAGGCCGGAATGAAATGCAGTCGTCGTGGGTATGAGACCTGCTTATGTAGAAGAAGGAGCGATAGAAAAATGTCAAGGGCGGTAAAAGCAAATGAGAAGTGAGGCAGTTTATTTATTGAACCGATATCCAGTCTGTCTTTGGGTGGAGCACCACTTGTCCGTGCCCTTTCTGAATGTTCTCCGTTGGACAGGTGAAGAAATCCTGGGTTTCGTTTGTTGATTACCTAACAGAGGCGTTGTATTTCGTTAAAACAGAAGCACAACCGACTTGTGGGTGCCAGAAAAAAGCACACTCTGGTTACCGAAGTAAGTTCACATTGCTTTTCGCTTTGAGAGGAAGTGCTTTGAAGGAACGATGCCGAATAAAGGAGAAGCAATCCGTGCTTTGTTCTCCCCTTCCTTTTCTTTGCTACCCGTTAGACATTCTAAAGTCTCTCTCTGTATTTTCTGTTTTAGCCACGAGACCCAAACGACTTGCTGGGACCATCCCAAAATGACAGAGCTCTACCAGTCTTTAGGTAAGGACGTGGCCATGCTTCTTGACGCGTGACTTGTAGGATAAAGTAGTTTGTCCTGTGCCCCTCGTTTGTTGTCTCGATCTATCGCTCGATTGTTTAAAGGGTGAAAACGATGACTTTGTATCCAAAATTGACAGCTTTCTCGTCTCGCAGAGGTTCTCTAACAGTAAGTTTGAGAATGTCATTGATTCCTGAAAATTCACTATACCTGAGAGGGCCAAAGGGTCTCGGCGGTTGTCTTGGCTGCCTCAAAGGATGGGAAAAAAAGTACTTGCAATTTATGGCACTTGTTTTTCCCACCGAGAAAGAAAACAGTTTCAAGTTGTTCCTATTGATTTCTTCCCTGTGAAACTCAAGACAGTGCTTTTGCCAAACCACGAATGTAGCGTTAGGAATTTTCTGCCGTCTTTCCAGTGCTTGTAAGTCCTAAGCCTGCCGGGTCATCAGCGTGAACATCTAAATGATTTTTCTACTGTGCCGTGTTTTGTGTTTGTGTGACAGCCTCATAATTTTCCCCTCCTCATAACCTGGGAATTTTTTGAGCAGACACACAGCCTCCAGATAAGAAGAAAACGTCAGTCTTTTTAATGCTTGATGGAAGTCCACTCAATACCGTTTTAGATCTTTCGCGAATAACCTGAAATGATTTCTCTCACATAATGATGAGTTGTTTTTTGTAGATTGCTAGGATTTTATTTATTTATTTATTTATTTATTTATTTAGAGCGACAAAGCACAAGCAGGGGAGGGGCAGAGAGAGCAAGGGAGAGAGAGAGAGAGAGAGAGAGAGAGAGAGAGAGAGAGAAACCCAAGCAGGCTCCGCACTGTCAGCACAGAGCCCGACGTTGGGCTTAAACTCAAGAACCATGAGATCACGACCTAGAGTCATATGCTCAACCGACTGAGCCACCCAGGCGCCCCTCTTTTTTTTTTTTTTTTAAATTAAAGATGGGTGATGGGCATCGAGGAGGGCCCTTGTTGGGATGAGCACTGGGTGTTGTATGTAAGCGGTGAACTACGAGAATCTACCCCCAAACCAAGAGCACACTGTATACACTGTATGTTAGCCAACTTGACAAGAAATTATATTTTAAAAAGGCAAAAAAAAAAAAAAAATAAATGATTCCCACTTTATTTTTTTGTTCCAAAAAAAATTTTTTTTAACATTTACTCATTTTGGAGATTGAGAGAGGCACAGCATGAGTAGGGAAGGGGCAGAGAGAGAGACACAGAATCCGAAGCAGGCTCCAGGCTCTGAGCTGTCAGCACAGAGCCCGACGCGGGGCTCGAACTCACAGACCATGAGATCATGACCTGAGCTGAAGTCAGACGCCCACCCGACTGAGCCACCCAGGTGCCCCCGTGATTCTCACTTTAAAAAAACAGTTATGTCTTCTCCACTACTAGACCAGTTTTTTAAGTCGGCTTCTTTGTGAATGGACATATTTACAGACCGAAATGCGTAAGGTGGACTCTTTGGGTTTGAAATTAGGTGACACTGCCCATGGGAATCAGGGTGACGAGACACATCCTGTACCTGCTCGCGCACGGTGAGCACGTGTGTGTAGCTATTGCTGAGTTGCTGTCGTAGGTTCTCGTTGGTTAATGAGCTGCAGTTCTAGAGGTATTCAGGAATGGCGTAGGAGATATTAGTCTAAGAAATTGGTTTCCTAGACTTTTTCTAATTATAAATGAAATTAGCTCCTTCTAGAAAATCTGAACAGTACAAATACAAAGTATGAAAAACAAAAGGTGTCCCTTACAATTCTACCGGCCAGAGATGTTTAGTACATTTCAATTAATACTATGTCATTTTCGTCTAGCAGCATGTGTGTATGTGTAGGAAGGGTGTGTGTATACATGCACATATGTTCACAGCACACTCTTTAAAAATTTCAAAGATACTGGGATCAGCTGATCTTCCAGGGCTGCATTTTCATCTCCTACGGAATATTTCTGGCTTCTAATGCTGTGCTGTTCAGACCACAGGTGAAAAACCTAAATGGTTATCCTTCGGCAAATGAGAGAAGGGAGACCTCATCTGAAGTACGCGGCGGCTTTGCTGGGGGAGCAGGCCGTCCTAGCCCCGTGCTCTCAGGACTTCTGATTTTTCAGGAGAACCTAGAAATCTGTCAGTCAAGAGCTAGTTTGAATTCGTCTGTCGGCCTCCTGATTATAACCTCGGGCTTACATAGATTCAGCCCACTTGTAATGTTTTCCCTCTAATCACAGTGACTTCTAGTTGTAATATTTTCATTTACTTTTACTTAAAAATTATTATAGAATTAATCATTGTTCATATATTTTGAAATTTAAAAATATAGACAAGCTAATGAACGAAAAAGAGGACAAGACAAATCATGTATAACCCACCTCTTCAAGTTAGCTAATATTTAATAATCTAGTAGGTGTCTTCACAAATGTCTTTCTGTGTGGGGCGCCTGGGTGGCTCATTCGGTTGAGCATCTGACTCTTGATCTCAGCTCAGGCCTTGATCCCAGGGTCATGAGTTCAAGCCCCACGTTGGGCTCCACGCTGAGCATGAAGTCTACTTAAAAATTTCTGGGGCGCCTGGGTGGCTCAGTCGGTTGGGCGTCCGACTTCGGCTCAGGTCACGATCTCACGGTCCGTGAGTTCGAGCCCCGCGTCGGGCTCTGGGCTGATGGCTCAGAGCCCGGAGCCTGTTTCCGATTCTGTGTCTCCCTCTCTCTCTGCCCCTCCCCCGTTCATGCTCTGTCTCTCTCTGTCTCAAAAATAAAATAAACGTTAAAAAAAAAAAATTTTTTTTTTTAAATTTCTTTCTGCTTATACATTTTTACCAAAGTTGGATGGATGGTTCTGTTTTATAATCAGCTTTTTTTTCACCTAAAGGTAATGTACCATGGCCATATTTCCATTTCATTACATTGTATTCTCTACTGGCTTACTTTTAATTGCTCTGTAATGAGAAACCACAAACGTGGTTGATAAAAAGCTAATTATGAACTATCAATGAATAGATGTTTGTACCTTCAGTAGAAATTAAATACGCTTTTTATCATCGTATTTCTGAGGTTTTCTCAGTAATTCAAATGTGGTGGTAAACTGAAAGCTGGTAATTTGGCATGATTTCTGACCGTGGGCAAATCACCTGACTTTGGGAGATCAGGGAATTTTACAGTTGCAGGGGGAGTTTAGAGCTCATGTATTACCAACTTTTTCTTTGATGAAATCAACTTCATTGAGATAATTTGCAGACGATAAAATGCAGCCGTTTTACATAAATGGTCAATTCCAACCTCCTTTGAAATGCTGTTCTCCGCTCTCCTAATAACAACTGTCTTGGAAATGAACTGGTGTTGCAATTTGTTTTGTAGCTTTCAGAACGAAAATTGCCAGTCTTTTTGTTACAATCAGATGTTACTTAGGCTAACTTTTATCCCAATGGTGACTCATCCGATATCATCTTCCATTTGTTGAGAGCCTACTGTATACGCCGCATCAACATCCATATTTCACAGGGTGGTGAGATCAGGTGCAGAGAAACCGTTTATTGGGGCTGCACAGCTTTCTGAGGCTACCCTGGGTTTTGCTCAGGGCCCTTTGTTAGCATTTTTACGGAATTCATTCATTTTGTTAACTCAGTAAAATATGTCCATGTAGGTTGCTATGCATCTGGTACAAATATGTACAAATTGACATTGTTACCTGTGGATAGACCGTGACTTCAATAGTATCTCTGGAACAAATCCATTGCATTTCTCCAGACGGTATGGTTGGTTCCTAAACAGTGGGAACTTCCTCTGTTTTTCCGGACACCATGGAATGATTGATTTTGTTTGTTACACGTCTATATTCCTGAGATAACCCACCAGATGAGGCGTTATTTCTGCCCTCACCCACCCATTACAGGGTTTCAAAGTTGAAATACAAGCATAACATACCGAAAAGAGACCTTTTATTTCTTTTTAATATTTATCTTTTAAAGTTTATTTATTTTGAGAGAGACAGAGACAGCACGAGCGAGGGAGGAGCACAGAGAGAGAGGGAGAGAGAGAATCTCAAGCAGGCTCTACGCTGCCAGCTGCAGAGCCCGACGTGGGGTTCACGCTCACGAACTGTGGGACCGTGACGTGAGCCGAAATGAAGAGTCGGTCGCTTAACCAACTGAGCCATCCAGGCGCCCCTCTTTTTAATTTTTATATATGGTCTTCTCTTTTTTACTCACCAGGTATCCCATTAGGTCCAAGCTGCTATTTTGAGTTGGAATAAATAGTTGGAAGCCTTCACCTGCGCCCATTTCCTGAAAGGTCTCATGAAAGCGAAACTGGTGTGTGGTTTGGTGTGTTAAGTGTTTTAGACGATGTGTAGCCTCCCCCGCCCCCCACCTAATAGAACCTGAACCTGTGGTCTGTGATCCCATGTTGAAAAATACCAAGATGCTGCTTCTCCAAGCTCTACCTGAGCTGCAGACATTCTCCCTGTGGAAGCTACAGGGGTTCACACAACCAGCCCGTCCTACACGTGTTTGTTAATGTCCCTTGTCCCCAGAAGCATTCAGACGGTCTCCCAGCACTCCCTACCTGTGGTCTGGACCGCATACGCTTGGAAGCCAAAACCATCTCGGAGGGGCTGAAAAAGTTGCTTTGCCTGCTCACGTTCGAGCTCTCGTTAGTGGAGCGAGAGGTGATTTCCCTTCTGGTTGTTTTGTGTGTGATTCTCAAAAAATGAACTTCTCTTCCTTCGGTATTTAGCAAAACACAGTTTCGTCGTCATTACCCCGTTCCTTCGGGACCCTGCAGCTGTAATCGATGAGCCAGCGAGAACCCATGACAGAAGAGCAGCAGTAGCCACACGCATCCCTCCCCGACACGGCACACAGACGTGTGTAGAATTTATGTGTCAGTACCCTGATTCCTCAGGTGACTTTGAACACAAGGAGACCACGTCATGTGTTTTAGGTTCTAAATATGTCCTCTCGCAAAATAGCAGACCTAAATTTTCTTTCCTTTTCTTTTTCTTTTTTCTTTCTTTCTTTCTTTCTTTCTTTCTTTCTTTCTTTCTTTCTTTCTTTCTTTCTTTTTCTTTCTTTTCTTTCTTTCTCTTTCTTTCTTTCTTTCTTTCTTTCTTTCTTTCTTTCTTTCTTTCTTTCAACATGCAAGCCAGCAGGGGAGGGGCAGAGAGAGACAGAGAGATAGAATCCCAAGTGGGCTCCATGCTGACAGAATCCCGGTGCCAGGGCTCGATCCCACAAACCGCGAGATCATGACCTGAGTCCGACATTCAACCCACTGAGCCGCCCAGGTGCCCCCAGACCTAAAAATGTTTAGTGGTGGAGGACATAGGCCTAAGTTCTTTGTTAAAAAAAAAAAAAAAGAGACTACATTTCAGATTATTCTTAACCAGATCTAGAACAGCTTCCTGGAGTGAGCTCCCATCAAATGTGAGGAATATTTGTGCGTTCTCACTTTTGGGGCTGTGTACCTACTCAAAAAATTGTAAGTAGTGAAGAGAAGAATTGTCAGGCCTTTGCACTAATACAAAACAAGGCGTAATAAAGAAATACTGTAAATGTTCACAATGACGGCCTGACAGTCATTAGGCATTTGAGCATTGGAAGGTCTCCAGAAAATTTTTACGCAACATTAACAGTTTGGCAAAAGCGTCTTTCAGTAAGAACGACCTGATAACAGTTTTCTTTCAGTCTTTTGCTCTGACTGCCCCCCCCCCCCCCACTGCGGTGGGGTGAAGGGTATATAAAAAAACAAAGTTTCCCATATCTATTTTTGCACGGGCCTTAGTATTCTTATCTTTGTAATGAGGGTACAGGACAAAAGTAAGACTCTTTGTTTCTTTTTCTGTTACTTTGGGCCGAGGTGGGGCAGGTTGTTTCCAGAACTTGCTGTGATCATAATTTTTCGAGAAGTACCTTTGGCTGACTCCGCAGGCGTTTGGATTTCTAAAAGTTTAATCATTCCTATTTTTAAAAATGCGCATTCTAGAAAACAAACAACAGAGAGAAGATCCTGCCACCCCATCCGAGTCAGAGGCTCTTGAGATCTTTCCCAGAAGACCCACTGGGCCATGCATTTGTTGTTGCAAAGACCTGTTCCTCACCATTTCTTAGAAGCAATAATATGCCCGATACATGAAGTGAATTTCCGGTTTCTTTTAGTGTCTTTACAGATGCGACGGAAAGACTGTTGTTTTGTTAGATTCTCTGTTTTGTTAGGTTGTTTAGGTTGTAAGCTAAAACTCTCCAAAGCTCCAAGAGGCGGTTGCAAAATCGGTAGCTGTTAGATAGTAATGTGCTCCCGAATTTATTTTGAAATGTTAATGTAAGACTGACTTCTGTGAAGTGCCATTATATGACAAAAAGCCCATGATTTTTCTCATGACTTCTGTCTAGGTTCTTTACGTTCATCGCTAAAGTTTTTAAGTAAATACATATATATTTTTAAAAGCTTCCACCCCCCACCCCCCCCCCCCACAACATGTACTGCTTAAAAATACTTGAAGAAAGTATTTCTTAGTCCGTCTTCCTGGAATCTATTAATTCGAAATGCAGTGAAACCATGTGGTCCTCCCCACGGCTCCTTGCGGAACTCCACTGTGACCTGTTTGCAAAGGAGACACATGCGTACAAAATAAGGTGACATAAAGAGGGAGTGCATGATCTGATCTTCCTTACTCTGCTTTCCTCTTGCCTCACTGAAGCCCCTTTAAACCCCCAGGGTTTTCTCTGCGGGGGGATTGGTTCTCATCCTTGCCTGCGCTTCTAGCATTCTTTGGAAAGATCTAGCCCCTCTTACCTGTCGCCCAAGCTTTGCAACCCGCTGGCCGGCATGATGCTCACCCAAATGATACGAAAGCTCTCAGGTTTGAAATCTGGACTGAGGCGTGTTTTAGGAACTCTCCGGAAAAGTGGTCTTAAAAACCCTTGTGATTTGGAGACAGACGGTCCCTCAGCACGTGACCCCTAACGTTGTGTCTGTTGCCTGAGAAGAGGTTTAGAAAAATGAGGGCTTTGTTTCAGGGTCCCAGGGGTCTGAGGCTGGTGTGATTCTTCAGCAGTGCAGGTTAAGAGGACTAGTTAAGTCCCAGTTAAGTCAGGAGGCTAAGAGCTTCTTCAGGACTCATGACTAGCATTATTAATAAATAGACAAAGCTGCCAAGACAGAGTTAAGACCACTGCCTGTACCTTTTTCCTCAGTTGGTCCAAGAGGAGAAATATCCTAGCGGTTTGCTAGCTCTCTTTCTCTGGTCCAGGCTTTCTGCATCCCATTAAGTGTTCCCTCCCCAGGACGCTCTCCCATTTAGGACCCGCGGGATCCCGAAGGACCATGAATTCCTTGTACATCGGGAGCTCATCCTAATGCCTTTCGCAGCATATTACATAAAGTGTTCTCAACTAGGCTATTTGGTACTTAGCGTATTCTTTTCCTTGTCTCTTATCTCCAGGTCCTTAAGTATTAAACCCTCCTGTCTTTTGATTTTCTCCTCCCATAATGCCTGGAACTGGAAAGAATACCTGAATTCAGATTCAGGCTTTCATGTGACCTTGGGCTAATCCTTTGCTATTCCCTTGGTCTTCGATTTCTGACTTTGCCGGTTGAACTCCTGGCCACAGTATAGCTCAGTCTCGTGCGATGCCCACCTCTCCAATTTCTCTTGGTCCGCCCCAGCCTGGAAGAGAGGAATAATAGGATAATCATGTTGATGATAATTGTACTTTCATTTTGTGTAGCACTTGATACTGTGCAGAGTTTTCAGAAATAACTGTATTTAATCCCTACACGGCTGTAAATTAGGTATATAGATGGCACATGACCTGAATTTTGTGTTAATTTCAGTTTCAGCTCATGTGTCCTGATCCTATGGAGCATACTTGCCGTTTTTGATTCGGCAAATAATGCTCGCCTCTCAGCGGATGGGGCGGCCGTTTCCTTGTTTCCTTTTGGACTTGAGCGGGACGAGGCACAGGACTTGCTTTGACTTATTTATACCGACTTATACGCATTTTATGGCTCCTGCTTTGCTGTTCTCAAAGGAATATCCGTTACTCCTAGCATGGTTTATAAAACTGCTTTATCAGCATAATTAAGCTATGGAATCTCAAATGACAGTCTTTATTCCCTCGCTGACAAAGTTAGCAGTGGAGATTTACTCAGATTTGCACAATACAAGACGTTAAGGCTGTTATGAATGTTCTTCCTTTACTTCTTACTAGCCTGCTTATAAAAGAAAAAAAGGAATAATCTGCTCTTTTCATGTCGGTTACAATCAATTGATTTTTTCCCCATTTGTAAAATAGAAATGTAATTTTCAAATCGAAATCGATGGCACGTTAATGGGATATTTTTAATAATATTTTTTCTTGTTCAGGTAACTTGCTTTAAACCTTCTAATTGAGGAGCATAAATCAGTAGGTATTTCCGATTTGCATCTCCCGAAGCTTATTTCAGAGGGAAGCTGAAAAGGATTCTCCCTCAGACTTAGACTGGTTTACAATTTAAAAGACCTGCCAAAGTGGGGTTTACTTGATCTAAATTAGAGGAGCATTAAGGTTACACCTGCAGCTGTGAGAAAAGTGCTGGATGTGGACAATTTTATGTAGCTGGGTCTGCAGAAGACGATTTTTGCACACGAAGTAAAGGCATCTAAAAACACGTCTGTTCTTATTCAGACACTTCCAATATTTCTTTTTTAAGCGCACAAGTCTTGATTACCTCTGTACGTCTCTCGGGAGCTGCAATTTTGCTGGAAAGAGATTCGGAACAGTCAGAACACTCACATAAAATAGATAGTGAGTTTTTAAAGTCTGTACCCTCTACGGTAGTAATAAAATGACCTAAAAATATTCTGCAAGACTGTCTTATGACATAGCGGATGAATCATTAGCTTCTTTATGAATTGGTGATAGTCTGTGAGAATGTTGCAGAATTTGCCAGTCCACAGTCTCCATCCGTTGCGTAACTGCAGGGAAGTCCTTGCGCCCCCTCAAAAATTGAAGCTTATGTAACTGGGACATATGTTCTATACGAGTGTGTGTGTATGTGCACGTGTGCGCACGTGTGGTACACATGGATTTATTTATGTACGCGTTCGTTATCAAGTATTTTGGCGGGTAGGTGGTTAGTTTTATCTTTTGCTTTCTAGGTCTGTAAAGACGCTGTCCATTTTAGAGCATTGCTTCTCAAACTGAAAAACAGTTTGTTTGTTTTTTAACATTTATTTATTTTTGAGACAGAGGGAGACAGAGCATGAATGGGGGGGGGGGGGGTCAGAGAGAGAGGGAGACACAGAATCGGAAACAGGCTCCAGGCTCTGAGCTGTCAGCCCAGAGCCCGACGCGGGGCTCGAACTCACGGACCGCGAGATCATGACCTGAGCTGAAGTCGGACGCTTAACCGACCGAGCCACCCAGGCGCCCCAACGGTTTGTTTTTTAACATATACTACATCACAGACTTGTAAGTGGGCCTCCTGAAACTGACGAGTATGCACTCAACGCTGCATGTAACTCACGGCACACGTTCAGCAACACTCACCCTAGCCTGCCCTCTGTTCTGCGAAGTCAACCCCGCTGATCGCGCATTTGGGCGTCATGGCAATGGCAAGTTGCCGTAAAAGTTGCTTAACGTACCCAGTTTCTGTATTTGTGAAGAACCATTCATTGGCGTGGCGCTGTCCTAGAGTGCTTAATTTTTGGAAGTAGAAATGTCAACTCAAATCAAGTGACCTCGGGTCTGTGGTTGGGGGGCTAATTAACGGACACCAGACAAGAACACCTAAAACAATGTTATTTATGGGACTTCATATTTTGCCAGATGAGCCAGATTCAGGCAAAGGAGGGATCTATCTTCTGTCCCATTTCGTAGGCCTTCTTGGCAATTATTTCAGAGGCTAACGTAATAGAATCGCTCTCTTATATGAAAGGCTCGTGTAGCAGGGCCCCTGCTGCCTAGGTTTCATGCGTCCCCCACCATGTAATTAAATACAATGTACATGATGTGATATTTTTCTTTTTTTTTTTAATGTTTATTTATTTTTGAGAGAGACAGCGGTGGTGGAGGAGGGGCAGAGAGAGAGGGAGACACAGAATCCGAAGCAGGCTCCAAGCTCTGAGCTGTCAGCACAGAGCCCGACGCGGGGCTCAAACCCACTAACCGTGAGATCATGACCTGAACCGAAGTCGGTCACTTCACCGACCGAGCCACCCGGGCACCCCAGATAGTGATATTTTTCAAATACAAGTTTGTCTTTATCCAGAATAGGAAATGTGATGTGTGTGCTCTTAAACGTTATGTGATGAATTCCATGGGGGAACTGATGGATGATCCTGTGACTGTCCTATCGTCACTTTACGAATCGAGGTTGGGAAGTAATGCGACGTAGCAGCAAAGGAGTTCGTTCACTTTGAGGCTGGTGAGGCATGCATTTGAATTCTGCCTCTGCCACCAGCTCTCTGTGCCTACACGAAGGCGCTCACCATGTTGAGACACACCTTCCCGATTTATTAAGTAGTTAGGATGATGCTTTCCTCGGAGAGTGTTGTAAGGATTTGAGATAATACATGGAGAAGGACAAAATGTCTGACCTACTAACTGCTCAAGAAATTCTAATTACTATTAATAATGATGATAATTGTGACCATTCACTATTTATTATTCTTAGTGTTACTTTCATATACCACGTCCCTCCTTATCCAAAATCTCTTGGCTTCCTGGGGTGCCTGGCTGGCTCAGTCGGTAGAGCATGTGGCTCTTGATTTTGGGATTATGAGATGGAGCCCCACGTGGGGTGTAGAGATTACAAACAACGCTGAATTAGAAAAACAAAAATCTCTTGGGCTCCTGAGTTCACATGGCCAGGGATCCCCAGGTTTAGGCGTTCAAGCCTGACACTCAGGGAGCCACTTAAGTTTTCTAAAGTAGTTGACCTCTTAACCAAGGTCCCAAGGTTCACCTGATCACAGGGTATCCCAGCTTCGGCAAGCCTAAACTTACTTTAATTTGAAGTACAAATTAGAAAAACAGATTTTCTGCTGTTTTCTTTACCTTCCTCCCAGTTCTGAAATAATAGACCTTTTGTAATAGAAAACAATATGCACCGTAACCTCTGACCATAAGTACAAATGACTCTTTATACATGTGTATGTGTGTAACTTGATATCTGTCTTCCCACCTGTATCTAGACGACCTTAAAAGTTTAAACTACAGCATCAAATATGTGCCATAAAAACACACTGGTAAAGGAACCTGCCCAGTAATTCATAAGTAAGGAGAAAGCCTGTAAAATAATGTGACATGCTCAGAAAGATGCCTGGCAGCCTAGTAAATGCCTGACAAATGATGCTGGCAACTGTTGGCGGTGGGGGAGGGGGCGAGGGAAGGGCTCCAGAGGTAAGGACGTATGACAGCATGAGAAGTTTTATATGACTCGCTGAGGATTTTGGATGCTTAGATTTTTCATTTGGGTCATGTGTCAACCCGGATCCAGCCAGAAAATAGAAACCACTCGGCTTGCTTCAGACAGAGGGTATTTAATGCAGTAAGTTGGTGACCCGGCGATGGAAAAGTGAAGAAGACAGACAGCAAGGAGCCCCTGTTATAACCAGGGCTGGAGGCCGGTGGCAAGACCTGGTAGCCGCAGAGCCCCGGAAACCAAAGCTACAGGCTGGAGCTTGGACCAGGGGTAGCTGGGATTACGGGAGGGAGGGCCGATGAGAGGGAGCTGGAGCCAGGAAGGAGGCACAGCTCCTGCCCGAGCTTTCGCCGAAGGCAGAGAAAGGGAGAAACAGCCTGGCCTCTCGTCTCCTCCTGCCCCCTGGTCTTCTGCCAGTAACTCCCAGTTGGCCACACTTATCTGGAAGCCTGTCGGTAAGGGAGCTGGAAAATGCCACTCTCTGGAACAAAGAGCAGAGCAGGGGAAGGTCAGAGAATGGATTTGAGAACCAACAAGCAAGTGACTCAAGGACAGGAGACCTTGCGGGTGGGGACGCGGCCTACCATCTACGCCACCGCGCAGGGATGAGAAACACAAAGCCTCAGAAACTTTCGCGGGACTTTGTGATTCTGAAGTGACACGAGGCCCTAGAGGGGCCCACTGGGTTCAAAAGAAGCTGACCTAAAAACAGCGGAAGAGAGGGTGGCCCTGAGAAGGATTAACCGCACAGAAGTCCAAACACTGAGAATAAGCGTCCACGCATTTCATTCTAGTACTTGAATTGTTTCCACTTGCTTGGTCTGAAGTCTGTCAGGGCAAACTGATGAATTTCTGTAAAGCAGGAACTGTCTTCCTCATCTTTGTCAGCAATGCCTGGCGCGTTATAGCCTCTGAGTAAACAACCGTTCTTTGAATGCAACACAGTAGAGCAGGGGAGAGTGATTTTGGTGGGGAAGAAGACAAGTGGCACTCAAGACGACAGAAAGAGATAGACGATGTTTTCCTGAGGCACATTATTAAACTGACAAGATGGAACTCTCTGGAGAGAGAGGTTTTTTTTTCCAGGAAGTGGAACATAAAGCCTCATGGTGATAAAAATACAGAGTATCAATGAAGTCATCGATGTTATTGGCAATTTGATTTCTTAGCAAAACCAGGTGAATTGTTCCTCTGTCCTTTTAGGACAAAAAGTGATAACTCATTGACAATCAAGGCAGTAAGACCCTTGGAAGAAGGTGTCAGTGTGGACCTAGAATTTAAATAACAAGGAACGGAAGCGCTGAACACAATGTGATGTGCCGCCGGTCTCATTGATTCACGGGTTCCTCGACCCAATAAACATTTAAGAGTGTTCCAAGCCTTGTGAATCCTAAACTTTAGAACAACAGGATAAAAATATTAACGAAAACAAGGCTATTGAACGTCTAAAAAAATTGGTGTGGTCTTATTTTTGGAACGTTAAGACGTGTGTGTACATTTCAGAACTTTTGGAAGATGAAGTTAAGTGTAAAAAAAATAAAAACACCTCAGATCTCAGCACCCAGAAATAACCACTAGTTACATTTTAGAGGATTGGTTCTAGTCTTTTTTTTTTCCTGTGCCTTATTATATGGTTGTTTGAGATAATATCGTGTTTATAATGTTGTATCCTACTTTATTCGCTAAATACCATTACGTTTTCTCTCTCGACCATTTTTCAGGGATGTTGTTTTTCCCAAGCTGCAATTTCTTAAAAATTAATTCTCATTTTTCAGCAATTAGTTTGTGACAGAGGAAACTCAAATGAATGTCAAACTGAAGGAAATAAATCTTGGAAGATTCTCTAGATTTACTGCAAACGGGCTTCTGAGAAGAAAGCCTAGTAACACGTCATGATACCTTCTGTCCGACAAGCTACTTACATATGAGCAATGTTACAAAATAAAGTCAGGGCGGTCCAGAATAGGCAGCCACTAATCAGAAGGCTGATAAGTAAAGTTTATCCAACGATAAATATGGTTTATAAATGGAAACGAACAAACACTTGTCTGCGACAAATAGTTTAATGGATACCATTTCTTGGACAGTGTATTTGTGATCTCAAGGTGACAAGGCAACTATCCTTGGAAACTTTGAGCATTAGGGGAAAATCTTTGCCCTCTTAGCAACTAAGTGTAGACAGAAATTCAACTTTCTGGTGAGTTTCTGTAAGTTTCAGTTTTTATAATAACTGATATGTAAAAATTCACTTACTTTAACTTACCAATCTGGAAAGAGAATGAATAGTAGAACCCTTGATCTTAGAACATTTGTGGCTACAATTACCACACTCCGCTCCAGGTTCTTTCTTAACAGTGTCAATTAAGGCTTGCAGCCTCTTGCTCCGGTTACATTTTCTGACCAAGGTGCAATTAAAGAGTGTAGAGCTAATAATTTTTTTCCACGGTTGTTTCCAGTTTTGTTTTTTTACTGCTGGAAGTCAGTCTGTGAGGAACATCTCTGTGTATAAAGCCTTTGCGTATCTGATTCACAGAAGTGTAATCACGGAGTCACAGGGTATTCGAGTTTGTTAATTTCTCGGTGTGGATTACCTGGAGCTCGCAAAGATGTGTGCGATTTGCCCTCTTAATACATGAAAGCGCCCATCTGACCGCGTCTTTGCCGGGGTGGAGCCGTATGTTTACTTCTGCTATTGTAATAGAGAACATAAAACCATCTTATTGTTATTATTTGCATATCTGTGATTACCAGTGATCATGAACCTTTTCCTTCACATGTTGACTGAACAGGTTTCCTCTTGTGACTCACGTGAAAGCAAAACCAATTTAAGCAAACAAAACCCTTGCAAACTCTTGTGTTGTAATGCAAGCTTTTCTTTTTTCATTGCGTTGAGTGACTCTTGGGGAGGAGAGACTCCAGATGATATCAGTACACGTTTTGAATTCTGCCTGAGCTTCCTCTTCTTCGAGTCAAACCAGCCTTTTCCCTTCATCCACCCTCACTGGACCTATTTTCCAGCCTTTATGCTAGATTCTCTTATGCTCTTTGCCACCTCCAGTGTCTTCATATTTTTAAGTCTATACAGAGCCCTCAACTACAATGGTTGTCTAAAGGGCTCATCAGTCATGGGCAGGGGAGGGAGGCTTCTTCCTGCCCCTTGAGTCAAGCAAACTCCTACATACCACAGATACGGACAGTTTACTTTTGTGGTCCTTTCTGTGAGGCATCCTTTTCCCCCATAAAATATAGAATACTTAGAACGTTCCAGGTTCTGCTCTGAGGAATGAGGTGCAGAGAAATGTAAGGCATGATCCCCACCCATCTCCCAAGCTGGTGTGAGCCAGGACATGCAGTGGACCTTAGGATGTGAGAGAAAACCTCGCCTGTGACGGACGCCGGGATTGCTTGGTCAGAAGAGCATGGGATTCTTGATCTCAGGGCCTGAGTTTGAGTTTGAGCCCTGTGTTGGGTGCAGAGATTACAAAAAGGAAAAAAAAAAAAATTTAAAAAAAAGTCCTGGCCTGTGAGAGTGAAGGGCATGGCACCACCTCTACCTGTGGTGATGGGGGACCGCTCAAGTTCTTCTAAGTCCTTTCTGACTTTGCAACTCAAGTGACCGCCGTGTTGATATCTCTTATGGCTGATGTCATAGTTGATTAATGCTAACATACACCCATTTTGTTTTTCAAGGCAAATTAAAAACAATTTAATGTCTATTTTTGAGGGGGGCATGGGGAGGGACAGAGAAAGGGAGACAGGATCTGAAGCAGGCTCCACGCTGACAACTGAGAGTCTGATGTGGGGCTTGAGCTCCCGAACCAAGCCAGGAGATCATGACCTGAGCCCAAGTCAGATGCTTAACCGACAGAACCACCCAGGCACCCCTCAAGGCAAATTTAAATGTCTCAAGTTGGAATGACTGAAGGTTTAGGTTCAAGTGCATTTTCGCTCTCCTGCGTGCTCTGTCTCGCGCGCGCGCACACACACACACACACACACACACACACACACACACAGAGCTTACATTGCCGAGTATCTTTCTGCTTGTTGTGAAGGGATTCTAAAAAACAGCATATGTCAGCTTCACACAATACCTTACTGTCTGCTTGAGGGGTTAAAATTGACATTGACCAAATAAAATTGACAATATATGCTATAAGACTATACTAACTTACATAATATCATGGTCAAATGTGTGGTATGTTATACAGGTAAACAGAGCACTACTGATGAGAATCCTTGGGGAAGACTATTTAGAGAGTAGAACAAAAGCATTGTTCTAATGAAAGAATTTTATAAGACTTAGGGACATTAAAATGTAGGCTAGGATATTCCCGATAGCGTAGCAGCATAAACAAAGGGACAATTGAGAGAAAGACTGGCCTGTTGGAAGTTCAGCGGGGGCATTGTTCCGTGAGAATCTACTCCAGTTTTTGAAGAAAAACCTGATTTAATGCTCTTCAATTAAAGGCAGTTTAAGTGCATCAAGTTACATAACGAGAAATTGAAATTTCATTTGATGGGCAACAGAAGGACCTTGCTAAATCTTCCGAAGAGAGTGATGCTGTTCTGTTTTCAGGAATAAGAATTTGATGGGATGGTTTCAGGATGTTGAGAGAGGGGAGAGATCAGTTAGGCTGTTTTGCTTTGTGGCATTTACGATGATGCGGGTCTTAACATAGCAGTGGGGGAAGTTTTCTCCTCAAGGTAGAATTACCCGAGAGTAGTGACAGATTGGATAGGTTTTCAAGAAAAGAGTTATAAGATGCCTTCTAGATTTTCAGCTTTGATGGCACAGAGAGTGGTGATAGCATTGAACAAAAAGGAAATTGCAAATTGATTGGAGCCATAGGAAGTAGGTCTGAATTGTATTGATGTGTGTGCTTATAAATTCATTTATGTAGTTCATTGTTTTACAAAAATTTATTTGGGGCAGCTCATATAAATGTATGAACTTCATACCATAAGCATATATTTCTCATTAATCTTCTCGAAAGCCCCATGAAGTGTATTACTATCTCCTTTGTGCAGACGAGGCTCGGAGAAAATAGGTAATTTGCTCACATAGCATGGCTGGGATTTAAATCTGCTTTAAATGCCTGAACCATGGGCGAGCCCCTGAGCTAAATTTTGTTCCTGGGAAGTGACAGTGTCATTTTGAAGAGGAACTATCTTGAAGGCATTTGGAAAGGGGAAGAAATGTTTTAGAATTATCAATATGATTAAAAAAAAAAAAAAAACCTATCGCTTGTATTTTTATTGCACTTTATATATGAAATACTGGAGGCAGGGTGAGGTCCCTTACTTGTACTGAACAAGCGTCTATCCTGGATCTCTCCTCGGAATTTTTAAGATACAGTATCTCATGTCTCACAACAGCCCTGGAAACCGGAACTATTGTTGTTCCCTTTACAAATGAAGAAAGTGAAGCTTCAGAGAGTCAAGGTTACTTATCCAAGGATACTCGGAAACTGTCATGATGAAGAGGAGGGGCTGTAGAGTCACAGATTTGAATTTGAATCCTTAGGCCCTTGGTTTTCTCATGTGTAAGATGGGACCGAAGTACAAAGATGGAGGCATTATATGCAAATGTATGTATTTATTGGTAACGTACAGGGAGTACCCCAAAAGCGATAGCCATTATTACTCTTCTTTTACTGCAAAGTCCTAACCACCACCCGTCCACTTTTCTCCTTCATCCATTACACCGTAGTATTCTCCCAAAAGACAGTAGATGAAAGCCAAGTATTTGGAAGAAATCACAGCCAACTGTGGAAAAGAAGATAGATGGATGGCTTGGATGGGTGGATAGACAGATAGATAGATGGTTAGGTAGAAGGAAAAAACACACAGTCTTTTGTAAAAGTAATGCCTGCACACGATTTAAAAAAATGAGGGGCGCCTGGATGGCTCAGTCGGTTAAGCATCCGACTCTTGGTTTCCTGTCAGGTCATGATCTCACAGCTTCACGGGTTCAAGCCCCACACCAGGCCCTGTTGGCATGTCAGAGCCTGCTTGGGATTCTCTCTCTCTCCCCCCGCCCCCCGCCCCTCTCCCTGCCCCACTCGCGCTGTCTCTGTCTCTCTCAAATAAATAAACTTTAAAAATAAATAGGGGCGTCTGGGTTGCTCAGTCTTTGACCGTCCGACTTTGGCTCAGGTCATGATCTCGCAGTTCACGAGTTCGAGCCCCGCGTCGGGCTCTGTGCTGACAGCTCAGAGCCTGGATCCTGCTTCGGATTCTGTGTCTCCCTGTCTCTGCCCCTTTCCTGCTCATGCTCTGTCTCTCTCTGTCTCTCAAAAATGAATAAACGTTAGAAAAAAAATTGAGATAAAAATAAATAATTGAAATAGTCTAAGCGGAGGGTATGAACAGTGGGTGTTCTCTCAGCACTGATAACAATCCTCTGCTTTCACTCTCTAGATGCCGTTGATAGTATAGTTTCTGTGTTTCTCTCTATAGGTATTCTATGCATATATAAGCAAACATACGTGTGAATGTATAGTTTTTTACACATTGATAGCATAATAGGCTCAGTGTTCTGTTCTCTGATCTTTTTATTTTTTGTAAGCTCTAGGCCCAACGTGGAGCTTGAACTCATAACCCCCCCAAGATCAAGAGTCAGCCAGGCACCCTGAGTGATGATCTTTTATGTAATAAAAGCTTCTTTTTTTGCAGAGTAATAGATTGTGGATGAATATTTGCTATATGGAGAATTATGTTAGTATTTTTAAGACACAAAAACCCAGACGTAAATGTAAGAAGTTCAGGGGTGCCTGGCTGGCTCAGTCAGTAGAGTATATGGCTCTTGATCTCTGGGCCGTGAGTTCGAGCCCCGTGTTGGGCACAGAGTTTACTTTCAAAAAAAAAAAAAAATCAAATAAATAAATAAGTTTAAAATCAACGCCTAGTGACCTTTTTGCTTGGTTTACAAGTCCTGAGAACCAGGTAGCATTTATCAAGTTTTGAAAGGTTGATACATTCAAGGAAGTGTTGGGGCACCTGCGTGGCTCCGTCCCTTAAGCCTCCAACTGTTTTGATTTCGGCCCAGGTCATGAGACCATAGTTGTGAGATCGAGCCCCGGCCTTCAGCTCTGCACTAAGCATGGAGCCTGCTGGAGATTCTCCCTCTCTCTTTGCCCCTTCCCCGCATGTGCTCGCTCACTCGCTCTCTGTCAGAAGAAAAAAAACAAACACCAAAGAGACAAGTGTCTGGGACCTGGCTTCTTCCTTACTTAATTTGGGGTTTACGCTGGTCTTTAAAAGAAATGTTCACATTCTCACTTCCTGCCTTATTTCCATAACACAGCCCACTGCAGAACCCTTGGGACTTTGGGTCTCAGGGTGGCTGAGAAGGATCTGAACCTTGAAAAAGTTAAGAAGATCCCAAGGTCTAGAAACTACTCTTAATAACAGGGAAATTAGGCTTTGCTTGCTTCGGGGGAAGATGTATTTTCCAAATTTAATATGAATGTCAAGTACTTGCTAAGGTTACAGAAATTCATGGTCTCTGTTCCTTGGGAGCAGGTGGGAGCTCTGAAGCCCAAAGAGTAGTTTTGAAGTCCTACTTGGAATGACCCCTTGTACTTTGCCTCTGGCTCCGTCAGGGAAGGGACACGGAAGTAGAGGTGTTGAGTGTTCTTAACCACAATAAACTAAGACACAAAGTAAAAGAAAGTGCGGGAACGTAGGAGAAAAGGATGTTTCCGGTGTTTTATGTGACAGTTGTTGGCATTTGCCTGTTGAAGAGAGTTCCTCAGCTGCTTTATTATTGCAGCTGAAACACCCCTTCTTGTCTCCAGGGAAGAAAAACAGAAAAAGGCTTGGCTTCTCATCCTTGTTCTTCTTCTAGCTGATGAGGGAACCCAGGACAAATTACTAAGAACTTTCTAGCCCTTAGCTTTACTCATTGGGAAAATGAAGATTTAGAGTGAGACATTTCTGTTTCTAAGATGCTACAGTATCTTTATCTTATTTGACAGAAATTATTGTTGGGGTTTTTTTTGTTTGTTTGTCTCCCAAAGAATACCCTTAAGAAGAACGCATACAGATAAATTAAAGCTACCTAAAGACTTTAATTCCTGGTTGCTCAGTAACCATTAAATCCCTCAGTCAGGCAACAGCCACATTCTTGCCTTGAGACAAGATTTAGCCCTTTCTGAACTTACCCTTGGGCTCTGCTCCAGAAGTTTATTTGGAAGTTAGTTGCTTACAACTTGGAATAAAATGTGTGGTAAATGATGTTTAGGTCCCCAAGCCACTGAATCCTGTTTAAGTCTCAAGAGTTCCTGATGAACTGCCTGGTGTGAATAGAATGAACGCAGCTACAGGTTCCTAGGGAACAAAATGCTTTTGGGGTAGAAGGCTCCCGTTGCTGGGGTTGATGGCTCTAGTTTCCAAGCTTCTGTGGGTAAGGAGAACTGAAAGTTTAAATCCTAAGAGGTCTAGTGACCTTCCTGGTCCTTCTACCAGTCCTCCGGCCTGTCAGCTCCCTTCTCTTTGTCCTTCTTTTTTCTTTCTGCAAAGTTGTCTGTGATGTGTCCACTTCCCTGCCAATTAAACGGTTACAAATGCATTTAAAAATTTTTTTTTAACGTTTATTTATTTTTGAGACAGAGAGAGACAGAGCATGAACGGGGGAGGGTCAGAGAGAGGGAGGGAGACACAGAATCTGAAACAGGCTCCAGGCTCTGAGCAGTCAGCCCAGAGCCCGACGCGGGGCTCGAACTCACGGACCGCGAGATTGTGACCTGAGCCGAAGTCGGACGCTTAACCGACTGGGCCACCCAGGCGCCCCGCACCTGCTTTATTTCAAACAACTGCCAAGTGCCACATAGGAGGCGACAAAGACTGTGTTGCCAGTAACGCTGATTCCGATGTATGTGGTTCCATCCCTAAGGCATCCTTTCTCATTAAAAGCAACTCAGTCTATGTCAGGGGACAAGGCAGGCCATTATCCGATGAAAAGCTCCCGCCATTGATTAATTTTATAACAGCTGCAGCTGCTGAATGATTGGTCTTTTTTTTTTTTTTTACATGAATGATTTACATATTAGTATCTTTATCAGGCTCTAATCATGAGCATTTAGTCTTCAGAAACATTAACACGTCACAGTGAAAAGAAAACATTCTGTCACATGCTTCGTCTTTATTTTTTTTTAAATTTTTTTTAACGTTTATTCATTTTTGAGACAGAGAGAGACAGAGCATGAATGGGGGAGGGGCAGAGAGAGAGGGAGACACAGAATCTGAAACAGGCTCCAGGCTCTGAGTGGTCAGCACAGAGCCTGACGCGGGGCTTGAACCCACGGACCGCGAGATCGTGACCTGAGCCGAAGTCGGCCGCTTAACCGACTGAGCCACCCAGGCGCCCCATGCTTCGTCTTTAAAAACGTACAGAAGTCAGCTTCTGGATGCGTGGGCAGTTTGAGTCATGTCACCTGGTCCGCTCCCCGGCTAGAATGTACAAAATGCAGAAATGAGCACATTTTACTATATTCCTAGATGCTTCAATATCCTGAATTGTGTACTATCTTGGACTAATTACTCATGCTGAAGGGTTTAACAAAGTTTCTTCTACCTCTCAAACAACAAAAATGTTAACATTAAAAACTCAGTCTCTTCCCTAGCAAGATTTCTTTTTTTTTTTTTAATTTTTTTTAGGTTTATTTGTTGTTTTTTTTAATTTTTTTTTTCAACGTTTTTTTATTTATTTTTGGGACAGAGAGAGACAGAGCATGAACGGGGGAGGGGCAGAGAGAGAGGGAGACACAGAATCGGAAACAGGCTCCAGGCTCCGAGCCATCAGCCCAGAGCCTGACGCAGGGCTCGAACTCACGGACCGTGAGATCGTGACCTGGCTGAAGTCGGACGCTTAACCGACTGCGCCACCCAGGCGCCCCAAGGTTTATTTGTTTTTGACAGAGAGACAGTGCGAGCGTGAGCTGGGGACGGGCAAAGAGAGAGGGAGACAGAATCCAAAGCAGGCTCCAGGCTCTGAGCTGTCAGCACGGAGCCCGACGCGAGGCTCAAACTCACCAACCGTGAGATCGTGACCTGGGCTGAAGTGGGACCCTTAACCCACTGAGCCATCCAGGTACCCCTCAAGATTTGTTTTTTAATGTTAATTTTTGAGAGGGAGAGGGGAGGGGAGGGGCAGGGGGGTGGGGAGAGAGGATCCGAAGCAGGATCCAGGCTCTGTGCTGACAGCAGACAGCCCGATATGGGGCTTGAACTCACAAACCGGGAGATCATGACCTGAGCTGAAGTCCGAAGCTCAATCCACTGAGCCACCCAGGCGCCCCTCCCTTGCAAGATTAAAGTGTGATGTTGCAAAACAGTTTCTTTGCAAGAACGTTAATTTGCTTTTCCCATGGTAATGAAGATCAGATTTCCACTGGTGTTCATTTTGGCGTCTATCTTACTCATGAAAAGATGGAGGAGAATGGATATTGAGGGGAGTGTGGCAGTTGGGGACCAAAAACATGGAGAGAGGCAGAAAAGGATGCAAATCATTTTCAATCAGAACCTGAAACTGAACACTGTCAGATGAAGGAGAGATTTTAGGGCCTTAATTTGGGCTTCGAAACTTCCGAAGAGCTGAAAGTTACCAAAGCTTTGCTTTTTTTTTTTTTTTTTTTTTTTTTTAAAATAGCCTTTATCTTAAGAGCTGTAAAGAAGGATGCTACTTGTCTTTAAGGAGATTTTATACTAATGAGGTAAAGATACGAACATGTCTAAAGAGTTAATGAAAAATTGGTTACTTACAAGTGTTCATACATAGGTAGTTATTAACTTCCAGAGAAATATGTATTTAAAAATTCGAATCCTTATCTTACATCTGGGCACAATCAGACTTGTTAACGTCTCATTCAAAACAAATGTCTAATTAGACCTTCTGCAGATCTGTTTCTGTCTAGAAGCCTGCCTTATTCATAGAAGCCCGCTATTACAACGTTGTTTGAAATTAAATTAACTGTCAAACTGTCCCACATCCCTGGCGATACCAGGTAGCGACTGGTGGGGAGCTCTGTGATCCAAGATCTCTTCACTGCTAACGTTTTTTTTGCTCCGCTCCCAGGAGGCTTACAGGGAATGGGTGATGCTCTGTAATTAGTCTTCTGCAGTTTGTTGATGACAGTTCAATTAACGTGTCAGTTACAAATACATTTTGCTGCAAGTAAGAACACCTCTGACCAACTAACTGTACGTGGGCCCCACTGGGGGTGATGGTTTTGTAGAAGCCGATTTCTGGAGACCATACAGAGCTAGGGAAGGGTTCTTTAGCCACAGATGTTTGACCTCTTGGTTCCAGGGTGACTGCCGCCCCCCATCCCCCCGCAACCCCGGCAGGGAGGAGGAAAGGACCTTCCTCCTCCGAGGCTCTTTGTCTTTTCGGTTTGGAAAAGGCAATTCTTCCCTGCAGTTACCTTCTCAAGCATTGGTCAGACTGCGTTCACATGGCTGTCCCCGGCTGACTGAGAGAATTGAGACTCTCCAGCCTTTGTAGTAGAGAACGGCAGGGAGAAAGCATTTGGAAATGGGTACTGAGGGAACCAGCCTTCGACAATCTGCCACAATTTAATACACCCAACTCCTCTTTCTTACGCATAAGCGTTCTCTTTATGTTGCCTTTTTTTCCTTTCTCCCTTTATTGTAACTCCTTTATATCTTGGGAAAGTCTTGATATCTTTGTTATGTGTGTTTCAAAAAAAGAAACCCAAGCTCCAGCTGTAAGGGGTAAGCAAGAGAATCCTTCTAGTGACGCACCCATAGCCCTGGGAATTGGTAGTATTTGCAGAAAAATCAGACGTGGAATTCATGTCCTCAGCTGCTTAAACCTGGTAAAAGTAGGCAAGTTACTGTCAGAATCTGATTCAATGCAAACCACGTTGATTGCACAGCAGCGTTTATGGCCCTGGGTGCGGTAAGCTCACACGGTCCTTTCTGTAGTCCCCAGATTCTTTTCTCATCTTTTCTTCCTCAAGTATAAGAATGAAAAGTGAAGCTGCTTCTAATTAGTCATATTACCCATTTTCATCAGTATGGGTATAGATTTTATTTTTATTTATTTAAAAAAATTTTTTTAATGTGTATTTATTTTTGAGAGACAGAGAGAGCAGGGGAGGGGCAGAGAGAGGGAGACACAGAATCTGAAGCAGGCTCCAGGCTCCAAGCTGTCAGCACAGAACCGGTCGCGGGGCTTGAACTCACGAACCACGAGACCATGACCTGAGCCGAAGTCAGACACTCAACCGACTGAGCTACCCAGGCGCCCCAGATTTTATTTTGATTGTAAACTGAGTATTTAAATTCACTTTTAGCTTTTATGGGCTCACTTAGAAACGAATCAGGGTTTCATAAAGAACATACCGTATATGGAAATTTTTCAGTTCTCTTAACCTTAAAAATGTTCACTGGAATACACCTGAAATCCTGTTGAAAACTCCTTTTGTGTTGGATATATAAAAATTGTACACAGCCATCTGTTTGCTTTGTATGTTTGTGTATGTATATAAGCATGCTCACATAACCAGGCTTTTCTGTGTGGATATTACTTGGAACATCACAAATACCCGGGAAATGCGTACTGGATTTTTGTGAGTGAGCACGTTGGTTTTGTATTTTCTCACGTTTTTAGAAGCCTGAATTTTCTATGAAAGTTTTAATTTTTTAGCAATCTCTGCACCCAACGTGGGGCTCGAACCCACAATGGCGAGATCAAGGATCGCTCACTCCACCGACTGAGCTAGCCCAGGCGCCTCTTAGAAGCCTAAATCTTTAAGCCATGAGCTTAGCACATGGTTTGGCCCATAATAAGCGCTTAGATAAATGTTAATTGAGGATTTAAAAATGTATAAGTAATTGTCACTTGATGAAATGTAGTCAGCAGAGTGATTGGGATTTTGGTTCTGTCTTCCCACCCGTTCTTGTACTGGAAAAGTAAGTATATTAAGGCAGTAGTATTTTTGGTGGCAGAGTCACTTAGTTTGCGTTAGTAAGAGGTGGAGACCAAAGAATTAATAGCTGGAAAGTTTTTGGAAAACCCGGTTAGAACTGCTTCCATAGAGTGATCTGAGTGAGAGCCAGAGAATAGCCAGTTATTGGAGGAAGCTGACAGTTTCAACCAGGACAGGAAAAAGACTGGGTAACTAAAGGGCAAACGTACAAGTTTGGGGGAGAGCAAGGGAGTGGTCTTGCCGAGGCCGGAATCTAAAAGAAATGCCTCCTGGGGCCCAACCGGGAATTTAAATGACTGAAGGTGGCTGGGTAGGACCTGGGGCGACCTGAAAAGCTTCTCTTAGGGTAAATGAGCCTCCGCATCTCCTCTTGGTATGCAGGAATGCGAGTCTTCATCTTGCTCCCGAGAAGCCGGACAATGGAAGTCTCCACAAATTTTTAACTCTTGGCACATCAGTCAACAGTTCAAAAAACCATTATGTGAGCCAAAAATCCACGAACCGCACAAAAACAAACAAACAAAAAACCCATCCGCTGGCTAGATTCAGCCAGTTTGTGACCTCTGGTCTCTGGTTACCAGAGGAATAATCGAAAGACATTGGAGTTTGGGGAGAAAGCTCATCTGTTGAAATCCTGGAAGATAAGGGTGGGGGTGGGGGGGCGAGGAACAACAACTAGCTGAGAAGCTAAGACCCGGTAGGAACTTCAGAATGTAGGGGAATCTTGTTGAGCCCGTTCTAAAACCGGAAGCTGCTGAAGTTGAGGCTCCCATTAAAGGAAATGAGGAAAATGTTTAATTTCATCATCAAAGTAGGTTTCTCCCCCCAGGTCCCCAACTGTGAGAGAGGACGGTGCATTTGAAAGAGGCAGTGTCCATCTTACGCAGAAAAAGTAGTACTCTTCTCCAGTCCCCCCCCAAGAGTAGGCCATACCATTATCCAGAAATGATTTGCGAATTCGGTTATAGGAAAAGCTGTAGCAAGTCATAAAAATTAAGTCACGCGTGATCATTTAAATCGTCTCACCTTGATTGTGAAGAGTAAAATGTGATTAAACGGTCTCTGCCCTAGAGAGTCTGGGATGTGCGCACATTTATGAAGAGAGAGTGGTAAGATTGCTTAATTAATGAAGTTTAAAACAGACTGGAAGGAGACGGGGCGGGGGCGGGGGGGGGGGGTCAGTTGCAAAGTTCGCGAAGCTGGTATAGTCGCGTCTATGGTTGAGTTGCCCCTGCCAGGACTGAGGAACACGCGGGAGGGCAGTGACTGAAGGCTCTGAGTCAAAGAGGGGGAATCCTGTCCGGCCATGAACTCTCTGATGGTCTCTGTCCAGAGGGAGCCGGGAAGGAAAGAGCATTGGCTTCATCTGGTGTGCCTACCATTGGAGCATGAAGAAGATGACAAGGGAGGCTGATGAGAGATTAATGACCAATTTCGTGACCTTGCCGGTTGAAGTGCCTTCCAGCGATCAGGAGAGCAAATCAGGAAGTGCTGAGGGTAGAGAAGCTTTCTCAGTGAGTTGACAGAAGGAAGAAAAAAAAAAAAAAAAGGGCTGACTAAATGTGGAATTTGGGGGCAGGGAGTGAAGTTAAGGATTTCCATTCTTTGGGTGTGCTGGCCTGGCAAGTAAGCCCTCTGTTTTCGAGTGTCTTATCTCACTCCTAAGCTTGCTTATCCTCACTGCCCCATGTCTGGGGCTGCTTCTCCCGAGATGAAACCTCCAGCCTTCTATCAGTGCGAGGCAGGAAGTGGCCGGTGTGCTTGGCTGCTTAGGGTGGGGGAGAAAGTGTCGAGGGCTCAAAAGACAACCAATCCTTGGATCTTTCAGCCACATCACAGCCTTCACAGGAGCCTGGAGCCTCCGAGTTTTGAGACTCCTTGGTTGTGTACATTGGGAACCTTCTTAATTAGCCCCCAGCCCCTCCCCCTCCCCCAACTTGCCCTTCTTCCCCTCATATTAAGTGAGACTTGGGATTTCTCTGGTCTCCTAAGTCAGTTAACCAGCAGATCATCTACCAAGCTTCCCAGATACTGCAGCTGTGCTCTGTTCTCTTCTTCCCGGATCTGTCCCTCTTCTGTTGGGGAGATATCCGTTTGAATTCTTACGTTGTCATCCTAGTAGAGTTTCGGGAATAAGGAGACAGAAACGAGTGTGTTCCCTCTGCCTTAGGTAACTGGAAATCCCGAGTTGAGTTCTTACAGTGATGTGGAAGGCCCTGAATAGGCCTCTTCCTGCCTGTCAGGCCTCATGGCATCCATCCTTCCTCACTCTCTGAGATTTCAGCACTACTGATCTTAAGATTCTTCATGGTCCATGCTCTTGTCTACTTGGGAGCCTCCTTTTACACATGCTGGCCCATGATCTTGTTTTGTTCTTGGCCTCTACCCGGTTAATCCCCATCACCCTCTAGATCTTTGCTAAAACCTCACTTTCCCAGAGCAGCCTGCCTGGCCTCTGTTTCCTTCCTTGTGTCCTCTCAGGAAGTACTGAAAGGACAGATGGAAGGATTATGGCTCCATGCAGGTCTTTTAAAAAGCTTTAGACCAGTTTTGCCTAAACGGTCTTTTTAAATCATGAGTGTTATTTTGTTTGTATTTTTTGGTGGGCAAGGTTTTGAGAATCAGAGCCACCCCAGTGCTTTCTGATCGGAAGCTGAAGTAAAAGGAACGTGGCCCATTGGGGTGCCTGGGTGGCTCGTTCAGTCAAGCATCTTGAGGTCATGATCTCACAATTGGTGGGTTTGAGCCCCGTGTCGGGCTCCACGCTGACATTTCTGAGTTGATAGCCTGGAGCCTGCTTGGGATTCTCTCTCTCCCTCTCTGTTGGCCCTTCCCCCGCTCACTCTCTCTGTCCCTCAAAATAAATAAAATAAAACTTAAATAGGAATATGGCACCGCGATGTCATTAGGAGTCAGCTCTCCATTTTCTGGGGAAGCTGTCCGGCTTCCCAAATGGTATTCATTCATTCATTCATTCATTTTATTTAATCTCTAGACCCAATTTGGGGCTTGAACTCACAATTCCGAGATCCAGAGCAGCATGCTGTGCTGACTGAGCCAACAGGCGCCCTCCCTGAAATGGTATTTAAGGCTCTGTAGTAACCCCCCCCCCAACAAAAAAACTTTATGTGGGCCATTTGTTACAGAACATGCTTTCTCAACTAACCTTTTAGCACAGCAGGGGACTGGGAGCAAAACTAATTTGGGTATCCCCTCTTTGAGGAGAACAGTGTTGCCAAGAGTTAGGGAGCCTCTGCTGAGGAAGGCCAGGCCAGAGGAGGGAGCCAGAAAGGCCTCGAGCAAACCCACGGTCGGGATTTTGTGCTATCTTTGATTTCACCGTTGAACTTCTCAATTTTCTGTTTTTTTTTATTTTTGGCTTATAACCTCCTTCTCTCTTCTGCAATTTGAAGTCCGCCACGTTTGGGCCACAGTGGACTACTTAGGTGCTTCTCTTCATGTGTTAGAAAAATTCTAGAGGGGGGCGCCTGGGTGGCTCAGTCGGTTAAGCGTCTGACTTCGGCGCAGGTCACGATCTCACGGTCCGTGAGTTCGAGCCCCGCGTCGGGCTCTGTGCTGACTGCTCAGAGCCTGGAGCCTGCTTCACATTCTGTGTCTCCCTCTCCCTCTCTGACCCTCCCCCGTTCGTGCTCTGTCTCTCTCTGTCTCAAAAATAAATAAACATTAAAAAAAAACATTAAAAAAAAAATTCTAGAGGGTCCCTGGTGGCAAATAAGTATTACCATTTCACTTCTGGAAGCGTCACTCGGTGGTAATTGTAAGTTCACAGGCTTGGCTTTCTGGAGTTCTCGTAGCTCTGAAGGTGTACTTCCTGTGTCCCTCTGTGTACATTTACTTTATCCCCATTTGGGTGAAGTTCTATGTTGATGATGAGGTTTGAATGAGTTTAGAGTTTAGAAGGCCTCAAATATATTTAAAAACATTCATGGCCAAGTCTCATGGGTTAATGTACCTCTTCTTTCTCAGCTGACTTTTAAAAGATCAGTTCTAGAAACCCTACCCGTCGTCGAAGGGTTCCCAGTAATTCTGCGTTGTCCTCTAAAATCCCCGAGGCCTGGATGCGCTGGCTTACCTTGCTTTCAAGGCAGACTTGGTTTAAACTACTCAGTTTGTCTCAAGCCTCATTAAGACCCATGGTTCTGGTCTCTTCTAGGGAGGTTGACCTGGCCCGGAGAATACTTGCCAGGTGGAGGGTCCGTTAGAACACTATAGGAAGAGTGAGGCCGGGGAAAGAATGCAAAGGGGATGAAAAGATGGTCTTCGTAGCCAGTTCTTAGAGACACTTAATTTGAAGGAGAAAGGAAGAGGGGTGGTAGTTAGCTGGTGTGGACAGTGTATGTGAAGTGTACGTCCTTAGAAGTTGAGAGACACTTGAGTCCATTTATTTTATTTTTATTTATTTATTTTTTGATGTTTATGAGACAGAAAGAGAGCATGAACGGGGGAGGGTCAGAGAGAGAGGGAGACACCGAGTCCGAAGCAGGCTCCGGTCTCCGAGCTGTCAGCACAGAGCCCGACGCGGGGCTCGATCTCAAGCCGTGAGATCGTGACCGGAGCCGAAGTCGGTTGATTCCCCAACCGACTGAGCCACCCAGATGCCCCAAGTCCATTTAAATATCCGCCACCTTCCTGTAGGAGAAGGGGTGCCGGGTGGGCGAGACTGCCTTGTTTTGGCTTCTTTGGAAAATGATGCAAATGGAAATGCCGTATTCGTTTACTTCCTCCTGCATGCCAAACATTCAGGCCGGAACTGTACCAAAAATGATCATACTGCCTCCCAATTGTATGCTTCACTCGTGGTCCCCTGAATGAGTTGGATTACGTTTCTTCGGGGATACCGAGTTGGTAGGAAGACGCAAAGACCACAGCGCTAATTTATCTGTTGGAATAATCTTTGGCCATCCAGCTCTTTCCACTCATTAATTTTATGAGGTCATTATCATTCTTCCTACCTAATAGATAAACACACTAAAACTTTGAGCCTTTACCAAAAAGTCTCATTTTTTTTTCCCCCAAGTCTCATTTCCAAGCCATTGGAAAGCCAGACTGGAATAGTCCTTGTTTTAAATCCTAGACCTCAGTTGAGTCAGAGATAGCAGGACTTTTGAAGCATGATCAAACGGCAGAAACCAGCTGTAAAGCCGAAATGAAAAATGCAAAACAAAAAATGGAAATGAAAGGGCCTAATGGTTTATCTCTTAGAATATTTTCCAAGTTTTCCCTTGACTTTTTTTTTTAATTTTTTTTTTTTAACGTTTATTTATTTTTGAGACAGAGACAGAGCATGAACGGGGGAGGGGCAGAGAGAGAGGGAGACACAGAATCGGAAGCAGGCTCCAGGCTCTGAGCCATCAGCCCAGAGCCCGATACGGGGCTCGAACTCACGGACCGCGAGATCGTGACCTGAGCTGAAGTCGGACGCCTAACCGACTGAGCCACCCAGGCGCCCCAATTTTCCCTTGACTTTAAATGCTGAGGTGTTGTGCACTATTTTTGCAAGACCGTTGTCCAATGTGTGTAGATTTCTGACTTGAGCTGTCGTTCCTCTTTTCTGGCATTTGACACCTTCTAACATCCACCTTCCCCTGAACTGGAAGTAAAAATCTTACAACAGAAATATTTACCAAAGTCCAGAAGAATTCCCAGGCTAAACAAAGGGGCAAACCGCCCCCCTCCCCCCCCCCCCCCGTTACTTGTTTTGTGCCTCAAAATAAAAGCTATAAATGGGCCGTCCCTTCAGTAGCTGGTGATTGAACTTGAGAAGGTAGATAGGTTGATATTTGCCCTTCTTCCGTCAGTTTCTAGATTTCTCTATTTTTAGGCTAGCACCAGCCCTGGATAAAATAATTCAAGTCATGAAGAGGAATGTTCAGTTCAGCGTTTTTATCCTTCTGAAGTGTGCTTTCTACCAGCTGCCATGGAAACATTGTGCAACTCGTTTCTTGGATAGTCTCACCCCTCTTGAGTTCCGGTTACTGAGCGCTGGTGAGCTCATTACAACTTGGATCCAAGTCCTGGAAAGGCAGCTCCCGGGGAAGGTGGAGGCCAGCCTCCCTCCCTCGGGGGACAGGGGTGGGGAAGGGGGTGGGTGGGAGTTTAGGTTTATTGGGCATGCATACTTCAGCTACCAGGTCAGCTCCAGCCTCAGCCCGGGACTGTGTCACATTGTCCGCAGCTGTCCCACGTCTTGAGGTTTCTGTGTGCATCCTACACGCCTTCCCAAGGCTGGAGACTCAACGCCTCCAGCTGTAAGCCAGAGGGAGCGGTGCTGCAGATTCCTAGCAACACGGGCAGACTCAAACAACACAGATGGTGATCTCTCTTGAGTAGGGCTTTCAGGGCAGTGGGTGGGGGGTCCGCTGAAAGGGTGTCCGAGAGGATAAACTGGAGGCAGAATGCCATAGTCAGGAGGATTTGGAAGGGAACCCAGTTTGAACTGCTTTGGGGACGCTGCGAGAGCTGCTAGAGGAGGAATGTACCAGAGGCCCGTCTCGGAGAGTATTCCGTAGTGAACCGCACCCTGAAAGAATCAGATCACCCTTGCCTCTCCCGCTTGGATGTAGCTTCTGGTGGAATTTGCCAGTTCTTGAAATAAACTGCGAAACACGGCTGAAGCTTCTGACCTCCTTTAGATCATTTGTTCTGAATTCTGAATGGAACCAAGAAAATTAGCAAAGGGGTAGAATTGGTCGTGGGAGAAGGATCTGTTTTAGGAAAGAAGGAAGATGGTAGACGAGGCCGATGAGTCCAGGGGGAGTCGTAAAGGAGGCTTAGGAAGGGAGAGAAAAACCAGAGAAGGTTTCGCCACTGCCTTCTGCCCAGACGTTTGATCGACGCAGTCGACGCCCGACACTTGTGTGCAAGTCAGTGAATGAAAGGAAATTTGGAGTTGGAGGCCTGTTCCTTGGAAAGTGCTACGGGATGGTGGTACAGGAGGAGTAGTGTGTGCTTGACAAGAAGGGCGTCCCCGTGTTTCCATGTGGCTCATTTTACGAAAGAGCCAAAGAGGCTCGTTCATGAGCGTGTGAAGGAAGTCTGGGCCGCCGCGTGTGGGGAAAGCGTGATCATGCTGCTGGTGTTACACCCTTGTCGAGGGGAGGCCGGGAATGAGCGTCTTGTGGCTTAGTGCCCCAAGACGTGCGTTGGCTGAGACCACCCAAAAAGGTAAGCAGAGAGAGATCACGAAGGGCAGAAGGGGGGGGGGGGCCTAGGTGAATCAAGTTGTTCTGAGCAGAGAACAAGCTTTGGAGAGAAAAGTGAATTCACTTGGAGGAGAGGGAATCCGTACCAATCGCCTTTGAGGGAGAACGCGTTTAGACCCTTTTAATACATTGAGTACTTTTTACTGGTGTTCATCATAAACAAGAGACCCGCAGATAGATCCCAGGGGTGAATTGTTGGGTTCACTGGTCATAGTTGTCATCGTATATTCTCCTAAAAGTCCACAAAGTGGAACTTGAGAAAGGAAGAACAAAAGACAACACATACTTGACCTTTAACAACACCAAACAATAGATTTCATTAAAATGTACGATTAGAGTAATCGATCACCTGGGGATCTTGTTCAACGTGTTGATTCTGATCCGTGGATCTGGGTGGGGCCAAAGATTCTGCATTTCCGACAAGCTCCGGGTCGTGCTGTTGACCCTCGAATGACGCTTTGGACAACTAGGACCTACCTACCAGTTTATAACGAAGGCACGTCTCCGAACAGGCTCTGTCACAAAAGAACATTGCTTAGCCACGGGGCGGAAACCAGTCTCACTAAAGCGTATGCAAAAGGCACCGTGAAGTCCCAGCCCTGCCTTTTTGCGTGCTCGGCGAGAGAGCCTCGCCGTGCCTGGCCACAGCCCTCGGACACAGCGGGTCTCCAAGTGTGGTCCTGGGACCAGCAGCGTCAGAATCTCCTGGAAAGTGGTTAGAGATGCGTACTGTCAGTCCCTCCCCGGATCTACAGAGTAAGAAAATCTGGGAGCCGGGCCCCGGGAAGTGGTACTTTGAAAGCCGCCCTCCCCCGGTAATTGTGATGCGGGCTCAAGTTGGAGAACCACTGCTCCGGCAGCCGGCTTCTGTTGACTGTCCGATGGAATTCCGCGCCACCAGCAATTCAGTGACCGGCAGGTGGACCTTTTTGGAATCCGGCCTAGGGCACCATTTCTCTGGGTGGAGAGCCTGCTAGATTCTTCTCGGAGCCCGATAACGGAAGGGCGGCCAGTGTCTCGAAACCTTTTCCAGCGGTCCTCGTGTTTCGCAAACCGCTAACGTCACCAGCGCAGACCTATCTAGCGTTAATTTGGATAATTACTGAATCCCCCGGTGTGATGGGAGCTAAATATAGCTGAAGTACTTGGAGTGGCCACCTCCGGGGTGAGGCTTTTTGATGAATTGCTAGCCACCCACCCCTAGAGTGTGCATTCCTGACTCAGACGGCTGAGCGCCTCTGCGTCGTAGCGTAAGCTAACACGTACGTACGTCATGCTGCACTGGCCACGTGAGGGTTTTCTTTAAACTCGGCGCACTTCAGGACTACGCCACAGTCTCTTTATTCGCTCTCCTGTTGCTTTGTTGCCAAGAATTTAGCTACTGTGGTTAAAGCTACTGCCGTGGACATGCAGGTACACATCTTTTTGTGGACATGCTTTTCTTTCTTTTCGGTAAATCTCCAGGAGTGGAATATCTGGGTCATAAGAGAGATGTGTGTTCAGTTTCATGGGAAACTACTCAACCGGTTTCCCGAGGTGGTTGAACTATCTTCCATTCCCACCAGCAGCGTGTGAAGAGGTCCACTCGCTCCGTATCCTCGCCAGTATGCGTATCCTGGATACGTATACGTATCCAGGATACGTATATGTATACATATCCTGGATAGCATACTGTCATTCGTGTTGATATTTATGCTGAATATTTTAAACATCTTTTTTTTTTTTTTAATGTTTTATTTTACTGAGAGACAGAACATGAGAGGGGGAGACTCAGAATCCAAAGCAGGCTCCAGGCTCTGAGCTGTCAGCCCAGAGCCCGACGCGGGGCTCGCACTCACGGACCGTGAGCTCCTAACCCGAGCCAAAGTCGGACGCCCAACCGACTGAACCACCCAGGCTCCCCGTCTGCCGAATATTTTAAAGTAAATTACGGACATCGTTTTTCTTCTCCCTCATGTCAATTCAGGTTTTTCCGTTTGGTCTCTGCAAAGGCCGTGAAGCTGATAATGTTGACCCAGGCGACTCGGGTGTGCGTTACATTATTTCCCTCTCCTAACCCCCAAGTAGAATTGGTGTCATGGGTGCCACTCGATTGTCTGTTTTTTTTTTTTTTTCCTTCCTTCATTCTTTTGTTCGTTTGTTCCTCCATTCGGTCAACAGTTCACTAGCTGCAGGAGACCTGCTTTTTCAGAAAGCGGTTGTATATTAAGTCCCTGGGAGAGATGACAGAAGTAGGAGAGAGAGTCCTTGTCTTCAAGGACTCTTGAAGTCCTTGTCTCTGTGAAACCTACCTACACAGAAATGGTAGCAAAGAAATACAGCCCAGTTTAGTGCAAGGCTTGCGCACCCTCGAGTAAGGGCATTATCTGAGTAAAGCCTCCTGCTGGGGAAGGTGAGTTGGGCCTGATAGACCGTCGGCCTCCATCACTGAGATGTTAACCTGTGCTGACTATTAGAATGATGGCTTCTCAGAGTATAAACTAAATGTTTACTTTAGTCCCAGTTATCTTGGAAAATGCATCTCAAACTCACACACACTAAGAAATTCTCGAAAGGTTAACAGTGCGTATCTTTGGGTAAGGGGATTATCGGTGATTTGCTTACTTGATTGTAAATTTTTCTTTAATGTCCAAGTTGTCCACAGTGAGCATGTGTAACTTTGATCATCAGAAGAAAGTATGATATTAAATGGGTGATGGGGATTAAGCAGGGCTCTTGCTGTGAAGGGCCCTGGGTCGTGTATATGAGCTATGAATCACCATGTTCCACACCCGAAACTGATCTTGCGCTGTTTGTTAACTAACTGGAATTCAGATAAAAACTTGGACAAAAAATCATCATATAAATAAACCCAGTATTCATCCTTTCAAGCCTGAAGCTCTCCCACTGTGATTTTTAAATTCTACAAACATACTTTTCATTTACCCGAGATCTTTGTCTTAAACTTCTATCTTTTTTAGAAGGTCTCCTGTATTGTCATTAATGAAATGTTGTTTTAATTATTACCGTGAAAACAAAGTCACCTATACTTAAAAAAATTTTTATTTTTGAGAGACAGAGATAGCATGAGCAGGGGAGGGGGCGTGAGAGAGAGAGAGGGAGATACAGAATCCGAAGCAGGCTCCAGGCTCTGAGCTGTCAGCACAGAGCCCGACGTGGGGCTCGAACCCACGAGCCGTGAGATCATGACCTGAGCCCAAATCGGACACTCAACTGACTGAGCCACCCAGGCGCCCCGATACACTTCTGAAGAAAAAAAAAAACTCAAAAAAGTATTGCGTCGCCCCTTGATTGTTTGCTAAGTTCTAATAGCTATTTCAAAAATAGATTGCTTGTCCTCTTTTAATTGTGTAGCCAAGATCCACTCCAGTAGAACCGAGGTTATAGTCCAGAAGAAAAAGACTCCCTGTGTGTCTGTTCCCTTTTAGGAATAAGGACTACATGAATGAATGAATGCCCTCCGGGGGCTCTGCCACTGGAGTCCTTCACAGAACTTAGCTTTCCTGATTGTCAGACAGCAAAAAGACATTTTTGGGGGTTTTTTTGCTTTTCTCGCATTGACTGACAGAAGTTTTAAAAATGTTTTTTCAATTTTTTTATTCAGTAAACACATTATTCAGTGTGTGAGCAGGGGAGGGGCAGAGAGAGAGGGAGACACAGAATCAGAAGCAGGCTCCAGGCTCTCAGCTCTCCGCACAGAGCCCAACTTGGGGCTTGTACCTCCCCCACCCACAAGAGATCATGGTCAAAGTTGGACGCTTAACCGACTGAGCCACCCAGGCACCGCGCTAGAATTTTTAAATTTGGGGGATATACAAAAGATTTTTTTCTCTGTGTTACTGTTGTTGTTTCCGAAACATTGGGAGCTTTTGTGCTTTCTGATGAAATAACAAAACGCTCTCTCTTTTGTCTCTTTTTTTCCCCAGCTGACCTGAATAATGTCAGGTTCTCAGCTTATAGGACCGCCATGAAACTCCGAAGACTGCAGAAGGCCCTTTGCTGTGAGTATTAACCAGTGCTTGGAACACTTGACGTTCGTCTTGGCTTTAAAAAAAAAAAAAAAAAAGTGGGACCAGGGGTATTTTCACTTGCAGAGGGGGAGAAATAGCTATCACACGTCCAGCTGCAACATAGATTTCCCTTTAGTAAGGTGTCTGTGGCCTAATGTGCCCCTAGACTACTTTGTGATATTATCTAGAGTCTCTCCTGTGTCACCGTTCCTTGATTGGACAAGGTGTTTGTACGTTCTGGTCCCAGCTAGTGACACTGGCATCCAGGGTTACCTTTCCGAACCTTGAAGTCTCTCTCCCTCTTCTGCCTTTGTTTCTCCTTCTTCTAAACGGTGTGTCGTAGTAGAAGGTCAATACCTGCATTAGCCCCGCCGCATTTTGTAGGTGTGAGTAGATTATTAGCTTGACTGCTAATGTTCCGATGAATGATGTGATGATAAAGACCCAGACGATGGGCTAGTTTCTCTGCTTCTGCTGAGTATCCCACGTCCGTGGGGAAATCGTGGCCTGTCATACGGCTCTGTGTCTTCGTCTCCTAGTTTATTTATACCTCTCCGCTGTCATCAAGGTGAGGTAGAATATATTGTTGGAGGGCCCGTGTGCACTGATGATAGAACCATGGGAGAGACAGGCACGGGCCCTACCTGGATGGCACTCGTAGCCTAATGAGGGAGACCCAGGGGGTCCATGAGAGTCTGGAGACATAGGTGGATGAATAGAAGATCGTTGAGAAGGGGCACAACTGGTAAAAGAAAAAAAACAAAACAAAACCGCGCGGTCCCGTTTCTAGTTGCACACTTGATGGGCACCTTGAGGAATAGTGAAGAGACGGTTTCAAAGTCCTGTCTTTCGTTGTGTGACAGTAGACTCGGGGTACTGTGAGAACAGCTAGTTGTGGGGGTGAGCTTTTGCTTGAGGAAATGGTGGCTAAGCTCTCGGAGTCCGGAAGGATTAGTCCCGCTCGCTCTAGGAGTGTTCGAGTTGGAAGGAGTAGCGTGTGCTGCTGTATTCAGGAACTGAACACACTGGAGCCTGGCTGAAGCCTAGAGTCCCAGGAAGGGGCTATGGTGAAACATTTGGCCGGAGACACAGGTGGGGGGCAGATGGTGAAAGGCTTTTGAAACTTATGTGGAGCTTAGAGGTCAGTGGGGAGCCACGCAAGGGGATGACACGGTGGGATTTTCATTTAGAAAAGGTCATCGTGCCTGCGCAGTCGAGTATGGGTCGACCGAGCGGGTCGTGCACCTGACCAGAGAGACTGGTTGAGCAGTTGTGGTGCTCTAAACTGGCAACGTGGTCTGGGGCGCCTGGGTGGCTCAGTCGGTTAGGCGTCCGACTTCAGCTCAGGTCACGATCTCGCGGTCCGTGAGTTCGAGCCCCGCGCGGGGCTCTGGGCCGACGGCTCGGAGCCTGGAGCCTGCTTCGGATTCTGTGTCTCCCTCTCTCGCTGCCCCTCCCCTGCTCAAGCTCTGTCTCCCTCTGTCTCAAAAATAAATAAAAACGTTAAAAAAAAAAAAAATTTACACTGGCAACATGGTGGCCCGAATGGATGCTGGAGTAATGGAGAGAAGTGGAGACAATGGAGAAAATACTTAAGAGGTGAACGTGACAGGCCTTCGTGATGTACTTAATCAGGTGCGTGAAGGGGACCCAAGGAAGCTGCTAGGTGCTCGCTTGGGCAAACGGTGGCCCTGCCTGGTGAAGGGGGTGGGGGTAAAGCTGTGCTACTCAGCAGAAATAGACAAATAATATTTAGGACTCATCAGCCTGCAGATGTTTAGGGAGAGTGTGTAGACGGAGGAGAAAAGAGTATTTACGACAGGGGACGAACAGTGTGCAGAGGGGACTGCAGAGGCGAGGCCCGCGGGGAAGAAGGAAGATCCCAAGAGTGAGAGGGCCGTGTATGGTGTGGAGGAAAGAAGTGGCCGGCTCCTGGGGGGCCGATGTCGATGGGAGGCCAGCATGGGGTTGGCACGAGTGCCCCGCGGATTTTGCAACAAGGGGTCGGTTGCTCCAGGGAGGTTGTTAGAAGCGTGGGGGAGGTGGTGAAGTGGTCTCAAAAGTACGCGCAATGGGGACGAAATGATGGTTGTCACGGCCCGTTCCTGGAGACGCTTACTTTGAAGGAGATAGGACGAGGGGTGGTAGTTAGCTGGTCCGGACAGAGTACACGAAGTGGATGTACTGAGAAGTTGAGAGACACTTGAGTCTAGTTACATATGTATTTATTTTGAGAGAGAGAGAGAGAGAGGGCGAGAGCGTCCCCAGGAGGCTCTGCACGGTCCATGCGGAGCCCAGCATGGAGCTCGATCTCACAAACTACGAGATCATGACCGGAGAAGAGTTGGAGGCTTAACCAGTTGAGCCACCCGGGTGCCCCGGAGTCCACTTCACTGAGGAGGAGAGGCGAGGATGAGATAAGAAACAATGGGAGTTCTGGGAGCCTAGGGGAGGTAACGTGGGATCCAAGAGGAGGAATGGGCACCTCTCTGCTGCTGTAATGGGGGGCGGCGAGGAAGGGATCTGTGCAGGTCCGGGTAGCTAAGGAGACCCAGCGGGGGGAAGCTGTGGGAAGCCACGTAGAGGTTTGTTTTCTGCGGGAAGACCGACTTCCCTGCTGCGATGGGGAGCCGAAGGCGAGAGGGTTGTGGGTGGGTTCCCGGTTCTGGAGCATTGGCGAGAAGGGGGCCAATGTGAGCAGCAGCATTAGGAGCCCAGTCTGCTCAGTGTTCTGCCCCGGTACCCGTCCGCACGGCCGTGGCCTTTGTCCGGGCTCACTCAGTACTCGGGGGCCGGGTGGGTCCAGCCCAGGTGGGCAGAGGACAGCTGGGCAAGAGCAGTGAGGATTTGGGCAAAAGAACGATTCAGTGGTTGAAGGGATGTCTGTCGAGGCCACGTTGGGGCAGAGGAGCCGTGAATTCACGTGCAAGCTGGTCATCGGGAGGGAGAAGGATCGAGAGGCTGACCGTTGGGGGCTCTCGAGGAAGAGCTGGTGTGGAAGTCCCTGGAAGGCCGAGAGGCTGTGGTCGGAGAGGAGCATAGCTAAACACTGTGGAACAAGTCCAGGTGACTAGGTCCAGGCTGTGACGGTCTGAGTGGGTGGAGTAGATGTGAACTTGCGTGGAGATGAAACAGGAACGCAGGGAGGTGAGGCAAGAAGGGCCGACACGTCAGCCCCGCCCATGTTGGGGTCTTCCGGAGGGGGGCCAGGACTGGGGAAGAGAGAGCTGTGAACCTGGGCTGCTGAGTCTTCAGAAATGAAGGCGCCTGACCCTGGGGTCTGCAGAGGCTCTAGCAGGCGGTCCAGGAGCGTCGCTGGCGTGTGGCTTGGTCCCCAGAGATGAGGAAGAACTGTCCCAGAAGTGAATTCCCCTGGCAGGAGAGCGTCTGTGTTCCTCTTTATCTGGGCCTCTCCGGTGCTTAGCACGAAGCCTGGCACACAGTACGATTCAAGATGTTTTTTCCTGGAATGGATGCATGAACAGAAGTAAATTGACGCTCCCATTTCCTTGTAGCTTATAGTCTGAAGCTGTCACTTTTCAGCTACATAGCTGCCAAGTTTAAGTGGTTTTTTAAAGGGCTCCCCAGGCCTGGGATTTCCTCCGGGACCTGTTAACGTACCATAGCTGGAAAGAGGTAATGCTTTCCATTGGTAAAGGGATAATTATGAACCTGTTACTCTAAAGGTTTTATAGTATATATTTCTGGGAGGTCCTAAAAGTCACACTCTGAAAAGGCCCCACAATAGACGAGATGGGAAACCTCATTCTGACCGTCTCTTTCCGTGACGTCGCTTCGTACCTCGGATTTAGGCAGTCTGCGCTTCTCCTGTTAAATCATGATTCTCTTCGCAAATATGTCCCATTTTCTGTCACTTCAACATATGTCAGAATTTCCAATAAATGTTGGGAAAGTGGGGGAATTTGATACTAGAAAAAAGTCCGGCCGCTTGAGGTTATAACCTCGTAGTGAAGTTAAGCTCCGAGTGTCGGATGTGGACTTTCCGCTTGTAAACAGATTTGAAACTCTCAGCCTGTCCTTTCTGAGCACGACTTTTGTCCTCTTTGAAAAAGGTTGCGGGATAGCCCAACGAGGGTGTATTTATCTCAGTTAAGTGCTGGATTCTCATACGTGGCTGGAAGGTTCCACGTGTGGTAGGACTACAGAAGGAAGAGAGTGCCTCTCCCTTCCCTGTTGAAAACCTCTGTGGTCACAGTACTTAACTAACTGTTCAGTAGATGATTTAAGAATTTCCTCTTCACTCGCTGTTTGCTTAGGTTTATCTTCCTACCGTGCTGTCATCTCTGTGCCTGGAAAGCCATGAGAAAGGGCTACTGTCTGCGGAACAGGCAAATAAAACTTGTCCCGGCTAGCTTTTCCAACCAGAGGTCGCTTCTGCCAACTTTTGCTTTAATGAAAATTAATGGTGTTATCTCAGGGATCTCCTGATGCCAGTGAAGAGTTGAAATTACTGATGCCTTAGGAAATAGGCAGTGCTACCTCCATTAAAGCACTTGGTCTTAGATGTTTTTTCACTTTATTATCAAAGCGCCAATATTGCAGAAACCCGAATAGCACACTTGTATCCACCATAGAGCATTTGCTGTTTAAGTTGGGAGCTTCACCATCGGCGTATAGTGTCCCCAGTTTGTAATCGGTTTAATGTTGCATGACTCCATAGTGCCTTTCGACGCACTGTGAATGAAAATTAAACTCGAAGGAAAAGCAGAGACAAAGAGAAAATCTTGGTAAGAGGGACTTATAAGCTGGTTCATACGGCCAATACCCCCCCACCCCCCCCCCCGAAAGTTCGGAAGAAGATCATCTAAGCTTCTTCTCAGTCTTTTGTTCTCGTGACATCCTTTAGGTGTGTGGCTTCTAAAAAATATAGCCAACTTCTGAGAGCAGAAAGAAAACAAGGCGCTTAACAAAGCACACGTATTAGTTGATTAGCGTGTGGTGGGTTGGAGAGAGCCCAGACCATAAGGCTAAATATACTGCAGTTGATAAATGTGACAAATATTCTGCAAACAAGAAATCGAGAACAATTTGCTTCTGTTCGGCGCCTGAATCACGTAGTGGAGAGATTTTGTACAGCCTGGAGTTGTCTGAATCAAGTCACAGCTGCCAGACTCAGCCTCACCACGATGAAGCAGGTGAAAAGATTTTGCTCCCTTCTTGGTGGATGCGCCTCACCTTTGGAGAGGGCACCCTGGGTGGCCTGCGACAGGGTTCAGTTGCTAACAAAGACGCCCAGGATCCATGAGAGCGTAGCTTACCCACCCTTATCCACATGGGTTAGAGGCCAGGTCTCTGTTATTTCAGGATTCAAAACAATCTTGAGGACTGGAGCCAAGCTCATTTTCTCCGCTTATGTGGTTTCACAGATCCTGGTGCCCCCAAAGAGGGCTCCTTTAACAGGACTCCCCTCTCTCTCTCCCTCTCTCTCTTTCCTCGCTCACAGGGGAGATACCATAGTCCTATTCAGCGTGTTCCGATACCCGTGAGGTGCACGCTAGGGGAAGAGTGGTTGGCCCGAGCGGTGGTGCTGAGGGTGGTTTTGTTTCCGTTCATGGTATTAGTAGGCTGGCCACCCTTCACCTTCCTTCTGGATCTGTGTGCCCACCAAGTACTCTCTTTGCACTGGGAGGTCTTTTCCATCCGTTCTTTTCCCGTTCCAAGCAGATTGTCTCTGGCTGGGTATTCCTTGCCCAGTTCCCAATTCTCCTTTCATTCTCTCTTATTTCATGTGGTCCCATGCTCTTTGGTCCATTGTTGTCGTCGTGTACTGACATCTGTACTCTAAGTAGGAAATGAATGCAAGATGCAAAAAATACCGAGTCACCCAGGCTAACATCATATGAATAGTGGTCACTCCTAGATAGATGTTGGTGGGCATATGTCCCAGAAATCTCTATTACTGTCCACCTCAGATTCCTGGCTTTTCATCACAGGGAAGCAGGCCCATCAATTTAAACTAATATTCCTCAGCGATCAGAGTGTCCCTCTGCCCGATTGTGGCTTTTCTCACATACTAATGGGTCAAATAGCTATTGTTTTTTACGTGTAATATTGTGACAGATGACACACGGAGCATATAAACCTTCTACCATAGAGCAACTACCTTTCTTAATTAAACCTTTACCATCGCAATGACCACACAGTGTTCTTTCAGGTTATTATAAATCAGCGTTCCCCAGATTTGACTGGGTAAATATTCCCCTAGGATACTTTTCAACACAGGTCTTTAATAACCGATGTGTCCTGTGAAATGAGAACCAAAAGACATAGCCATTTTAATAGTGCTCCGTAGACTCATGGTCGCAGTCAGAATCCAGGGTGTTCGATAGATTGGCCAGCTGTCCTGTTCACTTCTTGACTTTTTTTTTTTTTTTCCCCACTCCAGATTCTTTAGAGAGTTGACTCATACCTAAGGGAGCGTATTTTAAGCCTCTTTCTAGGCACCAACATTATGTTAGATTTTCCCTTTTTAACCCCCACGGTGTGGCTTTGTTCCTCTCAGCACCAGCGTGCCCTTTCTTCAGCATCATTAATTTTAGTCCAGACCTTCCACCCCCACACGGTGTGTGTCCCTTGGGTTCAGCCACTTGGCTAGTCCGTGTTGAGCTGGTGGCAAGATATGGCGTGCCCGGGCTGCCCCTTCAATCTCTTCCCAGGGGTAAAGGGTCAGAGTGGGTGAGTACAGGAAAAGGGGGTTACCCTGTTTCTAGGCAACGAAACATTTGTGACGGTCAGCCCCAATTAGTTGAGGGGTGGGGAAGGAGTGATCCCTTCCGTCAGTCCCCGTGCAATTCTCAACTCAACTCAACGTTCCAAGTAATAGCCATAATATCCTCTTGCAGAATTTATCAGCCTTTGAGACCCTTAATTGTAGCCCCAGTTCAGGGACTGCTGGGGATGGCATTGAAAAAGAAAATGTGGTGAATTAGGGAATACCTGTGGGTGTTCCCCACTTGAATTATCTTTTTAAGGGCCAGTGGTCTCATGGGTGTAGCCCATTTATCAAAGTGCGCGTTGCCCACGTTCCTTTGGTTACGTCTCCACCTGCAGGCCAGTGAGAGTGAAGCTCACTGGAAGGCGGTTCTGAACTTCCTTGAGCTTTGCTAATGCTTCCAAGGAACCGAATCTGGAGCAGACCTGCTGTGGCCTTGAGCTCTTCTTCTCTGATCCCTTCTCTGAGCTCCTGAGGTTCAGGTTCTGTCATGTCTAGATTGCACTGGAAAGTTCTAACGGCGGTAGCCAGTTTCAAAGCCGGTGCTGCTTGCGATCAAGGGTAGCTTGGCCACCATCATCAACAGTTCGTTTTCGTCCCTTTTTTTCACAATCATCTTTTGTTTTTGTTTTTGTTTTCTTTTTCAGTAATCCTGTAGCCATAGTTTGAGCTAAGGGTGAGTGGGGGGGTCTTCTAAACAATCTGACTTCTGACGCTGATCGCACTGGGAGTGGCAGTTGGGGCTCAGTTGCTCAGCAGACTCACGGAACCCACATGACAGGGCTTCAGAATTTACAGTTCACCACTGGAAAAGGCTACAACATGCAGGATATGCATCAAAACCACAGGCTGCCTCACAGCAGAGGGCCCGGGGAGGCCAGGTGCGAGCTCCAGGTGCCCTCTCTGTAAAGGTGGTACCGGGACGCCCTTTGTCTCTTGCATCGAGAACCACCCCTGTGCGCCCAGACCACTTGGGAAACCAGGGAGCGCATAGCGGAATCTCACACAGGGTTTCGAGAAGCCTTCTGGTAATCGGAGCCGATTCTTCCCACATAGCCAGTCCCCAAACCAGATAAAAATGGTCAGGGTGACGTCGAGCAATGAACCGTAACGATGACGTGTAACCCACGGCTGCACGTCAACGCAGTAAGGCGCTTCTTTTCATCGCTTTGATCAAGGCTCTGCATCGTGTCGCTCTTTGAGCAGAACAGCAACAAAAAAACATGTTTTGCCAACGCCAGGGCCTCTGAAATTAACCCTCACAGCACAGATAACCACATCAAAGTGCAGTGACTTTCTTGCTGGGCAGCGATGTGCTTGCAGAGTCCTTCAGCCCAAAGCGTCAGCTGCTTCTAGAAGGGCATGATGTCAGCAACAGCCTCCTCTTCCCCCAGGTGCCTCGTGCCGGGGTGAGAGCCGGCAGACACACAGCGGTTATCCCACCATTACCTGCCTCTGTTTCTGTCTCTGCACAAGTTAGGTTACAGGATGGTTTATACACTAGCACAGAGTCTCAGGGGCGACCCGTGGAATGAGCTGGGGGTAATGTGGGCACCGTGGGACTTATTGTAACCAACTTTCTCGTGTTTCTTTTTCCTCCGATTGTTCTCACTGGTAGAGAATGTGGGATGGTTTCCTTTTTCTGTAAAGTCTAAACGGGCACCTTCTGCAGCCTCCCTTTCTGCTTTCTCTTTTTTATGTGTATTTATTTTTTTTGAGGCGGGGGAGGGGGAGTGCGCAAGCAGAGAAAGCGCGGAGAGAATCCCAATACAGGGCTCCGTCTCACGACCTCGATCATGAGCTGAAGTCACTTAACCAACTGAGCCACCCAGGCGCTCCTGTATTCTTCCATATGTTCCTCCATGTGTCCTGCTATCATACCCAGAGCAAGTCTTCTGATCTCTGATCTCCGTTTTCTCAACTGCAGAACGATTCTAAAGGCGCTTTCTAGTTTTCTGAGCCTATGGTTCAGTAAAAGGCAAAAAAAAAAAAAAAAATCTGGCCTTCAGCTCCTCACTTGTGGCATTTGTAGAAAGGACTAGAGGTATTGAACCTAGAATGTTGAAAGGGCGATTCGTCACAACCAGAGCCTCAGGAACCATAAATGGGATCCTGTGCTTAGGCCCCCCTCACCCCTACCCCTGCTTCATTTTCTGCTTTTCCTACAGGGCAGAGAGGGTCCCGGAGAGCTGGTCCTGTCCCCACCACCCTCTCTCAACCCCACAGCCCTCATGCAGAAGGACACCACCAAATGGTCCCTTTTTCCTCAGTGGCGTCAAAACCTATAGCATCCTGTACTGTACAAATAATTTTTGAAAGAGTGGGTGTATTAGCACAGACTTGCGTTTTTATATAGGTTTAAAATCCATTCCCTAGTTAAAAGGTACATGTATTCATCCCCCAATGGAAATTCCTAGTTTGAGGTAAAAGCGTAGTTTCACAGAATTGTGTCTGCCGGTTGTTTTTTGAGGCTTCTAGAAACAGTCAGTCATTATGTCTAATGTCTCATCAAATAATCTCCATGTTTTCTTGAAGGTGGTCGTTTTGAACACCTAAGTGCATGTCTGTGTGGCAGTTAAATTGTCCCTTTCGATTTTCTCACCTCTTTTCAAGCCCGTAGCCTTGGCTGTGGATACCTAAATACAAGCCTTGGAAAAAAAATGTCCCATGAAAGTGGCGTTCTTTTGGATGTGTTTGTTTGGCGGAGATGTGTTCTCCGGTCTTCTGTGATGGATCGTTCTCGTGTTGAGCCACATCTGGTTTCAGCAGAGCTCAGCACACAGTATTTCTCTCACTATGTCATCTCTGCTCCTGTTATTTCAGAGCAATTGCCTTGCTCCCCTCTGGAGCTGTTTATACTCCAGAGTTTCTGTTCTCTGTGTTACCCATTCACCTGTACAGAGATGAGAGGGGACTCGGTGAAAAGAAATTCATGCACTTTGGCTACTGGTCCGTTTGCTTCCGTCGCGCCAGGAAATTAGACGCTCGATACAAAAATGAGTCTCACGGTTCCCAGCTGTTAGTTCGTGTATCCTTGGGTAGAAGGCAAAACATTTATAATGATTAAGGCAGAGTCACAAGAAAATAGTAGAAAAACTCCAAACCACCCAGAGCTTCCTTCAGTTGACAGGGAATCCTGCTGAGAATATTGGTGTTTGGAAGAAATCCGTTCTTCTCTTTCGCTCATGGAAACGGTGAGCTGCCTCTCTCAATGTTCTCGCTCCCTGGCCTGTTGCATTTGCCCTCTGAGGAAGTCCAGCATGCAGAAGAGAGGATGAAAGCTGGAGTCTTTGCTCTCTGTCCCTCTCTCTAGTCTCCCTTGCGGTGTCGCCCGCTGGGCCTTCCCTCCTCGGGGCCTCCTGCCTGCCTGCATTATTAGTTTTTTAATTCTTGCTTCTTTTTCCTACCTGCCTCCCTCTCAAATCGAGTTATGTTCTTTTCTGCCACTTTAAATCAGGCCTCGGCTTCCACGTAAAGAGGTCATTTCTTTATCTCGAGAGTACTTTAACACAAAAGGAGCGGGGCCTTTGCTTTGTCAGGGTGAGGGCTAGTCCCTGGCCCGTGAGGCCGACTGCTTGGGAGCACAGAGCTTTACTGACTGCGAAGGAAGAGAAAATCCCCTCCTGCTTCTCCTACCAGGCCTCTTTCTTGCTTCCAGGGAAACTCCAGAGGTTACTGTTTTTCTTTCATAAAAGAGAAAAACGCACACCACGTAGGGTAGGATTTACCCCCAGTTTGTTTTCCTTAACATTTAATTAGAACCGCCCACAAATAGCTAGTAAAATGCACTCGGGCCCTTAAATGTGCGTCCACTGAGCCCTGGGCAAGCTCTTTACTGACTGGGATGGTCCATGTTTATCTGCAGTTACATTCACAATTGTATTGCCCCCTCCCCCTAGATGGGCGAGAGATGTACTTAATTACCATCGATTGTTTGCAAGGCATCTTCCCGTGACACTTGGGAGGAAAGCTTGCGCTGTGCTGACGCTGGACAAGGTTGAGGTTTCTCTTTCGTTAAATTTTCGTCTTTCAGCATATGACTAAATACCACTTCTGACCAAGGGAAACCGCACCCCCCCCCAGCCCCCCATCTTAGGAAGTTCTTAGAGGACTTGAAAAGATACTGTAAAATAGAATTTGAAGGTGAAAGAAAGAAGTGAGCCTCGGGTCTACAAGCTGAAGAGATTGTACACTTAGTTCTCCTTTTGAAAAGTTTAGTCAAGTTGATGGTTTTTTCACCTAATACTAAAGTAGCCGACCGATTGTGAGGTGACCGATATTTCAAGGCAAAAATCGCTTAATGATTATAAATGTGTAGCTGGAAATAGAGTTTACACAACCCTAACCATACAGATTAATCAAACCGACCTTCTGTAATACAAATCCGAAACAGTATTGTCAGGAACTCTTTCGAAATCTCTAGTAAACTACAGATTCTCTCTTATACAGAATGTGCAAATGAGTCTGTTCCCATAGAACACTCTAGGTCCCCTTAACTCTCCAGTACCCCCATACTTCAGGAACAGAAACTTTCCCTACCCACCTTCTTCTCCCGGTGCCAGTGAGATTCGACCGTAATAACCTTAGATCACCACTACTCCAGTCATCAGACTTCGAGCTGGGCGGGGTGAAGATAAGCCATTTTGAAAGAGGGTAGGGTTCAGGTTAGGTGTTCACTCAAGGGTGCGAAATAACCTGAACAGGATTTTCAAAGGAAAGGGAAAAAGGAGGATTTCCCCCTCGGAATCACTTGTGATTTTATGTGGCTTTTGCAGTGGATCTCTTGAGCCTGTCAGCTGCATGCGATGCCTTGGACCAGCACAACCTCAAGCAAAATGACCAGCCCATGGACATCCTGCAGGTCATAAATTGTCTGACCACTATCTATGATCGCCTGGAACAAGAGCACAACAATCTGGTCAACGTCCCTCTCTGCGTGGATATGTGTCTCAATTGGCTGCTGAATGTCTATGACACGTACGTATGGCCAGTGTAATTAGCATCACAACAGGGGCCCCAGTCTGGAAATCCTGTCCTCAGGATGAAAGGTTCATGAAGCCCCGTGACCTAATGCTGTCCCTGTGATACATCAGGTTTGCGTTTGTTGAAGCTGAAACATATTTTGATGAACTGGGTCGGAAGAGCTAGAATGTGCGTGGCTCTCAGAAAACAAACAAAACCCGGAGACGCTCATTTTTCAAATAGTAGAATGAGTCAGTGTGTAGCCTTTTCTTGCCCGTGTAATTTGAATTCTTCCATCCACTTCGGGAGCGGCTCCCACTCACTGGCAGAAATGGATGTGCTCCTGGAGACGCTGACGCACCTGTCACCAGATCGGAATAGTGTTCGCTCACACCCCGGAGGTTTTTGCAGAACGCTGTGAATTGATGAGCCAAAAAAAATGAGAGCGAGCCCTTCATGGAGCAAACGGGGCTCCTCAAACTGAGGAGGCCTTATAACGCTGTCCAGGTTTCCATTTGGCATCTCTAGTTGATCATTCTCTTAGAGAGGACTTGGTTTTCTTGTTGCTTCGGATTGCCCACATTGAGGTATCCCCGGTTCTAGTTTTTGTCTTGAGCTTAATGAAGACAATTGACGAAGGCAGCCGGCAGAATTGGTCTTCATTTTGACCGAATTCTTCTTGGACCTCCCAGTGATTACATGCCTCATTTCACATGCAAACAAGGACATATTCCCCAGTTGGAAATCGGGGAAGGCTTTCCGAAAGGAGTTGCATATCAACTATTTTGCCTTTTGCTTTTGTCGTAGATTTTTGCCACTTCTGTGATTCAGACGTACACCTCTTTCTTTGTCGTTGTGATAAGGTAGTGCTTTTTGAATTCCAAGACCATCTGGCTGTGTAATTCTGATCATTATTTACCGAGCCCTTGAACATACCGGCTTTTGATTGTGGATTACACTTAAATTTGGCTCTGATAAGGGTTCGTACTCAGTTGTTCCCGCCCGTTTATTTTGGTACCGTGTTCTTTGTAGATGACATATGAATGGATTCTGAGTGTATATACGGTCCCTTCCACCTGCCTCAAAATTACTTGGGGACAGTTTTAACCGCTTGAAGACCTGAGTTAGAGTTCATGAAGTTTATTCATTAAAACTTTGATTTGCCTTTTTTAAAGAGGGGCACAAGGAGAAAATCTTCAAGCATGGTAATTGTGTTAACGCCTTAAGTTCCCGGATTTCTCTTCGGCCAAGGGTTCTAGGCAGCTATACCAGTGAAAAGTTGAGCATATTGTTCACCAAAAATCACCCCAGTTGGGACCTATCCTTTGTAGTTTTGCAGTGCTAGATGGGAGAATTACGCCACAGTCCCTCTCTCCTTCTCTTTTTAACCACCGTCCAAGGTTTACTTTCTTTCCATAACAAAATAAAAGGTGCCAATTATTGAAAATCATTCTCTACAGAAGGAAAAATTTTTCATTCTTCGGGATCATTTTTCCCCCATGGATAAAATGAACCATTTTAAGTTTGTCATGTGGAATGCTTTATTTCAGCTTTCTATGTAAAACGCAAGTGTAAATATATTTCAAACATTGATCCAGCGGTAGGTTGTTTTTAAAATTGCTCTTTAAGATCATACATTTGATTGTTCTCTAATAGAGGATATTGTATTTTTCTTAGGGAGATAAACGTACATATTTCGTATTATGTGTCATGTGGCCTGACGTGAGCGATTTTCTTCTCAACGAGGGGCAGTCTGATCCAAATCTAAGAGTGTTCAAGAGGGCACAGCAAGTCAGTTGCTGGTATTTCTTTGGCTTTCGTAACCACAACAGGCAATGTGGTTCCGTGGCCAAAATAACTTAAGTGCGCAGTGGGAATTCTTCCACTGACCAACCTAAACCCAGGTGACTCTCCATTGAATAGAAGGATAATTTTTTTTATCCTTTTAATGTAGAGCCACTGTTACAATTCAAGTAAGGGCTTTTAAGAATTGCAGACTTGGTCATCGTTCTTTGGTCAAAGCGGTCAGATTTCCATTGCATTCTAGGCCCTCAGCCGAACAGGTAAGGAAGATAATGAAGAGAAAGAGATGATGAACCGAAAAGCTGTCAGCAAATCTTCCCAAGACGATTGGGTTCCTAAAACCGTGGTCGCTAGAGTTCCCACGTCCAAGGCTTTTTTTCTTAAGAAGTGTTTACCATCTAGTAACGTGTCGGTAATGGGTTTTTTTGTTTGTTTGTTTTCTTTTTTGGTCTGATTATTCATAACAGGGGACGAACCGGGAGGATCCGAGTCCTGTCTTTTAAAACTGGCGTCATTTCTCTGTGTAAAGCGCATTTGGAAGACAAGTACAGATGTAAGTCATGTGTGTTAACTCTCTTCTTGTATTAACGTTGCCTAATTACCCCAGTTTTAGAGGGGGAATGACTAGTGTTCTTACTTGACAGTAGGTTCCTCCCATAAGATGTAGAACTGCTTTGAGAGTCCCCAGCCTTGATTTGTGCCCTTCCCTGTCACACATTCCCTTGCAGGTATTTCAATAGAGAATGAGGATTAACTTCTCCCGTCCAAGTATGATTTTACATTACATTGACTGTGTCCGAATAAAACACATGTTCCTAGAGGATAAAGTCTGATTTCCTAACCCCTTCGCCGGAGTCACAAAAAAGAATGTGAAGGTTTAACCTGTACACTTGCTGACGCTTTGGGTTCTTATTTAAAGAGTGCTCTCTGGCATTCGTGTTCAAGAAACATTGTTTATTTTATAATCATCTTACGGCAAGTTGTACAGACATCTCCAGATCTGTGACGTGACTTCCATTTTATTACTTGAGAAACTGATAGCGTGCCGTTTCTTACAGGGTAAATATCACCTTATAGAATTTCCTTCTGGTTAGCTCTTGGGTTCTTCGGCTTCAATCTGGTGCATCCAAATTAAAAGCAAATGCTAGAGGAGAAAAAATGGTCGCGGTGACTAAACAACCATCCGTTCCCACTGTGAGAGACTGTACTTGGTTTTCGCCCTTTATATGCTTGTAAGAAGTCTTTATGGTGGGAACGTTAAGCAAACCGAGCCTATCCTGTCGTTTGTCTTTTCCCCTAAGGCCTAGCCACGCAGGGATGAGATGTGCTGAGTTTAAGGATGGGCAGGAGATAAAAGAGATTGAATTTCTCCAAAACCACTCATTTCGCCCCAGGAGGAAGCCACAAAAAATACACGAGCCCTCTTAAGCTCTCACTTTTATGTAGTTCCGCTTGGGGTTTTTTTTATCCCCCGATCCAAAGAAAAATAGCCCAACGGCTTTCATTAACCATTTAAGAAAGGTATTTTGGATACAGTAGAGTATGTCTATGGGTTTTTCCCCTTTACACGTGGAGTTACAGGTGAGTTTAAGATCTAACCTTATCAGTGGTATAGCAATGGCACAGCGTAATACCAAAGGGTGCTTTGAGCCTGTGTGTCAGATAACTAAGAGGGAACATATTTTAAGGCTGCGGAAGCAAAAATACTAACTTTAAAGTGGGATACGTGGGGCGCCTGGGTGGCTCAGTCGGTTAAGCGTCCGACTTCAGCTCAGGTCACGATCTCGCGGTCCGCGAGTTCGAGCCCCACGTCGGGCTCTGGGCTGACGGCCCAGAGCCTGGAGCCTGCTTCCGATTCTGTGTCTCCCTCTCTCTCAGCCCCTCCCGCGTTCATGCTGTGTCTCTCTCTGTCTCAAAAATAAATAAACGTCAAAAAAAAAAAAAATTAAAAAAAAAAAGTGGGATACGTGAAAATAATTCATAATTTTGAAAAAAAAAATCCGTGTGTATTGGAGAGATGGTAAAAGGCTGTGGGTGCCATCTTTGATACTTGGTTAAAATATTCCATTACTTAGAGCTTAACATGTGCTTCATGAAAAGGAAAGGCTTCCTTGAATTTGCTTTCGTTGGCAGCTTTTCTCCGAATACCGGGTCTGATGAAAATGATCTTATTTCTGAGAACAGAACATACGTTGCAGGCATCGGGTTTGGTCCCTCATTCCGTGATGCTTGTGGCCCATGGCTGACCAAACACGGTCCCTGCCCTCAAGGGGGATTATTGTTCTTCAGCCAAAAAGATAGACGTCCATTAACACAATGACCGTATTGAGTGATGGGCGCTAATTTACCAATACGTACAGCCTCCTTTGGGAACGTATACAAGAAACTCCATGATCTTAGGACTTCATAAAGAAGTTCCAATTTGGGTACATTTTTGAATCTCTGATGTCCAAAGGGGATGGTGCTTTGGACCAGTTACGTGGTTCTTTCTGCTAAGATATTTATTTTCTGACAGTGGTTATATCTTATATATAAAATATCTCCCAGAGGGCTATGTTTGGGCTTAGGAAAAATTCAGTTGTCAAAACTGTATGTAAACTTGCATTTCTCGCAGGGCCGTAGCTTATTTAAAAGCTGTCACATTTTGTATATACACAGTGATGATTAACTTGATCCATAAAAATAGTAAATGTCCGGATTCACATGAATTAGAAGGAACCGCTCTCTGTGGAATCAGGGGCTCCTGTTAATAATGAGTACCGGGATCAGGGTTGGGAGGTTTTGCTCGCATCTGCTCGATGCTGCTTCTTGGTTGTTGAACTTCTCGTCTTCCATTCGTAGACCTTTTCAAGCAAGTGGCAAGCTCCACAGGATTTTGTGACCAGCGCAGGCTGGGCCTCCTCCTGCACGACTCTATCCAGATCCCGAGGCAGTTGGGTGAAGTCGCATCCTTCGGGGGCAGTAACATCGAGCCGAGCGTCAGGAGCTGCTTCCAGTTTGTGAGTTACCTTCTTAAGTCGCAGGTTCCTTTTTTGTGTTTCAGAAATCGAAAACAAAAACGGGCAACTCGAGTTTGTTGCGTTAGCTCCTGTGCAGGCAGGGGGGTAGGGGATTGGTGCTTGAGACCTCTGTGGGCAGTGGCTTCTGGACTCTGGGTTTTGAGAGAGAGGAGGGTACGGGGGGAGGAGAAAAAAAATCTCTCTCCAGCAGGGACCCCCATGGTTACTAAGTTGCCGGGAGGGGAGAGAGTTTGCGGTGGTTCAGCAAGGGAGGAAATACATCTCCAGCCACAGAAATCCTTGGTAAACAAGAAAATAGGGGCGCCCCCGTGGCTCGGGCGGTTGAACGTCTGACTCTTTGGATGTCGGCTCAGGTCATGATCTCACGGTGTGTGAGTTCCAGCCCGCATCGCGCCCAGCGCCGACAGTGCTGAGCCTGCTTGGGATTTGCTCGCTCTCACTCTCGGCCCCTCCCCCGCTCACATTCATTCTTTTTCTCTCCCTCAAAATAACTCAGTTTAAAACTTAAAGAAAGAAAATAACTTTTGTAGGTGAGTCTTCAGTCCCTTAGCTTTTTTATCTTTATTTAAAAATTTTTTGTTGTTGTTTTTATTTTTTCCTTGATGCTTTTTGAACCCACTTCGGTTCTGTCATCATAGCCTCCTTTTCAGTGGCTGTTGGTCAGGGGTTGAAATGACTCTCTTTTTGTAAGTTTTCCTTTTGTAGCTTGGACGTTCCTCTGCTATTCCAAGGCCTGAATGGTGACTCCCTCCGTAACAGGGTCAGAGATTTAGGCCCTGCTGGTGTCCCGTCCCCGGCGCAACGCGTGGCTTGTCTGTTCGCTTTCTTATCCTGCCCCGTTTCTCTTCCACATCCCGGTCAGTGCCCCCCAAGACCCTTTCTTCCTCCCAAGTGGCCAAGAACTCCCCTGATAGATACTGAGGTGGTTTGCATTTTCGCCACGGTCGGTGATGCTGCGGTGAACCTCTTTATGCATTCCGCTGTTTTCCTTGATGGAAGTTTTTCCCTTCAGATAAATTCTCCGGAATGGGATTACCAGACTCAAAGCTAGACCTCTGTGGCTTTGCATACATGTTACCAGATGCCTGTCCGTCAAAGGTCGCTCCTCTTGGTGAAACACCAGCCTCACTAAAGGGGTGAGATCTTTGCAGTATCACGTTATTCACAGTGGTTATCTGGGGTTTTTTTAGGTTTTCTTAAAAGCTAAGCACTGTTTTTTCTTTGATGGGATTTCTCAATCCATTCTAATCCCATGAACAAGAGAACTAGCTGTAGAGATAACCAGATAACCGGGTTAGGCCTCTGGTCTTTGACCACAGACTAGGATAAAACCACAGAAGGCCTCCTAGGGGGGACATTGTGAATATTTAGATGTTTAAAGCAGTTGGAACATTGTTTAAAAGTTAACCAGGCACATTGATGAAGCGATGGCACAGCAGCTAAAAATGTAACATAGACGTGGGGAAATAAATGCATTTTTTCCACCTCATACTCAGACTTCCCAAAATGTAAATACACCATCACTACCTCTAGATTTTTTTTTTTAGCCTCTAGAATGTAGACACAAGTAAAAGCGAATATCAGTGGCCACAGATAACCTAGATTCATTTTTTTAAAAATCCATTTACAAGACTTGGAATGGATTGAGTTGTTTTTCTTAAGCAGGTTTCTCTTTAATCAAGTTTCACTTACTCTTTATTTAAAAGAAAACGTTGATCGTTTTGAGAGAGAGAGAGAGAAGACGTGCGAACATGCGTGTGAGAGGGGGTCGGAGAGGGAGAGAAAACGAATCCCAAACCGGCTCTGCATTGTCAGCGCAGAGCCGGACTCGAGGTTCGATCCCACGAACTGGGAGATCGTGACCTGAGCCAAAACCAAGATTCGTGATCTGAGCCAAAACCAGATGCTTAAGCGACTGAGCCACCTGGGCGTCCCCAGTTACTCTTCAAATTGTAGTTGTGAAACACACACACACACACACACACACACACACACACACACACACACACACCCACGCACATTGATATATACGGCCACGCACGCTTCTGTGGGTATTGTGGCTTGGGTCGAGAGTAAGGGTCAGAATGTAAGTCGGCCAGCAGCCGACATGCATCAGGGCCACTGGAATCCTTGTCCCAGGGCCTCACAATACCGCAGGGCCTGGCTCCGTTTTGAATCGAAATATACTTGACATGTTACACGGTGTAAATTTAAGGCGTACGACACGTTGATTTGATACATTAATATATCGTAATGTGATTGCCGCTGTAGTGATAGTGCTTCTGCCGTGTCGTGTCGTGTAATTATCATGTGTGCGGTAAGAATGAGTAAGATCTAGTCTCTGACTCTGTCACTGAACAGAAGCTCCACCTTCCACATGCTGTGCCCTTATCAGGAGCCCTGTCCCCGTGCTTTCACATGCTGCCTCCTTCTGCTGGATGTCCCCTTTCTTCCCTAACACATGCCTCTGTCCCGGCGATAGCAACACTGTCTTCTCATTGTCACAATCTCAGACTCAGTCTGTCGGCGCATACTCACTGCATGTGTCCTGACTAGCCTGTCTCCAAGCGTTTGGGAATGTCTTTGGTGAGACTAGGGGAGGGGGGGGACGGGAGGTCCTTCAAGATACTAACAGTGGTAACGGGTGGACTTTATTTTCTTCTCTCTACTCTATGGTATTTTCCGAATTTTCTTCTTGGAACATTTATAATTAGAAAAAATGGATAAAGCACTAAGTTGTTTTTTTTTTTAAGAGAAAGAAACATCTTTTGTCTGATGACCTTCCCTCCCAGTCTTACCGTGCTCTGTACCCTGACCTTGTCATTGCTGTTACTGCTCTCATACTGGTTTAAAAAAAATTTTTTTAACGTTTTTTTTTTTTTTTTTTTTTTTCTAAATTTTTTATTTATTTTTGGGACAGAGAGAGACAGAGCATGAACGGGGGAGGGGCAGAGAGAGAGGGAGACACAGAATCGGAAACAGGCTCCAGGCTCCGAGCCATCAGCCCAGAGCCTGACGCGGGGCTCGAACTCACAGACCGCGAGATCGTGACCTGGCTGAAGTCGGACGCTCAACCGACTGCGCCACCCAGGCGCCCCTTTAACGTTTATTTTTGAGACAGAGCATGAACGGGGGAGGGGCAGAGAGAGAGGGAGACACAGAAACAAGCTCCAGACTCTGAGCCGTCAGCCCAGAGCCCGACGAGGGGCTCGAACTCACGGACCGCGAGATCGTGACCTGAGCCGAAGTCGGACGCTCAACCAGCTGAGCCACCCAGGCGCCCCTCTCATACTGGTTATAAAGAAACGTATTAGCTGTATGACACCACGGGTAGAAATCCGTTTCTTTCTGTGGTCCACTGAGTAAATCCTAATGTGTCTAGTTCTCACACCTTTCCTCATCTGCTTCCGTAACCACCCAGAGTTTGCTTTCACCACCCTGAAGCAGCCTCTCCCTACGATTTGTGCCTACTGTGCTTACGGGTAATGTTACTGTTGCCGCCGACCATCACACTTGACCGTTGTTCCCGTGGATTCCGTCCTGAATCCTCACCAATCCTTTGAGGAGAATGGAATAGGCAGGCTTTGGGGGTCGGGTTTTTATTGTTTAGATGGACGAGTAAATTGCCGCTGCCCCTCAAGGCCCTGAGCTGGTGGAAGGCTTTGATTCCTAGTCCATTGTCCCCAACCCCCCACTCACCACCTCAGTCCCAAATGTGCCCTTTTTGATTCTCCTCTCCACCCTCCGAAGGTGAAATAGCAGGCATTTTCTTTGGGTCCCTGCTGGAATATGAGATAACCACGCGGGAGCACGGGGGGGGTTGGGGGTAAGGGGAATGCTAATTCTGAGAAGTTGAGTATTGGCAGTTGGGGGTTTCTAGTAGGACGTCGTGCTCACTCTGTGCGTGCAGAGCACTGTTCCTTCGGTTTGGGAAGCCTCTCACCTGGGTAGTAATTGGCAATCGGGTTGAACCGATCCCTTCTGTGTACTTCGCGGTTGACGTCTCTGACCTGGCAGGCTTGTCCTCAGCCAGGTGCTCTGGCAGTCACCTTGCCTTTCACTGTGCACCGTGCATGAAAATGCGCGGTTTGCCGCGGCGAAGGAGACCACGAGTGAAGATGCCCTTTGCCCTTTGTTTGAAGCGTAGGGACCTTGGGACTGTGCCAGGCTGGTTCTTTGAGCAAGGCTGTGCTCAAAGGCCTGTTTTCTACCCACCTAAGGAAATAGCAGTAAAGTACTTAACTTCTGCAGATGCATTCCTTGTATCGCAGAAAGAGAAGGTGACTTCAGAAGAGAACTTCTTTTGAGTTGGGACAGTGAGAAAGGCGTAGCTTCTGGTTGTAGACAAGAGCCTAGAAGGGGCCGAAAGAGGGCGGTGTATTTTCCTGTGCAGCGCTCAGTGGGGCATCTTTTCAAGGTTTCCTTAGCTCGGATCCAGATCCCCACATTCGGGACACGGATGGTGGTGGTGGTCCCCCAACAATATGAATGTCCATCAAAAAAAAAAAAAAGTTGGGGAAGAAACCCCCACGTTGCTCCAAAACAGAGAAGGAACCCGCCATCAAGTGCACGTACGATGTTTTGCCCATTTACAAATCAGTGTAGGTCTTTGAAGGAATTATCTAGTAAGCCAGGAAATGAAGGTATACCTGTGGATTTAAAAAAGGAAAATCTCCCCTCAATTTATGGGTTTGACAGCGGTACCTTCCTTGAGAGTAAACAAGGCAACCAGGGTAATGTTTCTCCCCTAGAAGCCTATTGCAATGCACGCATATACTGGGAAACAGACCCTGTGGGGATCTAGAAGTGAAGTTGTGAAACTAGTTTGTTGCAGGTAACGCATCATCATGTCGTTCCTCTTTGCATATTCCACGGACACACCTCCACTGTCAGACTACGTTGATCCTTCTGCCCTGAGTGAGGCCAGGCCCGTCCCGGAATTGGGTCGCACAGGCAGCCCAGACTGGAGATTGTCCACATGTCTCCTTTTTCGGATGAGAAAACTGCAGCCCGGAGAGGCAGAACTTACTACGTTCCACCTACTGCGATCCTAGCGCGTCAGATCTAGACAGAAGGCCCAAGTTCCCTGTGTTCCCAGCCAGTATTTCCTTCTGCTAGACCATCTGAGTGGAAATAGGTGGTTTGGACCAGTTCACATACTAGACTGAACAGAGAGCTAGGAGACGTGATCTTTTGTGTGAAGTTATGGTTGTAATAGGATGACACCGATAAATGAACACCCTTACCGCTGCCCCCACACCCGTGCGCACGCTCGCCCACATGCCCCATGATCTTTATTTAAGACCTTCTATTCCTGGGGCACCTGGGTGGCTCAGTCTGTTAAGCGTCCGAGTCTCGTTTTGAGCTCGGGTTACGATCTCGCAGTTCATGGGATCAAGCCCCCCCCCCCCCCCCCACCATATCCGGCTGTCCTGCTTGGGATTCTCTGTCTCCCTCTCTCTCTGCCTTTCCCTCCCTCCCTCCCTCCCACGTGCGCGCTCTCGCTCTCTCTTTCTCTCAAAATAGATAAATAAAAGATCAGTTCCCAATTGCAGGTGACTAGTCTTCCTGCAGATGAAACCTGCTAATGGTGACTCTTAGGTGGGAAAGCTTTATACCGTTAAGTGACTCCAGAAAAGAGGCGTGCCCCTGTAAATTGGATTGTGGCAGTGCCCTGAGAAGTACCCCCCTTCCCCCATGATAGTTTGTCGTGTTCTCTTCTGTCACCATTTTAAGGACTTTATTGTTTAGATGGAATCAAGTATACCCACTTGATATTCAGTGTGCTTCCCCTACAGGAGCTTGGGCACCAAAATCTGTTTATTTTATATCTGTTGCCTGCCTCCTGTTGTATTTATGCATTCAAAACGACTAAGTTGCTTTTTCATCTGTCTTCTGAAATTTTATATTGAGGTGACAAAAATGAATATCCTCTATGTACAGTTGCTATGATAGAAAATGATACAGAAACAAGAATAAATTACAACCTCAACTATTGAAAGCATGTTATTCTCTCTCTCTCCTATGTAAACCATCATTCCAGAATAACTGGAGTAGTGAGTGGCCGAGTGGTTACGTGCCTGGGCCCTGAAGCCAACTGCCTGGGTTCAAATCCCAGCTCGGCTATTTCCTGCCCTGGACGTGTTTTTTAACCTTTCTGGCCCCTGGGTTTGGGGCAGTTGTGAGGGCCAAGTGACCATTAGAGGCAGAGCACTTAGAGTCCTCGCAGGCACATAGTAGGTACTTACTAAAGTGTTAGCTTACAGTGATCTGAAGCGTCTTGCAACATGAGACTGATGTGCCAAGGTTAACAATTCCTTTTATCTATAGCCAGCCATCTGTAGATTTTATTTTAGAGACCCTTGACATACTCTTTTCTCCAGGAGTATTAAAATACCATGCCAGGACACTTGGGAACCAGTGTGACAGCATTCCTCCTGCCATTCGATCGCATTTTACACCATCCATCCTGAAAATAGCTCCCGAAAATTCTCCTTTGCTTAGGTTTGGCTTCTTGTTCAGTAACCCAAATCTGGGCCCTTCAGTTCCAAAGACATTCTTTTTGTACCCCTTTGGGTGGTAAATGCTGAACTCCTGCTTCCTTGAACTCATAATGGATATTGACTCATAACTACAATATTAGTAAGTTACTCCAGTTTGGTATTCATAAACCGAGGTGGTATCAGTAGTGTGAGTTGACCATCGACTGCTTCTCAGTTGCTGGTTTTTAAAATTATAAGCTACGGTGGGTTTAGCTTCATAGTTTTCCATTTAATTTGTTGTGGTTTGTGTCGTTAACTTCTCAATGTGAGGTGATGGTTATTTTCTTCAGTATTTTGGAAATAGGTTTGTGTTGTAGTCGGAACCTGCTTCATTCCCACCAACAGTGCAGGAGGGTTCCCGTTTCTCCCCATCCTCGCCAGCATCTATAGTCTCCTGATTTGTTCATTTTAGCCACTCTGACCAGCGTGAGGTGGTATCTCAGTGTGGTTTTGATTTGTTTTTCCCTGGTGGGGAGCGACGTTGAGCATCTTTTCATGTGCCTGTTGGCCGTCTGGATGTCTGCTTTAGAAAAGTGTCTATTCATGTCTTGTGCCCAGTTATACACTGGATTATTTGTTTTTCGGGTGTGGAGTTTGCTGAGTTCTTTATAGATTTTGGGTACTAGCCCTTTATCTGATATGTCATTTGCAAATATCTTTTCCCATTCTGTCGGTTGCCTTTTAGTTTTGTTGATGGCTACCCAAGGGATACAGGAGTGCTGATGATGCATAAGGGCACTTGTACCCCAATGTTCATAGCAGCACTTTCAACAAGAGCCAAATTATGGAAAGAGCCTAAATGTCCATCAACTGACGAATGGATAAAGAAATTGTGGTTTATATACACAATGGAATACTACTTGGCAATGAGAAAGAATGAAATCTGGCCGTTTGCAACAACATGGATGGAACTGGAGGGTATTATGCTAAGTGAAATAAGTCAGGCAGAGAAAGAAAGATACCGTATGTTTTCACTCATATGTGATCCTGAGACACTTAACAGAAGACCATGGGGGGAGGGGAAGGGGGAAAAAAGTTAGAGAGAGGGAAGGAGGCAAACCATAAGAGACTCTTAAAGACTGAGAATAAACTGAGGGTGGATGGGGGGTGGGGGAGAGGGGAAGGTGGCTGATGGGCATGGAGGAAGGCACCTGTTGGGATGAGCACTGGGTGTTGTATGGAGACCAATTTGACAATAAATTATATTTAATATAAAAAAAAGAAACCTGTTTCATTCACTTAAACTGCTAAGGAAAATAAGCAGTGTGCTTTTCTTTGCTCTGCCTTCTAAAGTAGTAGTTCGTTGTTGTGACCAAATTTTTCCCTTCCTTCCTTCCTTCCTCCCTCCCTCCCTCCCTCCCTCCCTCCCTCCCTCCCTCCCTCCCTCACTATCTCCCTCCCTCAATGTTTCCCTTCCCTTGCCACAAGAGTCAGAGGTGCTAATGAAAAAAAATTTTTTTGAGAGCCATGCTTTTTTAGTTCGAAGGGTATTCTAGACTCCCTTTCATAAGTTCACCATTAAGTTTTTTTTAAACTTTTTTTTAATGTTTTATTTATTTCTGAGAGAGAGAGGGAGACAGAATGTGAGCTGGGGAGGGGCGGAGAGAGAGGGAGGCACAGAATCTGAAGGAGGCTCCGGCCTCTGAGCTGCCAGCACAGAGCCCAATGTGGGGCTCGAACCCACGAACCGTGAGATCATGACCTGAGCCGAAGTCAGACGCTTAACCGACTGAGCCACTCAGGCACCCCACGTTCACCATTAATTCTAATTCACATGGAAACTTACCCAAAAAACTCACGGAAACGAGGAAACATGAGTTCAGTAAAGCCAGTTTGTCACTGGCTCATAAATTGAATTTTTTTAATGGAAAATTTTTTGTTCGTTTATTTATTTATTTATTTGTTTAGAGAATGAATATGAATGAGTGGCGGGGGAGGGCAGAGAAAGGGGGGGCGGACAGAGGGTCCAAAGCTGGCTCCGCTCTGACAGCAGAGAGCCTGATGCGGGGCTCCGACTCACCAACCACGAGATCATGACCTGAGCTGAAGTCAGATGCTTAACTGACTGAGCCACACAGGTGCCACGTTAATGGAAAATACCTTCTGCAAAGATTATTTAAGATGAAGGGACCGGTAAAACTTCCTCCTGGGATATCCTTATCTGTTCATCCAGGGCCTGTAGTGTACCTTGATTCTCTAACAACTAGAGGTTTTTTGTTTTGGGTTGGGTTTTCTTTTTCTTGACATCTGACCAAATACTTCAAAAATTGTTTTCTTTTTTTAAAGGTACATTAAAAAAAAAAAAAAAAAAAACCCAACCATGGGGTTAAATGTATTCTGGTGGTCAGTTCTGTGGATTTAGACAAATGCATTGTGTGACTGTCCCTGCAGTCGGGACCCACAACGTTTCCATCGGCCCTGACGTTCTCTCTTGCTAGGTTGCCATCCTGCGCGCTGCCAGTCTCAGGAAACCATTACTCTGTTTTCCGTTCCTATGGTTTTGCCTTTCCCTGAGCTGGATTTCAAATGATTGTAGGAGGGCATTAATAGAAGAGCTAATGTTATACTTTGTACTTGAGCAAAACCTGCCCTGATACGTACTTGAGAAAGTATGTTTTGTTGATATCTACACAGATAGATGCGTTTGACCGTGTCTATAGGAAACCCTTCTGTTCGGTTAGAACCAGCGTAAATTAATGTTGAGTATACTTACGGATTTGCATAGATTTAAGAATTGGGCTTATGTTCCCTGGAGCCATGGTGTTAATTGGTTTATTAGTCAGGTGGAGTGGAGAGCCTGAGGTCAGGACAGTTGTCCTTGAACATGTAAATGAAGAGTGGATAATCACTGTGTGTTATTGTTTGGGCTGATTTTATCTTTAATGGGTAATTCAGAGTCCTGATTAATATTTAGAGCAGTGACTGCTGGCCTCCAACCTGCTCATTATCTTCAGAACTTTAAATAAAATACCTGGTTTCTACCCAAGACAGCAGTGATGGGAAACCTTTTACTTCTCGTCTCACAAACACAACTCTTGACCTCTCCATCCTTATTTCAAACATGAAAAGTTTCCGTAAATGTAGGGATTCTTCAAGTCCTTTTTAGGCCGAAAATTCACAAGTATCTGGGAAAAGCACATCTCAAGCAGAGAATGAGGGGATGTTTCAGGAACACTGTAGCTGATGCCATTAATGCCATTTCCCCTCCCCTGTAACATTTATTAAAGCCCTCCCCCATGAAGGGGTGATTTGGAAGGAACGTTGGTCTCCAGCCAGTGTTGTATTTTGGAAGAACTTCCAGCATGAAGAAGAGGAGAAAGGACAGTGCAATGAGCACCCGTACATCTCCTGTATACGGCCCGTGGGTTAGCACTTTGTCCCGTGAACAGTCCCCTTCTGCTCACTCCGTTCCTGCGCCTGTATTTGAATATACACACACAAGCACAGTTTTCCCCTTTATTCTTTAAATGCCCACGGGCATCACACCAGAAAACAAGCCCGTAAGCACTTCAGCACATGGGTTTGTTTGTTTGTTTGTTTGTTTGTTTTAAAGGACTTTCTCCTCCGTAACTGCAAAGCTCTCATCGTGGAAATGTAACATCCTTTCAGTAACATCATGTAGCATGCAGTCCGCACCGAAATTTCCCCATGGCCCTGGAGTATTCCTCATGGGTGGCTATTTGCTCCTAGGATCTAGTCAAGGTTTTTGTCTTGGATTTGCTTGTTGTGTCTCTGTACTTCCACTTAATTGGAACAGTCTCCTCGCATTTTTTTCCCGCATTCATGACACTGACATTTTGGGAGTTCAGGCCAGTTCTCTTAAAGACTGTCCTGCTTTGGGGATTTTTCTAGTTATTTCTTCCCCATGAGATTCAGGTGAACTTTTTTTTTTTTTTTTTTTTTTGGCAGGAACACAACAGAGGTGATGTTGTCTGCTCGCTACATCACGTCTGGAGGGACAAATTAATACCTTGTTTTTTTAACAGATAATGCTAAGTATGTGAAGGACGCGTCTGCCACATATTTCCACGTAAAAGTGTCCTTTGCCCTTTGGAATCAGGAAGTCATTGGTGCGATATTTGGGGACCGTGAATATCCTACTCCTTAACAACCTTTCACCCTATAATTATAGCCTCCAGTGATGACCCTTTTCTAATTCAGTGATTGTATTGGCGGTTGCGGAAGAGCAGTTTTCCATTCTACCTTTCTTTCCGAACGCAGTAGCTGGGTTTCTTCTGTCGAGAGGCGTTCCCGTGTCTTCCCTCTCCGTTTTTGACTTTGCCCGCAGACATCCAATGTGATGTTGAATGTACCAGAGATGAGATTGCTCCTGACTGAGCTGCCTTCGGATGCTCCCTTTGCCATGGCATTGCCTAAAGTGCCAGCGCACAGAATCGGCCGTGCTTTTTTCCTCCGTAGCGATGCAAACAGGGATCTGATAAATAATACATTCCCGTAGCAGCAGCCAACTCTTTTATAGGAGTGACAGGTTAACCAAAGCATCTAACAGGACCTGTGTGCTCACGAGGGTTGAGATGCTCGTAGGCTCTTGTGGTTCTTTTCCTGGTTGCTACTTCAGTATATGTCGACCCGAGCCTGTCAGCCTTTGTAGGTCATATGTGCCGTTGCATGCAGTACCACAAAGAAGGGGGAAGGGAGGTGATCGCAAAAGACAGGAGTGTTAGGGCACCTGGGTGGTCAGTCGGTGAAGCATCTGACTTTGGCTCAGGTCACGATCCCCCGGTTCATGGGTTTGAGTCCCGGTTCGTGGGTTCGAGCCCCGCATCGGGCTCTTTGCTCGCAGCTCAGAGCCTGAAGCCTGCTTCAGCTTCTGTGTCTCCCTTTCTCTCTGCCCCTCCCCCCATCTTGCCCTCTGTCTCTCTCAAAAAATAAACATTGAAAAAAATGTTTTTAAAAGCAAAGATAGGAGCGTGTGTTTATCACAATGGTTTTTGACAATTCACTTTGTCCTTTCAGATGGCTGTCCATAGGTCAGTGCAGAATTTTGTTGGAGATTTAAGCAGCTGGGCATTGTCTCGGGTAGGCCTTGCTTAGGTCTCAGAGCCTCTAGAAGTCTCCAACAGGTTAAAGATTGAAAAGATTTCAGACATCAGCTGTTCCCATAGGAAATCACTTGTGTTTTTCCTTTTTTAGGACTGCTTTATGTACACGTATTGAAGTATTCAGTTAATAGATAGCCTTGAGCTGTTTCCTTAACTTCTTTGAGCCTTTTTTTCCTCTGTAGCATAAACATTCTATCAAGAGTTACTTATCCTCAAGTTTTTTTATTTCTCCTATCTTCTCTCTTTAGTAATGAATTAATTTTTATACTTCAGAGTTTTAAAGTGCGCAATCTGATAATTTTTGACACGGGTACACATGATGACTCCAGCACAACAATCAAAATGAGCGTATCTATGATCCCCCAGAAGTGTTTTTCGGCCCCTTGGGAATGCCTACAGGTCCCCGGTACCCACCCCCACCTTGCGATGATAACTTCCCCGCTCTCTGTCACTGTAGACCCCTCGCATAGTCTGTAGTTTTTGGCAAATGGGATTTTATAGGAGGTACTCATTTTTGCCTGGCTTTTACTCAGCATAATTCAAGTTTATTTTTATTGTGTGTATCCATATCGTTCCCTTTTATTTACTAAACAGTATCCCATTCTATGGGTATTGCACAGTTTGTGTTTTTTTCCTCCCGGTTTTTTTTTTTTTTTTTTTTAATTTTAATTCCAGTATAGTTTACATACAGTGTTTACTGTTAGTTTCAGGTTACAGTACAGTGTGTCGTCACTTACATATAACACCTGGTGCTCATCACAACAGGTGCTCTCCTTAATGCCCATCACCTGTTTCACCCATCCCCCCACCCCCCTCCACTCCGGTGACTGTCAGCGCTCTCCAGTTAAGAGTCTGTTTCTTGATTGGTCTGGCCGTCTCTCTTTTTAACTTTTGCCCATTTGTCTTGTTTCTTAAGTTCCACATTTGGGTAAAACCACGTTGTGTTTGTCTTTCTCTGATTTATTTCACTTAGCCGTAATACCCTCTCGATCCATCCACGTTTTTGCAAATGGCAAGATTTCATTCTTCTTTAAGTTCTTTTTTTAATGTTTATTCCTTTTTGAGATAGAGCACGAGCAGGGGAGGGGGAGAGAGGGAGCGAGAGGGAGGAGGGGGGAGACACAGAATCCAAAGCAGGCTCCAGGCTCTGACCTGTCAGCGTGGAGACCAATGCGGGGCTCGAACTCGCAAACTGTGAGATGGTGACCTGAGCCACACAGGCACCTCTCTTTTTTTTTTTTTTATGGCTGAGTAATATTCCATTACAGACCCATGCACACGCATGCACACACAACGTATCTTCTTTTTCTACTCGTCAGTCATTGGCCACTTGGCCACATTGGCCACTTGCTTCCATAAAAATTGGGCTATTGGGAATAATGCTGCTGTAAACGTGGTGGGGCCTGTATCCCTTTTTGATTAGATGCTAAATGTTCTGAATGGAGAAGGCAGAACAGGAAATGGATCACCGTGCTCATTTCAAAGCTTGGGCGTTCCCAGCAAAGATTGCCTGGTCTTCGGGGTAACGACTCTTGTAACAGAGATAGCAAGTACAGCAAAGAGTCCTGTGCACACAGTGTGGCCTTTCACTTGAGACCAACTCTTGTCTGAAGAGAAGTAGCATAGACTAAAAGCAAGATGTGAAGCAGCCTTGCGTGGAATGTCCCCTCAGTATTCCCTTGTGTCCGTGACTGTCACCTCCTGAGCAACGCACATGTAAAGCATAAGTATCTTGCGTCTAAGGGGATCAAAGTGCCGCCTTCCTTCTGTTTTGTGACGTGCGGGTTTTGTATAGTTTTATGGGAGACTTTTTTTTTTTTTTATCACTCATTTGCTTTTCATAAAAATTGGGATTGTTTGGAGGAAGAGTCATTAATATTCTTTACAGCTCGTTCTTGTTCCTCCTTTTATGTCCGTTGCTAGTAAAATATTCCACCGATGCCCTTGGTAGATTTAGAGGTTGTTAAAGAAATCGTAATAACAGCTCAGGGAACAGCCAGGAACTGCCTGTCCTATACCGTCTGACCCTGGCTGGCCATTCTCCTTGTGGTTTTAAAGTCTCTGTGTACACACTAATGCACAACACAGTTTGGGTCAATTTAAATTTAGCAAATCTTCCCAAACGCAAGCATTTCACAATCAGGGCCAGAAGCGTTGGGTTGTGAGTGATGACTGCCTTTATCTCTTCACAGTGGTAGTGTTATTGAAATGGTTGTTTGGATTTATGAAGGGGATATTTTACTAATGGAACACCATATGAAACTTGTAAAAAATCCTTGGTTTGTCCTCGTGTTGTCCCTAAATTTACCTTCTTCTGTCCGTGACACTGTTTGGAAATTCTGTTCATGCATGGGAATGTATTCAACATTTATGTATTTAGTTATTATTTTTCTGTTTTTAATGTTTATTTACTTTGGGGGGAGAGAAAGAGAGAGAGGCAGAGGCGCAAGCGGGGGAGGGGCAGAGAGAGAGGGAGACACGGAATCCGAAGCAGGCTCCAGGCTCCGAACGATCAGCGCACAGCCCGACGCGGGGCTCGAACTCACAAGCCATGAGATCATGACCTGAGCCGAAATCGGACGCTCAACCGACTGAGCCACCCAGGCACCCCTGGTTATTATTTTTCTTATAAATGGGCAGGGCCTCTCCTAAATAAAATCACAGCACACATGCATGCACGTATACATGCATGTGTGTACGTGCACATACACACTCTCTGAAACCAGCTGATTGGGATAATTATTTGCCATGAATAAATACATTTCTGCTGCTGTTTATCCCGGAAGACATTGCATAGGGTTGTCTCTTTGAGAAGCAGCTTGATTTCAGATCTGAGTCTATGATTTTAGCAGGTTCCCTCAGGACTTCTAGCTCGGTTTTGGTTTTTGTTGTTGTTGTGTTTTTTTTTTTTTTTTTTTTTTTTTTTAAGTCCTTTTTCTTTCCTCTGGGGACAATATATTGACCAATGTGGTTTTCATGTCCCACTTAATAGCGGAACAGGCCTCTCCTGGCTTCTCCGGTTCTGTGTTGTAGAGGACAGCTCCCTCCTCGCTGGATGCCCCACAGGGCTCCAGGGATGTCTGGTGCTTAGTTAACACTAGGTCCCCGTGTTGGTTTCTGAATTTTGCCACGTGACCCGCGATCATGTGAGATGTGAACATTCGGGCAGGGTTTCTCAGTCTTGGTACTGCTGCTACTTGGGCCCGGATAATTCTTAGTTGGGGGGCCTGTCCTGTGCATTGCCGGCCGGATATTTAGCAGGACCCCAGCCCCTCTCTACCAGACACCAGTAACATCCCTCCCCCCCCGGTGACAACCGGAAATGTCGCCAGACATTGTCAGATGTCCTCTGGGACGCAGAACCGTCCCTCCCTGAGAACCACTGACCTCTCGAGCATGGCTCCCTGCCTTTGAGTTTCCCTGCAGACCTGGTGTCCAGTGTGAAGTTTGTATATTCCTGTGTTTTAGGCCGGATCATTCTAAACATGTCCTCCATATTTACAAAGAGACTTTTAGCCTTTTGGTGTACGATGTGTTAAGAGACAGACCCACAGAGGCACTTACTTTAGAAAGCATTTAAAAGTCGACTTGAGCCAGTTGGAGAATGTTCTTCCTCTATCTTCTCCTCCTTAGACAACCCTTCTAGGTTTAATTTTGTTGCTCTTTCTTTCAGGGTGACTCGGCAGTTTTTTGTTTTGTTTTGTTTTTTAATTCTAACCTCATTCAGATACTCTAGTCCTTCCTTTTATTTATTGTGGTCACACTGCAGCTTAATTCCTGTCCCCTCGTTCAACTCCGTTCGATTCTGCAAGCTTGGATGGAGGGGATGGAAGCCTAGTTCCTGCTGTCTTTAGGTTTAGACACGTATTGTTTTTAGGTTGTTAATTCTTTTTTTTTTTTTTTTTTTTTTTTTTTTTTTTTTTTTTTTTTTTTGAATCATCTGAGAACCACTGGGTAGTCTCTTGCATAACATTGACTTCCCTTTCTACGGTTTTTCGGTGTGTTAAGCACTGTCATGTTTTTTTCAAAAACCTCGAAGTTGAGATGCTGACTGTCTGCTCTTAAAAGTACAGTGTATGTGTTTGTGGTAGCTGGGGTGTTGGGCATGCTGAGAAATATTCCCATCCCGTTTCCTCTGCAGCCACGAACTAATACTGTTATCCCGATAGAAAAATGAGCGTTCAGGTTGACTCCGTGGCAGCCACTTAGGGGCCTGGTCCTTTGGTGCCTAAGGGTTTCCGGAAGGTATAACATGAGAGAAACCCCAAAGTTATTCTGAACCCCGGCACATCCCCCTAACTCCAAACTTGCCGTGCGAGGTAGTGGCGTGTAAGGGAGAGAGGGCAAGGTCATCCTTGATACCGAGAGAAACGATCGGAGGCCTATATGTAGGCCAGCAAATAATGGCACCTAAAAGGATGATTTCAACTCAGTACAATCATACCCGCCCTTTGTCCTCAACAGCTTCCTCTTCGGCCAATCTGCCCTTATTTATTTTTTCTAGAAGGTCAAAACGTCATTTTAGCTGGGGTTTAGTTTTAGTTCTGTTAGATCTTTATGGAAGCTTTGCCTGGTTTTTAATTCTTTCCTTCTTTATTGCCAAACAAAAGGAGAGGGAGTATACCACCAGGATACAGGATGGTTTGTAGTAAAAATGAAAGATCGAAACAGAAAGAGGATGTGAATCCCCGTATCTCGTCTTCGGTGCTGTCAGTTGGCATCGGTGAGCAGTTTTAAAAGAGCCAGAATGATGGATCTCCCATCCTGGGAGCTAGAAAGAACCTTGAGGATTTCCAGCCTTTAAACACAAGAGAATCTATAGTATTTTGAAAAGGCAGAACATTCCCTAGCTTCCCTTGGTAATTCACACTAATGCTTTAACAACTTTCTGCATCAGGAAATTCTGTATGAGTTACAGCCTAAATCGTTCATGCTGCTTAAGCCTGTTTCTTCTTGTTCTGTCCTCAGTGGAGGGATCGAACAGCTGGTCGCAGGCCCCTATGCAAGAGCCATTCACATAATTGAAAACTGTTATTAAATCGCCCCTTCAGCCACTCTTTCTGGCACATTCTCTTTTTTTGTTCTTGGCTAAATAATCCCAATTCCCTTAAACTGTTCTCATAGGTCTTTCAAACCCTTTAATTATCCTTGTGCCTTTCTGCCAAGCCTTCTCTAAGTTCTGGGTCAGCTGTAGCCACCAGAACCCGACAGCATTTTCTAAGAAGGGTTTGAACAGTACTGAGGGTAATGAGACCCACTTCCTCACGCTGTACTTGCTTTGCCTTTAGTTACACGTCGTGGTCATGGTGTTTCTTGCTTTTTTATTGTTTTACACCTGCATTTGTCGCTGACTCACGGTCGGAGTTTTACTTGCCGTCTTCTGCAATGAATAGGAGCTTTCTGTGCTTATCACACTCCCTGCATTAAGCGTGAAGTTTTCCTCCGTAGCACGTCTTTTAATCCACCATTAAACACACGATCATTTAAAGCCGAGTCGGAAAAAAATATCTTGGGGTCAGCTTAAGCAACAGTAAATCCGCGTTTTCAGGAGGAATGAATTACTGGTGCTCGCCATTGTACTGGCTGTCTGCACTGGTTTGTCTCCGAGCTAGAAAGGGTTTATTTTGATAAAGTTCGTTTCTAGACCAGTGGAGCAAGAGATGGTTAGAGGACATGTTGCAGCTGAAACTTGTAGCTCCTTTGACAGAGGCTCTCATTGTGCTTTTGTGTACAAGGTGGAAAAGCGAGTGCAGCGGACTCCGCGGTAATAGAACCGGGGGGAGTCCTGGTTTAACCAGAGAAGGCTGAATCGTGGATTTGCGTTGGCCCGAGCCGCCCGCGCGCTTTCGCGGCGGTGGCTCCTGGCCGACCTTGGCCCTGCTTGATATTTTCACCACTGACTTTTTGATGAAGACAGAACACGTGCTTTCCAATGGAAGAAGTATGTCAAAAGAAAAGAAGTGTAAAAAACACCAAAAGGACACAAAGCAGGGAAGAATGGCTAATCTCTCGGCCTGGAGAGTCAGAATTCTTAAAAATTTTGATGAGCTGGTACAGCCGGCCCAAACCAACAGCCCAGTCCTTGACCGAAGGGAAAGGACACAGGTCCCAACTGAGCAAGTACAGACTAGAGGAATCACTGAAAACAGCCAAGAACAGCATTTCCCATTATGCCCAACCCAGCATGAGTACCTTGTGGTGTTGACAAGCCTTGGAAGTTTTTTTTGTTTTGTTTTTTGAAAGGTAAAGGTCTTGGGCTCACTGAATAATTAGTATGGGAAATTCTGAGGTCAAAGTTTGACGTGTTTCTTTACCAACGACTCCTCAGCGTTTACTATGTTAACAATGCATTAAGAATTTTAAGAGGCAGGGGTGCCCGGGTGGCTCAGTCAGTTGAGCGTCCGACTTCGGCTCAGGTCGTGATCTCTAGGTTTGCGTGTTCGGGCCCCGCGTCGGGCTCTGTGCCGACGGCTCAGAGCCCGGAGCCTGCTTCGGATTCTCTGTTTCTTTCTGCCCCTTCCCTGCTTGTGCATGCACACGTGTGTGCGTTCTCGCTCGCAGCGCACGCTCTCTCTCTCAAAAACAAATAAAGAAACTTAAAAAAAATTTAAAAAGCAAAGAATTTTAAGAGGCAGATGTAATGAGTGCAGAGTTTCCGTAATCAAGTTCCATAATTCTTTTCTTGAAGCGTTTTGTTGGATGCTAGGTCTGCTGGATGCACTGGGAAACAGCCAGAGATTATACCTGAACAGAAACCCTATGTGCACGTACAACAGAATAAAAGAAAGTCATCCGGTTATACTGTCCAGACCAGTGGAGTGACCATTCCCAGCAGATCGTATTTGGAAAGTAGTTTCCTAAAGGACTGTGGCAAACGAAGGCATGTCCCATGAGGAGTAAATAGAAGAACAGGGGTGAAGCAGCGTGGACAGACATGACCGCTCTGGTAAAGTCTTGGAAGGGCTCTTTAAAGCCTGAGACCATCTGGGTTTCTGGTCTTGCCAGGGTTCCAAGTGCCTTTCATTTCACTCATTGAAATCTTCAAACAACCCTCTGAGGCAGGTGCTATTTATAGATTAAGACACGGAACGGTAAAGTTACTTTGCCAAGGTCACACAGCCCGTACATGGTTGGGGTTTGAACTCTCCGTGGCTGGATTCTGCGGCCTCTGCTCTGCTCTGTGGATTTCAGCTCCGTGTGATGACGTGCTTTTGACAGGCGTACCTGTACTCAAGTGTTCAAGGTCATCCACTGAGGATGTTTGCTCCCTCACCCGGCCGATGTTTCTATAGTGGCGGTAAGAGCACACTGGCATTGCATCAGAGTTTGGACTCCGTGGTCATGGAAGGTCTAAGAGTTCTGTGGTGCCGTTCCAAGAGGATGAGTTCACTTGCATGCTCCCTTTGATCTTCGGGTTCTGTAATTCTTGTTTTTTTGTTTTTTCCAATTTCCACAGAGTACCTCTGTGATCGCGCTCTCCACAGAGAAAAGCGCTCAACCCAAGCTTTCGAGCAGTACCTCAAATTGGTAGCATTTCGCAGCTAGGAGATTCAGGGTCCAAGGGCTCATTATAATGTTAAATTTATAATCGGGGGTAGTGACTGGACTACTGCTCGAGTGGTGAGTTTTGTGAGCCGCGTGACCCGTCGGTTTAAACCGTGGTGCGCTCCTGTCTGCAGTACGAGTAGATTCGTTCTCACTGAGCCACGTTCCAAGAGAAGCAACATGGGTTTACAGTGCAAATGCTCATTACTTGCGTGATACTACATTTTCCCATCGTATGTTCCGTTTAAATTGGTCTCGGAATAGGCGCACTGCCCTCTCTGGTTGTGGGCAAAAGCAAATGACAGTCGCGTCTATAGAAAACACTTCCATTCTAGGGCTCCAGGTACCTCCAGAAGATTTTTTTTAAGGTCACTGTAGTACGTGTTAAAAAAAAAAAAAAAAGCCCGCAAGAAACAAGCCAAGGTGCCTGAGGACCAGCCGAAACAGCAGACTGCAGGAGCAGACCCATAGGAATTTCATACCTCGGAATCAGTAGATTATTGTTGGAAAAGCGTTTACTCTGTTAAAAGAACAACAGGTAACATTGAAAAATCTCCGCAGTGAGCCCTAGACTTTTTAGATGACCTTAAAAATGACCAGATAGACCTTGCGGCTGTTAAAAGTACGGCAGCCAAAATTTAAAACTTACTGAATGGGTTTAATAGCCGACGGGATGCTACTAAAGAGAGAGAGAGCTAGCCAGCTGGTAGGATGGAAGGGATTGTTAGAAATGAAGCACGAGGAGGGCCTGTCCAGAGAAAAACGTGGGCTAGGTTGAGAAAGTCTAACATCTATCTAATAGATTTCTGGAAGCAGAACAGGAAATGGAGAAGAGGCGCTATTTGTTGAGGTCATGACTGAGAAGATTCCAGAGCTGACCAAAGACGCTAAAGATTCAAGCAGCCCAGCGACTGCTAAAAAGTATAAATAAACCCTAGAAACATAACACAAGACAGGAGGAGGACGAATTACCTCCAGAGGAGCAGTAGTGTGCTTTACTGCTGACTTGTTAACAGTAGCAACAGGGAAGGTAAAGTGGAATCATCATTCAGTGTGCTGAGACAAAATAAAAACAAACCCCCTCTGAGTCTAAACATCTGTATGTAATGAAGATAGCTGTCAAGAGTATGGATTTAGAAAAAGAGAGAGCCGCCTGGGTGGCTCCCTGGGTCGGGCATCTGACTCTTGATTTTCGCTCACATCATGATCTTGCAGTTCACGGGTTCGAGCCCCGTGTCAGGCTCTGTGCCGACAGCGGGGAGCCTGCTTGGAATATTCTCTCTCTCTCTCTCTCTCTCTCTCTCTCTCTGTCTCTGCCACTCCTGCTTGTTCTCTCTGTCTCTGTCTCTCTGTCTCAAAAATAAGTAAACTTTTTTTAAAGAGAGATTTCTCAGACCAGACAACCTGAGAAATTCTCCACCAACAAGACACTGAAAAGAATATTCTAAAGGGTGTGTTTGGGCAGAAGTGATCCCAGTTGGAAGATGTGACGTGAAAGAGGCAATGGGAAAAAAACAGTGGACGATAGATTGCTCAGTCTAAAAATACCAAAAAAAAAAAAAAAAAAAACAAACCCCAAAACACCTCTGCTATCTTGTAGGGTCATCAGAGATGTAATCAAAATGTATGACTAGGGGCGTCTGGGTGGCTCAGTCGGTTAAGCGTCCGACTTCAGCTCAGGTCATGATCTCACAGTTCGTGAGTTCAAGCCCCGCGTCGGGCTCTGTGCTGACAGCTTGGAGCCTGGAGCCTGCTTCACATTCTGTGTCTCCCTCTCTCTCTGTCCCTTCCCTGCTCATGCTGTGTCTCTCTCTGTCTCAAAAGTAAATAAACATTAAAAAAGATTTAAAAAAAAAAATGCATGACTAGGGGCGCCTGGGTGGCTCAGTTGGTTAAACATCCGACTTCGGCTCAGGTCATGATCTCACGGTCTGTGAGTTCGAGCCCCGCGTCGGGCTCTGTGCTGACGGCTCGGAGCCTGGAGCCTGCTTCCGATTCTGTGTCTTCCTCTCTCTCTCTCTCTCTGCCCCTCCCCTGCTCACCCTCTGTCTCTGTCTGAAATAAAATAAAACATCAAAATAAAAAAATTAAAAAAAAAATGCATGACTATAGTGATCCGTAAGCGATAGGTAAACGTATTTCGAGTTTTCTAAAACCAGTGAACTGTTTGGGAGGAATGGTGTTTTATGAAATTTAGACATTGAAAGGGAGAGCGACAGGGACAGACGAGAAGCAACAGGGCACCGTGAAGACAGCACTAGACCAGGAGGCTTGGATTCTGGTAGCGTCTCGGCTGCTCGGCCATCGTGCGGCCTTGGGAAGGGTTCTTCCCTCGTGTGTGTCTCCGTTTTCCAGTCTGTGAAAGGAAGCTCTGGGACCGGATGCATTTTAAGGGCTCTTCATTATGATTCTGTGAAACACTGAGAAATAGATTCTCTGGGAGAAACAAGGAATCCATAATTCCTGAGTTGGTTTTTCCTTAACCTCCTGCGAGATGTTATCAGTAAGCGCTTGCATTTCACTTCCGGCTCCTTCTCAACGTGCGTGTGCAAACGCCGGAGCTGGGGCGGGGGGGGGGGGGGGGGGGCGCGTGTCGAGGCTCAGGTGTGTGTGTTGCTCTCCTTCCTCCATGTGTTTGGTTTCCTCTGCTGTCTCGTCATCTAGCAGCCACACACGGGAATGGCAGTTTACCGAAGCCTCGGGGGACAGGTGGCTCCTGTGGGTGTTGGGGGGACGTTTGCAGAAAGGGGCTGTGAAAAGTGAGCCTCGTTGGGCCCCCGTTGTGCCTTTTGCTTAATTTCGGGCCCGTACTGACATACGCCTCCTGTCCTTTCTCTTCTTGCCCTGCGCTCCCCACCCCCACCCCCACCCCCTTTGCCCTTCCTCCTCTCCACACAGGCTAATAATAAGCCTGAGATCGAAGCGGCCCTCTTCCTAGACTGGATGAGACTGGAGCCCCAGTCCATGGTGTGGCTGCCTGTCCTGCACCGAGTGGCTGCTGCGGAAACTGCCAAGCACCAGGCCAAGTGCAACATCTGCAAGGAGTGTCCGATCATCGGATTCAGGTATCCGGGACCCCCACTATGGCACGTCCTCCCGCGTGGTTGTCACCTTTTGGGACTTGATCTTGTATCTCCTGTGCTAGTTGCCCTGAGTTCGTTCCCTTTCCGAACTGTGGACTGCCCTGATGGCTGGGCTATTTTGGGGGCTCTGACTCATCAGGCAGGTGTCCCTTTCCACCTTCATTGTGGAGCTCCGCGGAGCCGCATCCTTGGTGGAACACGACTGACTGATGGCCTGCCTCCCCTGAGATACTTGTCTGTCGAGGGTATGCGCATTAACTGTGCCGCCTCCTTCCTGGATCCAGAAAATGTTAACCGTCTCTCTGGGGGTGTTTTCATGTGTTGTTGTTGTTTGTTTTTTTTTTTTTTCTGTTTATAGAAACTCTCTAAGAATCCGTTACAAAACTCAGAGATGATTCTGTGTGGGGAGACCTGTCATGGTAGCTCGGCTGCTTATTCTTCTCTTCTTCCCTCGAGTAACGAATTGTTTCAAGCAGCCCAGCGTTTCTTTACCTGTGAATCTGATTATGCTCTTTGCATGTATCCTAATGAACTTCTGAGGGAATATAAAGCATGCAAGTCAATGAAAATTTCACAAAGCGGCTAAAAAAATGAAAAGGTTCTTTATGAATTTACAAGTGAAAGAGATAGGAAACATAGCAGGTTATTATTCTGATCTTCGGAAAATGTCGCGGAAAGCCACTGGCTCTTAAATCCTCTGCTTTGTTGACCTGTTTGGGGAGATGGGCTGTTTTTAAGCGAATTAATCTTACTCAACGATAATCCCGAGCCCACATTTTGAAATGATGATGTATTTAAACATCTGGGTCAACATCAAGGTTTCCATAGCGATGAATAAGCCATAGAGTTGTAAACTAGCCACGTAGTCTCTGCCCGTTCAGAACCTACCTAACGGCTATGTAAATACTCTTTTTCTAGTTATGCTTAGACTTGTTTTATTTCTTTGTTTCCTAATAACTACTTTGTACCATTTGTGTGCTTTCTTTTATTCACTACTCTTTTACCCCTGGTGTTTGTCCTTCCATGCTTCATGGTGTTGACAGAGAGGTTTTACACAAACCCTCAGAGGTTTCTAAAGCCTAGGTAGACAACAGTGAGTAGGCAGTGCTCACAAAGGAACGGTTTGCCTTCCTGGTTTCTGGCAGGTAAGAACGGTGCCATGGGGGACGTGGAGGGCGAGCCCCAGGGGACGGCGTTACGCTTCCTACCTCTCTTTTCTCACCTTCCCTAGCTGGCGAGATTTATGGACGGGGGAGGACTGATAAAATAGAAAAGGGGAGGGCTCTGGAGGGCCGAAGAGGGGGTTTGCGTTTAGTTCTTTTACCCTTATCAAAGGAGATTATTTGGGGGACTCGGCACTTGCTTCTCATCCTCCTCCTCTCCAAAGATGGTTGGGATCTAAAAAAGGTAGCCGTCCCCCCACCTGCCCATATGTGGCAGAAGGAGTGTGTTTATTTGAATTGGCTAGGGTTCTTCTCTAAGAAAGCAGAGAATAGGAAACAGTACCGTATACCGAGAATGGGGGTGTGCGTCCCCCGGCACCTTACGGAGGACAGATTCTTTTGTCCAGCCCGAATTTGTCTTTCCTTGGGGCTTCCCTTAGGCGTGGGTGAGAGGCGGGGTTTTCTGGAGAGAGGCACACGAAAGAGATCAGCCACGCGACTCCCTGGAGGTGAATCGTGTCAGTCGTTCCGAAAACAGGATTGGGGCGAGATGAATTTTAAACGAGGCTTCTTGTGTAATTTTCCTTTATTTGCGGAAATTGCTTTTTCTCTTGATACGTTGTTTGGAAAATAATTGCTTCAGGAAACGTTTGTCCCCAGAATGGGTAGGGGGCCTGCAGCGCGTCCATCTCTTTCGCCTGGAAGTTCTTCCGAATTCTTGTGTTTGGTCTCCCTACTTGATCTGAAAGGGTTCCTAGTGGAGTTTAAATAAGAGCTGAAATCGTCTTCCCTCCTTCCATATGCTGATGGGATAATCTTCCTGCCCAAATGTCTTGATACTGTGGGAGAAGCACCCGAGAACTGTGAAGGCAGGAAGTTAATCACTTACCTGTGGGATTAATGAACACTGCATTCTGTTTGCAGAAATAGGAGCGTGTGGAAGGTTTATTAAAGAGTGTTCTTTGGGCGTTCGATGTGAAGAAATGCCTGAGCGTGTGTTTTCGTTTTTGTTTTAACCAGGTACAGGAGCCTGAAGCACTTTAATTATGACATCTGCCAAAGTTGCTTTTTTTCTGGTCGAGTTGCGAAAGGCCATAAAATGCACTATCCCATGGTGGAATACTGCACTCCGGTAAGTCAGATGCCTCCCTGGCGGGACGCTTAGCTCACCTGGGAGGAGTTGCACTTTGGCACCGTGTTGCACAGGGTGTGTACAGCTGTGATTTGTAAGTCCCCGAGACGGTCCCCCCGCTGGAGGGGCTCCGGATTTACTTTATCCCTAGCGCGTAGGGCAGTGCCTGGCACAGAACGAAGCCTCGAAGTTACTCCACAAATAGCATAGGATGAACGAAGAGACTTTTCATCTCTGTTTGGTGGTTGGCGAGAAGACGTTCTCAGCTGTGTTTTGTTACCGCCCGAGCGGTTGTGTGGAGACGTTTTATGCTGGGGGGCGTGGGGGGAGGGGGTAATGTGGGTTCCTTCGAATTTAGAATCCGCTGCTTTTGGCCAGTCTTGCTTACCTAATGCTAGGCCTTTGCCTTTTTGGTTTTTGGTTTTGTTTTTAATGTTTGTTTATTTTTGAGAGAGAGAGAGACAGAGTGTGAGCAGGGAAGGGGCAGAGAGAGGAGGGGACACCGAATCCGAAGCAGGCTCCAGGCTCCGGGCTCCGAGCTGTCAGCACAGAGCCCGACGCGGGGCTCGAGCTCACGAGCTGTGAGATCATGACCTGGAGCTGGAAGTCGGTCAGTTAAACGTCCGACTCTTGATCTCAGCTCAGGTCTTAATCTCAGGGTCATGAGTTCAGGCCCCGTGCTGGGCTCCACGCTAGGCATGGAACCTACTTAAAAGAAAAAAAAAAAAAAAAAAACAACTACTCTGTGAAATAGGTATTATTATTATCATCTCCTTTTTACCGAGGAGTACTCTGAGGCCTTCAGTAATTTGCCCAGTGTTCTAGAATTAGGAGACGGAACTTTCTCCTCAGATGTCGTTTTGAGGAAACGTTCAGTAGCTTACAGAACTTTGGAAGAATCACTGGTGAAATGGAAAGGAGATAGACTGGGTGGTCAGACACATCTGGGTGTCGGTCTGATGTTACTGAACCACTAGGTGCTGGTACTCATCAGCACCGCCGGACCCGGGAGCTTGTTAGAAATGCAACAACTCGGGCCCTGCCCCTGCCTCGTTCAATCCAACCTGCATTGTAGCAGGATCTGCAGGTAGTTGCTGCGCACATCCAAGTTTGAGAAGCTCGGTTCTAGAACTTTCCTGTCTCCCATCATAGAGCCATGATCCAGTACCTAGTGTCTTTCTCACTTTGATTCCTCTTGCAAACGTATTCAGTGATGCGGAGTGAGCCATGCTGTGAAAGAGAGGGAGATTCAGGGGGTGAAACGTGACGTCAGCGTGGATCAGATCGGTCCTTAAAGTACTAGAAAGTGTGGCCAGACCTGAGGTCAACTTTAAGACTTTAGAAACGAGGTGCTCCTTTGACTTCGTTTTTTCGTCACGACAGCTTGCTGAGGTGTTATTACCCCCATTTCACAGACGGTCTGAGCCTTCGAGAGGTAAACAAGGTGGACAAGTTCACCCTATCGGTTAATGCTAGGCCCGGCCCGGTTTTTGTCCACCGACTTCGCTCTTGACCCCTACGGTCTCCTAAGTTACAGAATGAGTACCCCGAGGCAGAACACCGCAGTGGCCCCTTTACCTTGACCTCATACCCTCGTGTGTCTGATCTCGGCGCAATTTCCCTTTCAGACCACATCGGGAGAAGATGTTCGTGACTTTGCCAAGGTACTAAAAAACAAATTTCGAACCAAAAGGTATTTTGCGAAGCATCCCCGAATGGGCTACCTGCCTGTGCAGACTGTCTTAGAGGGGGACAACATGGAAACGTGAGTACTGGTGAAGGCCTCTTTGAGCTCCTCTCCGCCGAGTGCCCTCCCTCGCTCCCAAATGCAAACAGTCTCTCCTCTCTCTTTCTTTAGATTTTACTTTAGCTGGAAAGAGAAAAACAAGCTGATGTTCAATTGCCATTTTCCCGTGTCGGTTGTCCCATGCCAATTACCTGTTCCCAAACTTAATCTGGATCTCCCGGGGAGAGCAGCTCCGTGACAGCTACTGCTTCCCTGATAAGAAATGTGGGACGGTTTACAAATGAGGGATTCCAGCCTTTCGTTGGGGTTTTCTGCCCTCGCGAATCGCCAGGCGTGTGTCTTTTTTTGTATCTGATTGTGGGGTCGTGCTTAGTTGCTTTTATCTCCTTGAAAGAAAATAGAGTCCCAGGAAATTTCTTCACAGTAAGTAGCAATGATTCTCGTGATCAAAATGACGATACCTCCACCTGTATTCCGCCTTCTCTTGTGTTTTCCATATCTGATGGCAATCGCACAGTTGTTTGTTTTTCTTTCACCTCACTTTCCACCTGCGTTTTGGCCGTTGCTTTTCACGGTTCATACTTAATTGGCTGAATTTTATTGATTTTTGACTTCTCGGCCCTTTATTTTGTCTTTATTTATTTATTTCTCTTGATTTGTTTACTTTGTTTGTGGCTGAGTTTGCCTGTGTCTCTCTTCACCACCTCATTTTTTGTTTTGCAGTCCTGTTACTCTGATCAACTTCTGGCCGGTAGATTCTGCGTGAGTACTTGTGCTGAAGGGTGCTGCTGGCTTGCTTGATTTGACCATTTTTGTTCTGTTGGTTTAGTTTGGTTTTAAAGACCTATTAAGTTCCCGTCCTTCATTTCAATTTTTTTTCTTCCGGCGATAAGACGCTGCGAGGGCCATCCGCCACAGATCAGGAGAATCAGAGTGAGGTTTTCAGGTCCCCACCTGGTCAGGTTTTAACCGGCAGAAATCCTGGCCTGGAATCAATCATCCAAGAAACGAAGGGGTTGTTAGTTACAGTCCCGGGACACGTGTTTATGTAGCCTTCCACTATAAGCAGGGAAGAGCCTTCTGATTACATCATAACGTTCTTTAGCCATAGTTTTTGAGAGTTAATACTTGTGGACCTTCAAAAGGATGATGGTTTATTCTTTAGGGCCTGTTCTAAGTGGACCATTAAAAATCAAGAGAATTTGTTTTATAGTGTGATGTTGACTTTGATGGAATAATTTCAATGAGGCGTGTGTATGCTCCTGGACTCATCTCTATATACATGAGTTTCTCTGTTTGGAACTAAACTCATTTTGCTCTCCTCTCCGAACTAAATATTCAGCTCATAAATAGTTCGACATTTACACTGGAAGGAAAGTGTGCTGTCGACTTGGTTATTACTATTGGTGTATATTAATAATACTAATATTAGATACCAACAGATAATTGATTTAGCTCAGAGTTTATAATGTTATTAGAAAACTCTCTGGGGAGTCTGTGATTTACCTATTAGCAAACAAAGCGTGCATTGTTTTAAAGTTCTATCGTGCGGAGTTTTTATAACAAAGTTTTGGTATTTCAAAGCGTACTTTATTAAAATATTTATTTAAAGTCAGACAGCTCTATTATATGTAAGAGGGAAATGACCAATTTAGAAGAACTCAATTTATTTTTATTGGGTCTTTTTTATCGCTCCCCCATGTAATTTAATTTAAAGTGTATCCTTTTTTTTAAAAATACTGTAGTGATAAACGCAAGCTATTAATTGAGGTTTATTTTAAGTCTTTATTGGCCTCAAAGAAGTGTGAGGCTTCCCTTTCTTGGTTAAAGCAGCGTTATTGTGCCCCTTAATTTTGAGCTACGGTACCTATACCTGATTTTTTTTTTTTTAACCATCGGGGGAGTGACTTAGATTCACTTCTGGTTTTTGCTCTTGGTAGGTAATGGTTTTTCCCTAACCCGGGTAGTTTATTTGTTTATAGAAGTTTGAACCTTTCTGAAATAAGAAACTTCAAAACACATTGAGAGACTGAAGTCCTTAGTGTGGCCGGATCCTGATAAGCAGACAGATGTACTCTGGAATAACTTCTAGCCATTTGAAATATTCTAAAGACAATGATGCCAAAGAATCACTTTGAAAATGCACGGATAGAGGTAGCAGAAAATAATAGGCAAAGGATAGCTAACAGTTCCCTGAATAGGGGGGGAAAAAAAAAGAAGTTTATTGTAGACATAAACTAATGAGAAAAAAACATGGCCGTGAATTTAATGTCACCTGTTTTAAGTAGAGGGTGTTTGCCTTAAACTTCGAAGAACTTTAACATTAATAACCTTCTTTACTACAATATCTTCCTCTAACGACTGAAACATAGAATCACTTTGCCTTTTTATAAAAAGTTTGCTAGATTATTCAGAAATAGTGGGAAAGTCTACTTTTGAGGAAGAAAAACAAACCCGGCACGCTACGGTCCCTATTTTCTTCGATGCCAGCAATTTTTATTAAAGTCTTTACCCTTGGGATTATACATAATTTATGAAATATATTGCCCAGCTCTCCTGTTCAGGCAAAGACCCAGGTGCTGAGGTGCTCAAATTTCGCAGGAATTGCCCCTGATGTCAACAGATTCTCATGTGGATCACCAAATTGGGAAGTTCACTGAGACACACACCTTCTGTTTTTCTTTAGAGGAAGCCCTTGTTTACCCGCTATTTGTCATATTACCTTTGAAACTAAATCTGGCCTAAGCCTTTTATATTGTTCGTCCACAAAGGAGACGGGTAGTCTTCTTGGAGCACGTCCACTTTGAAACCTAAATGGGTGAAAAGTTATTAGTGGAGTTGTCACAGAAGAGAAAGGGGTAGTGGGTGGGATGGAATTGGCCATTAATAATCACAGGACGAATCTTTCTGGGTATATCGTTTCGTGTTTAGGAAGTAGGAAGGGAGAACGGTATTCTTACCGTCTCTCAGAAAAATGTTTCCGAAGGCTTTGGGTTTAGTTTTGTTTCTGGACTAAGGGGTTTTGTACTTTTACTTATTCTTGGTTTTTAAATGATTCTTCTCTGAACTGTGCTCCCTTCTGGCTCCTTTTCTGGTTTAATAAGTGCTTCCTTTAGTGTACTTTCTCTTTTTTTTTTTTTTCTTTTTCTTTTTAGATTTCTGATTTTCATGAGTTCTTGTGCTTAGGCATGCTGTGTTAGGTGCTACGAACATTGATAAGAAAAATAACATGGAATTAGCCTCAAGGTTAAGAATTAAAGTGCTGCATAATATTTTCTGTGTAAGATTTTATTAAAGTGCTTTGGATTTACATGCCCAGTTTTCTTGCTATGTAGTGCCTAGCTCAAAGGTGTCAGGTTTTCTTCTAAACACTACCCAGCTAGCCACTCTTAGAAGAGCAAACAGCCGTTTTCCTTCATGGTGGGCTTTCAGCTCGTAAGAAGTCTGTACATGAAAAACGAGTTTGTTCCGAAAGACGGGGCTTATGAACCGAATAATCCAAGTACTAAACTCTCTTGACCTGCAGTGAATATTTTGAAACAAACGTGAGTTAGCATGTTTCTAATACTGCGCTATGGCAGGCTTCTAAGGAACGAGCAGATGAGCTCTACAAAACCAGAGTGAAGATTCACACGAAAATCTTTGGATCTGCCTAGTAAATCGGGTAGTCATCCCTGTCTCCTCCTGACGGTTTGAAACCTCTTGGTTGTCCAGTGCCAATTGGATTATGGGGACACTGGACCTAGACAACACAGGTTTCATAAATAAGGCCTTTACCCCACAGGGAAGCCCTCCGTTCCCTAGTTGTTTGCTAGACCGTGTTGGCATCATCTTAGGATTGCGTGTCTTTAAGAAGTAGGGATTTCTAGTACATTTTCGCTGTCAGCCTACATAACTACATGGTTTTTTCTTTTAGTATAAGGAAAAACAAACCTATTCTTAGTGTTTCGACCAAGTCATTTAATGCTGTTTGGACGTTGGGCTAAACCAGTCCTCACTGAATAGATTACTGTTGACTTTTGGATTCGTGCCTTTACCTAAGGGCTTTCTGTGTCAGGACAGAAATGGAAGAGAACTTTTGTCCTACTCCAATGAAAACAAAAAAGCCCAAGTCCAAACTGGTTTTCAGAACAGATGGATTTTTTTTTCCTAACATGAATCCGAAAGTGCTATAAAAACTTCGAGGATAATTAATAGATCTGATAGGAAAGGATGAGGAAAATGTTAACCGTACCAAACCTCCTGGTCTCTGGAGCTAAAAAAATAAAAATAATAAAAATAAAAAAGGGTTTTACGCCCCAAAGTATATAATCCTCCCCTCTTGTTTGCTTCTCTTGCATATTAGCCCACAGTAGCCCTAATAGATATTTCAGATACTGTGACGTTTTATAGAATTTAGTTCTTTTTTTTTTTTTTTTTTTTTTTTTTTTTAAAAAAACATCACAATATCATTTTGGGTCCTTCAGTTTTATTTTATGGAGTAGTGATAGAGTCCTGCTACTCAATTGGTGGATGATATATTGCTTCTCCACAGAACTGCACAGAACAAGATAGCTTGGGGTGTGGAATCTTAAGAGGTCCCGGACCGGCCTGGCCTCTTCAGAATCAGATTGTTGACTGAGAGTGTACTAGGCACGCGTAGAATTTCCATTCGGTGAGAGAGCAGCTGATAAACGGCATGGGTGTAAACTCTTGAACGTTTTGGACCGCCTAGTGCCAACACAAGTCTCAGAACCGTAGCGTGTGAGAAACGAACAAGGGAGGAGGAAAGTGCCCCCAGAGAGATGGTCTCCCCCGGCCTTTTCTCTAATGGAAACTCTCCAGAGAAGATTCCGATCTCTTTTTTATGGCTTCTGAAAGAAGTAGAAGTAGGAGAGTGGACTTCTCCAGCTTGGATTTAAGACACTCGATGATATCGGAGATAAAGGAAAAACTAAATGTGTACCTTATCCAGAGAGCTAGAGTGAGAGCATTCTAGGCCATGTATATAACATGACTGTGGTGGGTTTTTTTTTTTTTTTTTTTCTCCATTAATGGATGGTATCTGTGACTAATCACATTTTCTGCCTTATAGGCCCGCCTCGTCCCCTCAGCTTTCACACGATGATACTCATTCACGCATTGAACATTATGCTAGCAGGTATGACACTAGTTGAATGCTAGGCAAATATTGATTGAAGTAACTAACCAAGGAAAGCTAACCTATAATAATTTGCAACAGATCTTTTCTTTTCCCCCCAATCTTGTCTGACTTCTACTAATCAACTTGCCCTCTAACTTGCATGCCATTGCACTGCATGTTGTTCTCGGACACCAGTAAGAACGTTGGTCCGGAACAATCTCCCCCTAACCCTGGCCTTTAAACCTTTCCGATAGCTTTGTTATGTTTTGCATACTGCGCACGTTTCATAAATTGGCTGAGAAATCATCTGACCTTAGGAAACCGCTAGACCAGACATGCCCAAGCGAAGCAGCAATACTACGTTCCGTAGAGATTATGAAGGCGTTGGCTTTCCGTCTGTGTGTTTATTTCCCTGATACGCTGTAAAGAAGAGAATAATTAATTTTCCTAATCCTCGCACCTTTATGTCCCACCTTGTTTGTGTTTCAGATCATTGTTATACCTAAAAACTCATTTGCTAACTGTAAGATATCTTTTGCTCGTTAAATAAGTCTGTAAGAGTTTGGTTAACTTTTTTTTATTTTTTAGTGGTAAAAAGTGTTTACGATTGTCTCAGGGGAAGGAGGTTTTTTTAAAGGTAAAACTTGGTGGCAGACTGTTAAGAGAGCTTACTGTGAGTCCATCCTTTTTCAATATTCTAACCGCTAACGTGTTTATCCACCGTGGGAAGCACGAACGAGCTCTATAAGTCTGTCATCAGGGGAAAGCTTTAATTGCCCTAAAAATACCAGGGGTAGAGAAGGAGTAGAGTGTATTTGTTGTTAGGGAAGCTTTTCTTGTAAAAACAGAGGCCTTTTCTCAGTGCCAGGAAGATCGATCTGTGAAGAAGAAAAACCTACCAGATACAACTTCCCTTATAATTTATAGCGTAAATGTAAAGCCGCTGACTAGCTGTGGTCCACCACTCACTGCCTCCAGAGGTTAGGGCAAACACACACATCCTTTAATTTGAAGGATTCCTTTCTCTTCTTGACATGATTTATCCTTTAGTTTTCAGGAATGTTCGATTAGGTCTTGAATAGATTCTAAGAAATCACATAAGTTTTAATGAGCTTTTACGTTTTTTATCAGGCTAGCAGAAATGGAAAACAGCAATGGATCTTATCTAAATGATAGCATCTCTCCTAATGAGAGCATGTAAGTATCCTGTCTCTTTTTACGAAATGTTCCTGACGATGAAATTGCTTTGAGGGCTTTAGAGGTAGGGTAGCGCAGAAGATAGGAGTTAGCGTGATAGTCATTTGCTCTTTCAAGGAACCGCTCGCTTGCTTTTTTTCTTTGACTCTTAACAACCTGACAGGGAAGGAGCTCATCCAAGATGTGGCCTTAGTGGCAATTCCAGAGCCGCAAAACCAGTTTGCCTTACTCTTATTTAATACCAGACCGTCACAGGCTGCCCAGGTGCCAATATTGAAATTGTGTTAAATGCTTAATCTTTGACGAAACCTGCCAGGTATTTAAAGGGATTGGATATTAATTTTTAAAGTGATGGCTGAGTGGTATTTCCTCCACTCGGGGGGAGTGGACATCCAGCCTTGGTACAGTTGGCATTGGTATTCCCATCCGGCAGGTTAGGTGGGTAGTTTCCTTCAGAGATCCAAAGTGGTAGCATCTTGGCTAGCCAAATAAGGCGAGGCAGCCTTGCGAAGGGTTTCAGAAGAAGGAGTTCAGATTTAGGCCGAAGTTTTTTAGTGGGATGATAAGCCAGGCCTGTCAAGTAGAAGCACACAGCTATGGCAGGGAAACAGAGGCTTCGTTACCGAGTAAGGGAAGTGTTCACAATGAGGAACACACAGAAGTAGTGCATGAATCAAGGGCCCGAGGTGGAGGGAGCTGATGAAGAAGCTAATCTGAAGGAAAAGATAAGGACCTGCTAACTGAAGGGATACTTGAGAGAGAGAGAAAAAAAAAAAAAAATCTAGTCAAAGCACAGTGATGCCTTTGGAAAGTTACAGATGTCTCACCACTTTGTCATGGAGAATCTAGACAAAGGGAAGAATGAGGGGTCAGTCTACTCTGTCGGTGTGGCACCTCCCGGTCACACTCAGGTGAGGCAAGGGCCTTTATGAGGATTAGGCTGAGGGAAATAGTACCCGAGTGGTATTCATACGTAATTGGTTATGGAAGACATGAGAACAAGTCATCTGGTAGATAAAGGCGATCACTTTCAAAGGTGAGTGGTGAATCGAGTCGACAGTCAGTCATCTGTTTATGACTGAGTTACTTAAAACGAAACCCATCTTTTCCCCATTCGTAACTGTGGTATATTCTCTTTCTCATCCATGGGGATAAGTATCAGTAGGATTACGATATGAGAGCCACTGACAGGAAAACAGGTGGCCAAAGAATCAACCAGACGTAAACAGCCTGGATGGTTTGCTTCTTTGGGTCGCCGATTTTGATATGAAATTAATTCAAGTTGTAGCCGCACCATAATGGCCACCATTCAGTGGCTGCCTGAGAGAACAGTAAGAGAAACTTAACTGTAGCTCTGTTGTAACTAAACATGGGACGTTCTAGCAATAAAATTCCAGAATTTGGGAAAGGGGATGGTAAGTTGGGTAGTAAAACATCCTTTTACGATTTTTAAATGAAATTTAGCTTTAGCTCCTTCTGAGGACATAAAATCCATTTTGACTCAGTGTTAGGTGATAAAATCCTGATGTTTCGGGGGCAGGTCTGGGGAGGTGGTTTGGTGCATTGGGTGACTTCACGTAAATGTTTGTTTTTAACACCCAGTAATTATTTGTAGTCCACTTTGCACTTCTCAGCCAATTACCTGGCTTGACAGACCAAAATCATTTCGGGCAGGAGGATTTTTGCCTAAATACCTGAACTGTTTTTCAACTCAGAAGACTTAGGGGGATATTAACATGTCATCCTGCTATCTAACCAGAAACAGAGGGCTTTAGCCTCTCGTTGAGAATAGAACGAGGTTCTTATAACTTAGAGGCACACAGGCTTCCAAAGAGCTAGGAGCTACACATGTGGAAAATGATTTCTCCCGTGTATTAAAGAGTTCTAGTTTTACGGAGACATTGCAGTTGCTTCCCCAAATTGTGAGCCTTTTGCTTCTTTGTTCCTGAGGATTCGTCCTTAAAAGCTGTTCCAAAGAAGAAGTTGTTCAGGCTTCTTTGAACTAATCATCCTAATGGCTTTTTTTCCCTTCGAATTTTTGGTTTTCTATTTGAACAATAATTGAGTGAAACCCTCATTTGTCTACAGGTTCGTTATTGTTACCGTCTTGCCTCCATGGCTTTTTAATAAGTTCAAACCGACTTACCAAAGCAACACTTTTTGGTTACTTTGTCTTCCCCTTAAGGACATATTTATGATTGTAAAGGCTGCATTGTTTCCCTGGTCATTATCAACAATAGCATGGGTCAGTGAACAGGTTTTCTTGACAGGCTTCAGAGCAAAAGTATGATGGAGCCATTGTTCTGTCTTTTAATATTTGTTAACTACTGGTTGAGTGGTCAACACGGAGTCCCAATGTGTCCGTAACCCTGCCGTTCCTTTACCCATGTAAATAGGCCACGTTCACTGGAAAATTTGAGCAAGCAGTGCTTTGAATTCTCACCAATAAGACTGTAGATCACAGCCTCAGAAGTATGAAAGTGTCTTAAGAAACAGGAAGAAGGGTCTAATTACTTGTTAAGAGCAAATGTTTCTATTTTTAAATACACACCCGAGTCCCTGACCCCCAGAACAAAATAAGAGGGGAAAAAACCAAAACCTTTGATTTTATTTTCCAGAGATGATGAACATTTGTTAATCCAGCATTACTGCCAAAGTTTGAACCAGGACTCCCCCCTGAGCCAGCCTCGTAGTCCTGCCCAGATCTTGATTTCCTTAGAGAGTGAGGAAAGAGGGGAGCTAGAGAGAATCCTAGCAGATCTTGAGGAAGAAAACAGGTGAGTTTTCTTTCTAGCTTTGTCATTGGTATGCAGAGCGCATACACGTGCACACGTAGAAAAGCGCCAGGAGTCTTCACTTAGAGTCATTCTGTGTCTAATTGTTTTCTGCGATAATCTGTTGAGCTCCGTTTACAGATGCTCTCTCTCTATGAATGCAATAGTATAATTAAGAAGTCCTAATTGAGGGCTGAAAGGAATTAATGCTAATGGTGGTGTTTGATTTGTTGCATGTGTTTCAGAGGCTTTGATTTTATATTTGAGCATAGAATTTAAGAGCAAAGCAAGTCATTTAATTTCACGATTACACGACGGGTACATGTATTTGGCCATATTATTTACGCCACAGCGTTCAAGAAAGTAGGTTCGTTGGCTTTGCCTCATCTGCGAACGAATTCACTCATCTTATTTTTCATCATCGGCCACAGAAATCACGTGTGCTCACCACCAGGGCAGATTAGTGAGACAGTTCCGGTTGTCAGTACCATCTGCAAAAGGTGTTCCCAGAAGAAAGGAAACTGTGTAGAAATTAAAAGGCTAAAGAAAATTCACCACGTCTGCAGGGAGGACAAAGATGTAAAACTCTGGGATTCTGTGTGGTGTCAGGATAATAGAAATCATTGGACTTTCACTTTGCTGTTAGATTTATTATCTCACAGATCTCTTGGTCAAGAAAGGCTTTTACGTATGATCACTTCTGACTCCCTGTGCCTTCTTTAGACAAATGCCACCAGGCAAGTCTTTAAAGGAGCAGTTGCTCAAATTTGTGGGACTTGAGTACTTTCATCTCTGTGATTTAGCCCAAGGCTCCAAAACCTGTGAATCTAGACAGCTTGGTATGTCTGCGAACCGGTGCCCTCGGGGAGTATCGTCACCTCAGGATGAAAAAGCAAACTGCCATTCATCCATTGCTTTCTGCCGCCACTGCCCACCTTCTCGCTCTTAAAACCCCCGACCTGTGGCCACGCTCCTTATCCGGTGGGCTTCCCCTCACTGCCTCTCTCACCCCTCCAACAATATATGCCCCATACGGACTTGCATTGTGTATCTTTCCAGGACCATCGTGGCGTTCATTGTTTGTTGGGTTTCTGCATCTAGGAAGACAAAAAGCCGGCTTTTCGGCTGGGCCTTTAAAACCTTCCAGAATTTTCTCTTCCTTTTACAACATTATCTTCCTTTCTACCTGTGTTCCGGCCACACTGCTCTAGCAACCATTTCCGAGTACATCCTGCCCTCATCCGCTTTCTGGGTCACGCGCAAGCTCCCACCCATAGCTGATGAAGGAGTCCTACCCATGTTCCGTGACCTTCCTCAAAATAATCTCCACGGAGCCCTGTTAGAGCCCTACATTTGGAAGCAATAGATCTTTTGCCTGTATTCTCCGAATATTGTGAATCTTTCTCCTAGAACTCCCTGATGGTTTGCCTTTTTATCAGCGATGCCCCGTGTGGCGCCCTCCTCCCAACCCGAATAAGAGAGGGAATGCCTTTGGGCCGAGGACTGTGTCTTAATCATCTTAGTGGTCCCCTACAGTACCTAACATGGTTTGAAGACTCAGGGGGTAATCATGGAATGTTTGGTAAAAACCTAAGTTTAAGAATACAGCAAGGATGTCGCACGAGTGCCATCCAGGAGGTAACACTGGACGTTTTGTTGGTTTTCACGGTAACCTTATTTTTGGTCTCCTTTGTAACTGGCACTGAAGATGAGGGTAGACAAAACATTTCCGTCTGCTTTGCCGAGGATCCTGATGAGTATCCATCTGTGTTAAACCTGCAGTTACGTCAGGGGTCAAAGTCAAACTAGAAAAAGTTGGAATTGGCATTGTAAGTAGCGTGTGATGCAACCCAGGAGTAAAAATAGTTTTGTACCATAAGATTATTGCCACTGCGCAATAGATCTGTCTGTGTCATCGGGCAAGAGTCTGGTCTTGTTTGTTGTTAGCACACTTTCTTCGGTACCATGACAGCCAGGGTAACGACTACTGATAAATGTCATTTGCATATCGTTTCATCCATTTCCGGAGTGCTTGACTGTATTTTGGGCCATTTAATCTTCCTTAAAGCTGTGTAAAGAACTTAGATGGGAAAATGCTGGTTCACAGAGGTTCAAATGGATTGACCCAAATTTCACACTCAGCCAGTGGCAGAACCAACCTCGGGCCCAGATTTTCTGACTCAAAAATAGCCAAGTGCCCCTTGGACCAGCGACCAAAAAAAGAGTCATTCTCTGTAAATAGAATTTGTATAGAATTGTCACATATTCCCTGGAACGGACCTTGACGTGAGACCATATTATTATTTTTTTATTTTTTTAATGTTTATTTTTGAGAGAGCGAGAGAGAGAGACAGAGCATGAGCGTGGGAGGGGCAGAGAGAGAGAGGGAGACACAGAATCTGAAACAGGCTCCGAGCTCCGAGTTGTCAGCACAGAGCCCGACATGGGGCTCGAACTCATGAACCAGGAGATCGTGACGTGAGCCGAAGTCGGACACTTAACTGACTGAGCCACCCAGGTGCCCCTGGAATTTTTTTTTTAAGTTCATTTTTTTATTTTTGAGAGAGACAGAACGCACACGCGCGTGCGCACACACACACACACACACACACACACACACACACAAGCATGAGTGGGGAAGGGGTAAAGGGAGAGGGAGACAGAATGTGAGGCAGGCTCCAGGCTCTGAGCCATCAGCACAGAGACTAACGTGGGGCTCAGACTCTCAGACCACGAGTTCATGACCTGAGCTGAAGTTGGATGTTTGACTGAGCCATCCAGGCGCCTTGAGACAGTATTATTAAGGACTAGATAGACATGAATAAACCAGTTCATGTACTTGTGGTACAGGGATCACTACTTTACCCTGAAAAATATCCAAGATCGTTCTACAAGAATGGGATGGTTTATTCTGTGAAAAAAAGAAATTACACCAGGGCTCCTCACAGCTGCCAGATGAAGAATCTGATGTTGATGGAAGTCTTACTGTAAGTTCTCTTGACCTTCAGGTAAAGGTCATCAGGTTGAGTTTCTTTCTTTCTCTCTCCACTTTGTCCCATTTGCACGTCCTGCCACATTCCAAAGAAATGTCTCTGCAGAGTGAAAGGTACACTGTCTCCTGAAAGGACACTCGCTGGGCTATACGATCAGACAAATACAAGCGTACTTGTAGAGAAAGCGGGAATGGAAATTTAAAATTGAGATTGTCCCATGTCCTTTGGATGTCTGTTTGTTACCGTATCTATGTGTATTTTGCGTTCCTTTGTTCTAACCTTAGGACTAATCTCCAAATAAGTTAGCAAAGGAAAGGGGCTCGGAGATCACCGTTTCCGATGAGATACGGTATGGAATTCTGTTGTTTTTCATGACACCTGCCCCCATTCCCCTTGGAAAAGAGAGAATGCCTAATTTAGAAGTGTCTCCAGGGTGTCTTATCTCTGCCTTTAGGATTCCATTTCTCTTAGTTGCCACACATAGCATTCGATAAATATTTGTTGAATGAATGAAATGAAGCTGAATTTATTTTAAGTGTGGCACTCACACATGTACTTTTGACTAAAATTATTTTTAAAGCCTTATTTTGTAGAGGAATGCCTTTTAAAAGCTGTTCTTCTTGCTTTTCAGAGTCTTTCTTTTCCCAAGTTCCTTGATTAGCACCAACTGTTGCTTTCTCATTAATTGAGAATCTTAAACATTCGTTTGCCAAATCCTAGGCCGTGTACGTCTCTCCCATTCTCTTGATCGTTGGTTCATACCACAAATGTAAAGTGAGAGCCCTGAGCAGAAGCTAAATCTGACTCTGAATTTTCTTGATAGCATCTCCTAAGGTTGGATGACCAGCGACTTTACACAGTCTTGAATGTTTCCCTTCTGCAAAATGTCTTGTGCTCATTCTGCAGATAATGCAGACTGTCATTTGAGTGAGATCAGTCGGACATGAGACTTTTATCCGTTGTGTGTCCTCAGCATTGCAGTCGCAGAGTTCGCTTTTTTACGGCATCGACTCCAAAGTCTGCGGTCTCCTGACTGAAATCCATAGTGTCAAATTGCAGTGTATTTTTCTCTGCACCGTCCAAATGAAGTCAGACCTGCTCTGAAATTTTAGGTGTGACCCTTAGCAATGAACAGGTAGCCTTTATGAAAGACCCAAACTCATTGTCATCCTGCTGCCTGCATAGCAAAGTGATTAGATTGTCCCCAAGTCTAGAAGGAGAGTAAATACTAACCAACCTGATTCACTGTGAAGTCTGAAGTTAATTACAGTTGTCAGGAGATGTTATATGACAGCAGGGAGCCCTGTGGATTCCTAGTATCTACTCGGTGCCTTTCATAGGTCTTGTGTTTGGGCAAACAAGACAGTGTGCAGTCTCAGTTTGAGTTTTCCTTGCCCCTTTTCACTCGTCCAGTGATAACGCCAGCTTACTAATGTTACATTCACGAGGATTCTAGACTGGCTACTTACAGCACAGAGTTGAAGTGGCTGGAAATCACGATCCTGTTGCTTTACCCTGTAAATGAGGGGACGACTTGGGGCCCGGGGCCGGCCTAGTCTCCGCGGTCTACTCCACGTGACTTCAGTAGGGCTTTGATGGTAAGAGTCCCCAGTGATGGTAAGCACACAGCCAAGACGACAGGACGCTGAGGGGGATCAGGAGTGGCCTTGCCAGCAGAAGGAGGAGCAGAGGGGGTCAAGGTGAAGAAGAGCAGGGAATGTTTGGGAAACTGCAAACAATGGTGTCGCTTTTGTGATGAGGCAAGAAACGGGAGAAGATGAGGCCTCACGAGTGGGCAGGGCCAGGCCGGGAAGGGCATGATGCCACCTCACCTGGGACTGGGAGCCACTCGGGCATAAGCCAGGCGCGGTGCTTTTAGATTTATGCTTACATCCATCACTCGGGCAGCTGTGTGGAGGGTGACCTTGAAAAGAACTCTACTGGAAACAGTAATTCAAATCGGGAGGTAGCATGGAAACCCACAAAAGAGATCAGTGAAGCCTCAAGAAAGAGAAATGGGGCAGACAGGCTGAATTTGAGTGGTATTTCTGGGCAGGGGCAGAGCTGCTGTTCGAGGGATCTGGGGACGGAAGGGACAAGCCCCAGTTCTAGAGGGCGCCTGGCAAGATGATGGTCGTTTGCAGCTGGGACTGATGATCCAGGGGGAGGACAAGTGGGCCCCTTTAAATTATCTATTTTTTAAAATTTTTGTAATGTTTATTTTTGAGAGGGAGAGTGTCCATGGGGGAGGGGCAGAGAGAGAGAGAGAGAGAGAGAGAGAGAGAGAGAGGTGGAGGATCTGAAGCAGGCTCTGAGCTGTCAGCACAGAGCCTGGTGCAGGGCTCAAACTCACAAACTGTGAGATCATGACCTGAGCCGAAGTCAGACGCTTAGCCAACGGAGCCACCCAGGTGCCCCATTAGCTATATTTTTAAAATAAATACAAGTTGGTAGTATTGACACTATTTATAGACGTCCTTCCTCAAGGGTCAAGTGGCTGGAAGACAGGGAATGGGGTGTGGGAGGGCTTGAGTTAAGGGGCTGGTGACACATCCACGGGTTAATGTCTGACAGTCAGAAATGCAACTATGAAGCTTCCAGAAATACTAGATCTAGGAGTCACCAGCTCCCAAGTAGTACTTGAAACCACAAGAGTGAACTTTGCCTACCCAGTGTGGTGGAAGGACGACTCTGGGCTTGGTAGAACTCTGGAAGCTTTGAACGTGAAGATGTCTGTGTAATTACCTTTTGAAAAATAGGTAATCACGCACATGAAACGAAATCCAAATAGTTCAAACATGCATACAGAGAAGAATGAGTCTTTCTCCAACTTTATCCCCTGGCTGTCATGTTCCCAGCTCCAAAGGTGTTCGTTTCTTGAGTTCTTAGGTATCCTTATAGCTACTCTCTACACATGTAATTGTTGGCCAACATATCGGTGGTCGTTGGGGTTATTTCATACAGTAATACCTTGGAGGGGTCGCCTCGGTCTTCTCTTTTTACTTAACAATCCCTAGTAACTTGTACACGCCGGAAGAATTTGCCAGAAGAGGAGGGGAGGAGAACTTGGGAATGATGGAGCGAGAGTGGTTATGGGCACAGGAGGAGGTGTGGGTTTGAATGGGAGAAGGGCCACCTTTGAAGACCATGTGGGCGAAGAATATTAGGGTATGGAGCGGGGGTGGGGAGGAGAATGGAATGAGCGTTCAGTATTCAGTAGACATCATCGGTCATTAGCGGAGACTGCTTCTCATAGCTGGCCTGTACATTTTTTTGAAAAGTTGGACTGGGGGAAAAGAGTAGCAGTATCCAAGGAATTGCATGGAACTAGGCTTTCGGGTCGCTTGGCAACATGTGCCCCCAAAACAAAGGCCTGCAGAGCTTGATTAGATAAAGGGAGCGAGTTTTCCCTCATCAGTCGGACAACCAAGGTCAGTTCCGGTGAGGAAAGCCACCATGTGAAGAAAAGCTGAAGGGCGTACCCATAGCCTTAATAAGCTATGCCGGCGTCAACCGACTTAGCTCTACTTGGGCAGGGAATACTGGCACAGGGGGTGCCGTCACCGTGATTCAGAGGCTCGGTTTCTAACTAACCAGTCCAGTTAACTCAGTTTCCTTCAGTCTGTCCTGAGTTCATCAAAACAAAGCCCAAGGGGACCAGTTCGTCCTAACCGATTCATGGAAGGGGATGGATAACCCGGAAGGACAACTTACTTCTCCCTTGTTCCTAATTCTCTTTTTAACTGTCTCGCTGTACAAAATGTGTTAATGGTGCCTTAAACCTCTTCGGGGGGACACCATCGCATTTATGTACAAACACTTAATCTATTTAAATGGGGAAGAGATGTTCAGAGACTGAACATAGGTCGCCTATCTCACAATCACTTATCTTAGAGATCAGAGTAAAAGTCACTCAGTCGTCTGGTGAGCTTAGGTTCTTGGCGTAAGAAACGGGATAGTCATGAAGGACTCGAGGAAAAACCAAGTACCCTTCTGGTGATAGGAATATTCAGGAATTACAGGTACAGCTGCCCTCTCCCTCGAACAGGCTGGGTGAAAGGTAAAGCTCTTATGATCCAGTTTGCCTTTTTAGATCCCTCAGCAACACCCTCGTCCTCCTCTTGCCTCACGTTGCGGTGTCATCCTGCTGCCCGAGAATTGATTGTGGTCATGACTTTCTTTAGCTGCTTTCCAGGCCTGAGGATAAAATTCCAATCCAGTTCAGCGGATAGGTAGTGAACGCTTAATGTGTTTCGCAAACGGCCAGGACTACAAACATGAATAAGCCGCGGTTCTTCCCTTCCTGGAGCTCAAAACTGAAGAAGAGGCATTAAAATACAAATAACTAATTGCAAACCGCTAATTCTGACGCATCGTTACCACTGCTCAGGGGGCACAGGGGTCAGTGATCAAGGCTGTCGGGAGGGATTGGAGAGACCTTCGAAACTGGAGTTGAAACTAAAGACCAAATAGGACTTTCCCAGGACTTTTCTACTTTTTGCTGGAAAGGTAGTGGAAACATGTCACTGGACGATGGCCAGGGTCTGAGCTCAGGATGTGGTGGTCAAGGGAAGAAGGGAGGAGGAATGGGAAGGTCACTGAATGAATGAGGCCACAAGGGAGATGGAAGAGACAGCAGTTGGGTGGTTTGGACATTTTTAATTGGGGAACAGGGAAGTATGATCATTCAGAAACAAGCAAAAGAACACAGTACACACAGGAAAAGCTACTGATGGACGAAGGTCAATGACTAGAGAAAAAGACCTGTGGCCTGGGCCTCCTGAGTTCTGTTTGTCCAAAGCGATTCAAGGGGCAATTTGCTATACTGATTTTATGTATTAGCTCTCCAAAAAGGATTGGAAACAAACAAACAAAAAAAGCACAGCAATAAGATTCCCACAGTCTAGTAAATCATTGAACATAGAAGGGATAGTTAGTATAGTTGATACAACTGGGATTCAGATTTCATCCCAGTTTCCCCACAGTCCGTGGGATGAGAGGAAACATCATGATACATCAATCTCTTAATGTTGGATGAAAGAAGCATGCACCTTCCTAAGGAAACACCGTCTTCCTTGGCTGTAAATAGGAACGACAGTAGAAACAGAGCTGTCATTTAAGCGCCATGTCCTTGCTAAGGACAGGGACCGTTCTGAGTACGTGTGCGATCTTATTTAATCCTTCCAATGACACTATGAAGGAGAAGGTGCTTCCCAAATAAAGACTCATTGGCACCAAGAACAAAGGACACATCATAGAGCTGGCATTAAAGGCCAAAGAAATGATGACATTTCTCCGGGGAAGAAGGGCACCGTCGCCTAAAATGCTGTTTTGCAGAACACCTCTAAGATACTCTTTAAGAAGTGATTGCAGGGACAGATAAGCTCTGGAAACACTTGCCTTGGAAAGTCATGATTAATTCACCTTTGCCTTGAGGGGTCGAGAAGAAACAGGATCAGATTTGTTTAATCCAGTATTGACCCACCCTTGACCTCAGCCGAGCCGGAATGTCCTGCGGCACCCGATTTGGGAAGAAATTCACATCTGTACTGGATTTGAAAACCAGGCAACGAAACAGTACATGTGGCTCTCCCCCGTGGTCGGTGAGAAGTCTACAGCTCTTGTCTCTTGGGGGCCGTTGGAGGAAGTAGCTGTAAGAGGTGTCTGTGCAGACGAAGCCTGGATTTATCTCACAGCGGTTATTTTTGGTTTGCTCTAGTAGTGAAGCCGTATAAATGCAGACACCAAAATGATTTAGTCTGGAAAATCCAAAGATAGGTATTAAATCCTCCCTCGTGGCCATAGGAAATTCTTTGTACTCTTTTTGTGGAATATCCCAGCGAGTAACCCTGGCTTTCCATGGTTTTTTTTTTTTTTTTTTTTTTTTTGAGTAGTGAGATGCAAAGGCCCGTTGTTATTTGAGGCCGCTCCTGGTCTGTGAAATAGTCAAATGCGTATTACCGATTCACGGGAAGACGTTTCTTCTGTGACTTGTAACAGACATGCTGATGCAGTGTTCATTTCGACCACAGCTTAAGGGGTAAATGTAAAAGGTCGCTGCTATGTGGCTCAGCCGAAGGCTCCTTGAGGAAGCTGGCTTTTTTTTCCTGACACTGAAATGTTAGGGGGTAAACGGTCACTCTGCCAACATCGTGTGGCCTGTAAGAGCAGTCTGGATTGAGGACCAGTGGGTTTGGGGGCGTGTGGGGTGGTGGCCTTGGAGGAGGCCTCGGGAGAGGTTAGGGGCCTCCTAGGGGAAAAGATCCATGGAAAGATGATGAAGGGTGTCCTGGCATAGTTGATTGTAATTGTGTATGCCCAGTTAGAAATGGGCTCCTGGCGTGTGCTACTTGGTAAGTGGGTGGCTTCTGCAGCTGACTAAACATCCTTCTTCCTTTTTTCAAACTGTCTTTCTAATTAAAGTTGACTCTCTTTTTTGCATCTCTCAATTCTGGGTTGCTTACGGTACCCCCCCTGACTGCTAACTTGAGGGCATAAATAAACCCCTATGATCCTTTCCCTATCATTTCCTAATAAGTCAAAGTGATTTTTTTCAAAGATTGAAATAACCTGTAATTTGAGCTTTAGCACTGAGCACAATTCCCAGTCACTGGGCATTAGGGTAAGTAAGGCTTGTCACCATCCCACCAGAAGGTGAGGGACAGTGTCTCCTACATCTTTATCTCTGTGGTGCTGGGTGTACAAATACGTGTTGGGTAAGCGAAAGGATCAATACCCTTTGGAACATTCCTGTTCCAGGATGGGTTTGGGGGCGTTGCTATTTGGCTGTCTTCCTTGTTTTTCTCCTCTCTGACGTTACTGCTCTTTTCCCCGGACCTTTTATTATGCCTGTTCAGGTCGTTCTGTCATTTTCCATTAGAGTGAAAACAACTAAGTTGTGGAGGTTGACCCAGACTTGAGCATTTTCTGGGCTTATTTTTAGGCTCTTATTAAAATTCATCATTTAAAAGTATTGAGAAGTAGCTGCATAGCTAATTCTGCAGGCACGTATACACCATTTGTTTCTTTTACGTAACGGCTTAAACCTGATTCCTCCATAGTAGCAGAGGGCATTGGAAAATTATTCTGCACTGGGAAAATACCTTGTGTGCTATCAGAAGAGGATTTTGAATTTAGAACTTAATTTTTTAGAGGAGCCTTATTGAGATAAATTCCCATAACCATGCAATTCACCCATTCAAACTGTATAATTCAGTCTTTAGTAGTATATTCACAGAGTTGTGCACCCATCATCACACAGTTTTAGAACAATCAAAAAGAAACCTCTACCCGTTTTTAGTCACTGTCCATTTCTCCCAAGACAGCCTTGCTCCGGCCCTAGACGGTCGCTGCTTTATTTTCTGTGTCTATGGATATGCTCATTGTAAACGTTTGATACAAATGGAGTCCTACAATATGTGGTCTTGTGTAAGTGGTTTCTTTCACGTAGCATATTTAGAGAGACACGTATGTGGTAGCATGTATTAGTGCTAAATTCTCTTTTATTACCGAATGATATTCCGTGGTACGGATATGCCACCATTTTCTCATCATTTCAGCAGGTGATGGACGGTTGGGTTGTTTCCACTCAGTGGCCATTATGGATAATGCTGCCAGGAACATTCGTGTACAAGGACTGGAATGGCTTTACAGAAATGATTCTGTAGTTTCTGTCATTGTAACAGAGGAGGCCATAGGATCAGATATGGCAAGAGTATAGAGCAGTGCGTGCCAGGGAGTGAAGAATAGGCCATCAAGATGAATTTACTAGGAGAATTTAAGGCTGAGTCTAACTACTCATGAGGGACTCAAGCTGGGACACACAAAGCTTAAAATTATGATTCTCCTAGCGACTGTTACGGCTTTTTGCTGACCACAGACAATGAAAGTTTGATACTTTACTGTATTTGTCTGAAAATTGAAACATACTTCTCCCAACGGTAGTATTCCTGGGGACTAGATTCCTCACTTCTAAAACCTCTCCGATCCTAGTGTGCTTTTTGAATGGTGAAGAGTAGCCACTGTCATTTTTGTTCTGGGTTTTGTTGTCTGCCTTATTTCCAGGTATACAGTTAAGATTTTTGATGACTTTTTCTCTTCTTTGGTTGAAATTTTGATTAACGTATTTATTCTATAGACGATAGTGTGTTAGTCCCCGATCAGGGATTTGTGAAAAATAGGTCATTGAAGATAAACTAAAGCCAATTAATATTGTCAGATTCTGTTAGAACTCAAGTAAGGTATCCCCTGATGTGTCAAGGGCATATCCCCAAAACAGAGTGCATCTAGATACATTAACCCTGTAGACCTGGTCTGAACATTTTATGATCGGTGGCCATAGTTTGATGGTTTTAAAGGAAATCTCTTCCTAGTGATCTTAGCTCAGTGATTTTATTTTGCCTAGGTGCTCAGCTGTGATACACTTGACTGTAGCACAGATGATGGAAAATAAAAAAAAAAGGCCAAATTCTGGGGTTGGTGCAGTATTGACTGGGGGGCGGGGAGCTAGAAGTGATATATATATAAGGAAGACAAATACTGAAGAATCCATTTCTAAGCACTGTATATGTTTATTTTCTGCCAAGCTTTAGTTGATAGCTTTCATTTCAGATAATTTATTATTATTATTATTTTTTTTTGGTAGGAAGCTTTCAGCCCACCGGATTTCTAAATCTAAAAAGTACAGAATGTAGAGAGAAAGAAGTAATAATCATGAACAGAAGGAACTAGCCATGGTTCTGAGCAATCTGCACATACGGAATATGGGCCACATACCGGCTCATTAATGCCTAACCCTGATGAAACGGGTCCTTAAGTCATTTGCCTAGAGAGTCAGCAAATGGCAGAGTCGAGTCGTGAATCAGGGTCTTTCTGATTCGAAAACCATGCGCTCAAACCATGTTCTTGTTTTTTAATGTTTATTCACTTTGAGAGCGAGCGAGCGCCCAAGTGAGGGAGGGGCAGGGAGCCTGACAGGGGCTCAAACTCCTGAACCGTGAGATCATGACCTGAGCCCAAACCAAGAGTTGGACGCTTAACCAACTGAGCCACCCCTCAAACCATGTTCTAATTCCCTCCTCAGCCATGGATGGTAAAAGGCACCAAAAACGGCGATGTGTCAAAAACGACCTAATTTTCCTGTACATGCTTCAACATCTCTTTTAATGGAGCTCTCACTGGAAGAAATGGTACATTATTGTAAGAGCCAAGTAAGGTTGGCTTGTATAATAGACTTGTATACACCTTTATGCCGAGCAAATTTCAGTGGGAAAGGGGTTGGAATTAAGAGCTCTGAATACATGAAAGGATGACAGTGTTAAGAGAGAAGGATTAGAAATCAGAGCCTCGGGGGGTCCTGCCATTTTTCCTGTTTTTGCTTAAGACAGACCTAAAATAGGCCTACTTTCACTTCCCACCCTGTGAGCTGCTCCTTAATTAACACTGGTAATGCCAAGGTGCACTAATGTCTTTTTCTGTCTAGTTTAGGAGTATTTTTGACTGGGTGCTTGATAAGATTTTACAGTATAGCTTTAAATTTATTATAATTGAAAAAAGCTCTGTGCCGTTGCCCGTTTTTAAAATTCTTCAGGCTTGCAAAACTTGTCTTTCCCATTTTTTTTTTTTTTTAGAAACTGCCCATTTGCTAGATTTATAGTAGCTGTGATAATTCTATATGATATACTATATTTGCCTGGATCCAGATTGGTGGCTATGACTGAGCTGCTTTTTATAAAGTATGAGGGTAAAGCTGGATTTCTGTGGGCCTCATCTTTTTAGATGCAGACCTTTGTCGCTGTTCCCTCTTGATGTAATAGACGCCGTACGTGCTCATGCGTTGGTATACAGTTCAGTGTCTCTTACTGGTAAGAAATACCATTATGCAATTATGTCATTACACATGGCATGAAGTTCGATCTAAGGAGCAGATGACCCACCGTGAACTCAACACTTGAATTCTGTAAACTCACAGAGGTTGTTGTAATAATGTTCTTCATCCTGACTGGCATGTAGCTAGTTAGGATTGCTAGAGGGGCCAGGTGCTTTCATGGTCTCCGCAGGTGGATCTAAGGCCAGTTTGATTCTTTTGTCCATTAATTGCTTAGGAAATTTTTCCTAAGGTTATTTATTTTTAAGCCATCTGCACACTCAGGGTGTGGCTCGAACTCATGACCTCAAGATCAAGAGTCGCAGTCTCTTACAACTGAGCCAGCCTGGTGCCCCATGCTTAAGAACGGACTTTGCTTTAGTGTGACCTTGTATTCTAGAGTACCGTTCAGTGCTCGTAGAGCAGTGTCTCTGAAGTTCTAAAGTAAAGAACATGAGCCAACATGTTCATTTGCTCATTTTCGTATGTAACTGACGTTACCTCAGTCCTTTCACACTGTTCTCTTTTTCACGAGTTCTTTTTAAATACGTTTATTTTTGTGTCTGGCATAGTTAGAATTGTTGCACTGAAGCGTGATTGACATACAGTGTCGTGTTAGTTTCACACGTACAACACAGGGATTTCGAAATTCTATACAGTATGCGGTGCCCCCGATGCTAAGCTTACCATTATTGACGATACTCCCAAACCCTATACTGTACTTTTCATCCACATGAGGTATTTTAGAACCGAAAGTTGATCCCTCTTAACCCCCTTCACCTCATTCGCCTCTCTACTTCTCCCCTCAGGCAGCCACTGGGTCTTGGGACTGATGAGTCTGTTCGGTTTGGGATTTGTTCCTATTGTGTTTTAGGTTCCCCATATAAGTGAAATCCTATGCTCACTTGCCTTTCTCGGTCTGACTGACTTCACTAAGCATAATACTCTCTAGGTTCATCCGTGTTGTCACAAACAGCAAGATTTCTTTCCTTTGTTACGGTTAATGTTCCAGTGTTGATACACCACATCTTTATTTTTCTTTCAGTGGACTTGTGGGTGTTTTTTGCTCTTGTCAGCAAGGCTGCTGCACACATGGGGGTGCATACATCTTTTTGAGGTAGTCTTTTCTTCAAATGCCCAGAAGTAGAATTCCTGGATCTTATGTATGGTAGTACAATTTTGAATTTTTCGAGGCAACTCTATACCGTCTTCCACAGAGGCTGTACCAATTTACATTCCCACCAGTGGCGCACATGGGGTCCTTTTTCTCCCCCTCTGTGCCAACACTTGTTTCTTGGTTTTTTGATAATAGCCATGCTGACAAGTGTGAGGTCCTATCTCACTGCAGTTCGGATTTGCATTTCCTTGATGATTGGCGATGTTAGACATTATTTTCATGGGCCCATTGGCTATCTGTATGTCTTCTTTAGAAAAAGTATATGCAAGTTCTTTGCCCCTGTTTTAATTGGATTCTTTGGGGGTTTTTGGTGTTGAGTTGTAAGAGTTGTTTAAAACATGATGTGTATTAACCCCTTCTCTAATATATCATTTGCAAATATCTTTTCCCATTCAGTACGTTTTCTGGTTGGTTGGTTGGTTGGTTGATGTCCTTTGCTGTGTAGAAGCTTTTTACTTTGATGTAGCTGCAGTTTATTTTTGCTTTTGTTTCCCTTTCCTGAGGAGACATATCCACAACAATGTGGCTAAGGCCAAAGTCCAACAGATTGTTGGCTTTGTTTTCCTTTAGATCTCACATTTAGGTCTTTAATCCATCCTAAGTTTATGTTTATGTATGGAGTAAGAAAATGGTCCGATTTCATTCTCTGGCAGGTAGCAGTCCAGTTTTCCCAGCACCGTTTATTGAAGAAATGATCTTTCCCCGTTAGGTATTCCTGGATCGTTTGTCGTAGACTATTGACCATACAAATGTGTGTTTATTTCTGGGCTCTCTGTTCTGTTCCAGTGATCTAGGTGTCCTTTTTCGTGCCGGTGCAATACTATTTTGATTGCCGTAGCTTTGCAGTATAACTTGAAATCTGGGATTGTGTTACCAGCAGATTTGTTCTTCTTTCTCAAGATTGCTTTGGCTTTTCAGGATCTTTTGTGATTCCATAGAAATTTTGGGATTATGGGTTCTACTTCTGTGAAAAATATTATTGGTATTCTGATAGAGATTGCCTTGAATCTTGTAGATTGCTCTGAGTAGTATGGACGCTTTAACAATATTAATTTTTCCAGTCCATGAACATGGAATATCTTTGCATCTGTCTGTGACCTCTTTCATCATAGTCTTAGAGGTTTCAGAGTACAAGCGTTTCACCTCCTCGGTTAAATTTTGTTCCTAGGTATTTTATTCTTTTTGAGGCTGTTGCAAGTGGAATTGTCTTACTTTCTGCTAGTCCGTTATTAGTCTATAGAAATGCAACATATTGCCGCATGTTCATTTCGTGTCCTGCAACTTTAGTGAATTCATTCATTACTTCTTCCCTTCCAGTTTGGATGCCCTTTATTTCTTGTCAGATTGCTGTGGCCAGGACTTCCAGTAGTATGTTGAATAAAAGTGGTGAGAGGAGACATCCTTGTCTTGTTCCAGACATTAGAGGAAAAGCTCTAAAGTTTTCCCACAGTGACTGTGATGTTAGCTGTGGGTTTGTCATATATGGCCTTTCTTATGTTGAAGTGTGTTCTCTCTAAGCCCACCTTGTTGAGAGGTTTTATCACGAATGGATGTTAAGGTTTGTCAAATGTTTTTTGCTTCATGTATTGGAATAATCATAAGGCTTTTATCCTTCATTTTCATAATGTGGTGTATCGTTTGCTCAATTTTGTGGAAGATTTTTTCATCTATGTTTATCAGGGATATTGGGCCTGTAATTTCCTTTTTCTTTGGAAGTTTGTGTTTTGTTTTTTGTTTTTTTTTAACAACAGGTATTAGTTCTAATAAAGGGGCACCGGAGTGGCTCAGTCGGTTAAGCCTCTGACTTCGGCTCAGGTCATGATCTCAGGGTCCATGGGTTCAAGTCCCACGTTGGGCTCTGTGCTGACAGTGCTTCAGATTTTGTGTCTGCCCCTCGCCTGCTCGCACTCTGTCTCTCTCTCAAAAAAAAAAAGAAACATTAAAAAAAATTTTTTTAATAAAAAAAGTGTTTAATATAAAATACCCGTGAGGCCGTCTGGTCCCAGACTTTTTTGTTTGTTGGCAGTTTTTTTGATTACTGATTCATTTTCAGTACTACTGATCGATGTAGTCAAACTGTTTCTTCCTAATTCAGTTTTGAGAGACTGTAGTTTTCCAGGAACTTATCCATTCATTTTAGGTTGTCCAATTTATTGGTATGTAATTCTTTTTATTTCTGTCATGTTGGCTGTTCTTTATCCCCTTTCATGTCTGGTTTTATTTGTGTACTCTTTGTTCTTGATGAGTCTGGCTAAAGGTTTATTAGCAATTTTGTTGCTCGTTTCCAAGAACCAGCCCCTGGTTTCATTGATCTGTTCTGGTTTTTTCGTCTGTTTCATTCATGCCACTCTGATCTTTATTATTTCCTTCCTTCTACTAACTTTGGACTTCGTTGGGTATTGTTGGTTTTTCCTTTTCTAGTTCCTTTAGTTGTAGGTTGGTTTATTTGGGACTTTGCTTGTTTCTAGAAGTAGGCCTGTATCCCTGTAAATTTTCCTCTTAGAATTTCTCTAGCTGTGGCTCAAAGATTTTGAACCATTCTGTTCCCATTTTCATTTCTATGTATTTTTTTTTTCCGTCTTTGAATTTTTGGTTGACCCATTCGTGGTTTACTTTCCACGTGTTTGTGTCTTTCCAGTATTTTTTTCTTGCAATTGATTTCTAGTTACGTACCCTTGTGGTCACAAAAGAGGCTTGATATGATTTCAGTCTTGTTAAACTTGTTGAGACTTGTTTTGTGGCCTAACACGTGATCTGTCTTGGAGAATGTTCCACGTGCACTGGAAGAGAAAATTTTTAATGTCAATTTGTATCTGGACACCCATGCTTGTCCACTGGATGACCTAAAATAACCAGATGCATCTACATAATTGTCGGCTGGAGGGATTTTTTTTAAAGCTGTACGGAGAATAAGAACTTAAATAATGGGAGCCTTCTTTTCAGGAGGACTGGCTGCGGGAAGAAATTCTGGTGACAAAAGCCATGTGCGGTGAATTTGAATTAGTGTTCTTTAGGGAGCTACCAGAGAAATAGAACTTACCAGATAATCAAGAGCGTAAATAGATTCTCCCTGGAGTCGTCATCCGATTGCTGACATACATTCGTTTCTATTGAAACGACATCATAAGTACATTCTAATGAGAGAATTGAGAGGGGTGAGATGTACAACTTCAAGAACGCGATATACATTGTTAGCAGTATATAAATTGACAGCGAGTGTTTGTGGTTGAGCTTTAAAACAACTCCCCTTGGAACTGAGGTAAGTATTCTATTGGTCTTGTATGGGAACGCTCTCCCCTACAATGTGTCCAAAAAACCTAGCGTTATGATGAACTTTAAAAGGCACTGGCACAGGTATTCTTCAAGATCAGAAAATAAGTATTTCCCTATTTTGCTATTTCCTGTCGCAAAAATAGGCCCTAACGACGCTGCAACCCGGACTACACGTGTTAGGAAAAGGTATCTTTTCATTCAACACACCACACCTCACTTTTTCAAATACTTGGTATTTTACGTGGTTTCTGGCCAAGGTCCCTCTTTTGAGCTATTTTTGAACCTGTGGCCTGACAGCTTATCCTGCTTCAGAGTCTTAGGAGGAAAAACTAGTCCCTGGAAATCAAGTTTGTTATTGAGCTTAATGGAAGATTTATGCATGTCACCTGTGTGTTTAGGAGAAAGGCACTTGGTGGGCTCATTTAATCCTGTCCTGGTAAATTTATGTGGGAATGAATACTGAGGGAACACTGATCCTACATCTATAAAATCAACATGTCCTGGGAGGCTGCTGACGCACATGACATTAGCCCTTGTTTTCAGCCACCTTCCCCTGCTTCTGGCGTTGCTCCAGTGGTGGCTGACGGATGGAAATGAAAAGAAGAAAACCCGCACGTGCAGAGCAGCGTGTGCAGATGACTAAGTGCACCTTCAGTTCCTGCTATAGTAACAGGAATTAAAACTCCCCTTAGAAGGTAGGGGCCCCGAGCCAGGCATTTAAAACCAGGGCTCCACAAACACACGTAGAGACGTGTACGTGGAGTGAACAAAGATCAGTTTGGACTGCCTCACTTACCTGCAGCCAGGGACGCAGCGTTATGCTCCAAGGGGAGGAGGCGGGGCTTGCAGTCGCCAAGGAGATCATGGCTACGCAGCCTTGAAACCAGGACCTGAACCCTGTTTGCCTGGTGACGAAATGAGCAATGAGTGCATTCGTATCAATCTGTCAACTACCAATGGAAGGTCTAGCTCTAGACGGGGGGCCCTGAGTGGGCCCAGTCATAAAATTACCTGACAGAGCCGAGTTCAGAAGGAGAAGAAATAGATAAGGAAATGCCACTGGGTAAAACAACGACTCTGGTACCTGCCGGCTCCCACAGTAGAGCAGGTGACTCTTGATCTCAGGGGTAGGACCCTGAGCCCCACTGCTGGCTGTAGAGAGGTGTAAAAATGAAAGAACCAGATGGATTTGCAAAAGGCCTCTTTGCAAATGCCAACCGTGGTCACTGAAGTCACTAGACTCAAGAGGACCAACTCTAGGGGCACCTGGGTGGCTCAGTTGGTTAAGCTGTGAAGCCTGACTCTTAATTTAGGCTCAGGTCGTGAGCTCGTGGTTCATGAGACCGAGCCCCCTGTCTAGCTCCCCATTGACAGTGCAGGGCCTGCTTGGGATTCTGTCCTTCTCTCTCTCAAATCAGTCAACTTAAAAAAATAAGACAAATTCTACACTTTACCCCATCAGAGAAGATAAGGACATTTAAAAGAAATGAGCAATTAAGAGAGACAGAATTCACCACCAGGCTCCAAAATATATCTAGTAGGCGCTTTCGAAGAACATGGAGGAAATGGCAGAGAAGCAGTATTTGAAGTCACAATAGCTGAGAATCTTCCAGAGCTGAAGAAGGATAGGAGTCTTTAAGGAAATGGTCCCCTGAGAGGAATTTCCAACATCTGGGAAGGCAAGAAGGGGCCTCTGTAGAGTCATTGATATTCTTTACAGCCCAGCTTTGGGGAGCCCTGGCAGATTCAAATAGACCGTTTCTGGTTTCCACTGGCAAACATAAAAACAGAAATGTAATCATGTTGTATACACCAAGCCATGTTTTCTGAACAAAGACACTTATAATGAACTCATTTAAAAAAAAAAAAGAGCTCTTAGGACAGCTAGATCCAGAAGATCAAGGTACCAGGGAAGACCTCTCTAGAAAATGTAGTCACGTACCTGTGTCTCTGAGAAGAGCACTTCAGAAGATGGTCATCGTTTGCGGTCCTGTCCTCAAGTCCACATGTAAAAATAGTGTTTTCAGAAAGAAGAATCTTGAATGGGATTCGACGTTAAAAGGTGGCATGAGTTGGGACTTTTCGGCAAAGTCGGGTTGCTTGTAGTAACTGCAAGGAGGAAGAAAGGTGATTCCTATCAGATGAAACCTCGTAAACACTGGATGCTGCTTCAAGTTGGCAGAAACATTTTTCAGTAGTCAGGCATTGGATTTAATTAACGTCAGTAACTACACGTATCGGTTCCCACCTTCAGGACTGACGTGCAGAGTCTGGCTTAGGGTAAACTTGTTTCGAGAAGTTGTCTTATTACGGCTTGGTCAAAGCAGCTTGCCGTGAAACAGTGCAAACACAGCTTTCCTTGAAGCGTGATGGCAGATAGATAGGATTTCAGTCTAAAAGATCACGTATTGATTTCCCACGTGACTTTCCACCACTTCTAGAAACCCTGTAAAGTTAGGTCCAGGATAGAGCTTTACAAAGAAAAAGAATAGATGGGGTTTTAGGTCTTCTCCACTGTGGAGGTCCAGCATCTTGGAGGACACGCCATCCCCTGTGGATCTTTCAGTTCAGATAGGGAACCACAGGAAATATTTCCTTGACTAGAAACCTGGTCACATGATGATCTTACTTTCTCAGACTGGGCAGGGGGAAGACTTAGCTTGTATCTCATGGATTTTCTCAGAGACCTAGACCTCCCACATTTGTGGAGAGGAAGTTCTCTCAACTGAGGCCAGATACCCATTGTTCACAGATGATACTTCATCTTACTGTGGTTTTTACCGGAACTACAAGAAAGAGATCGAGAGTCGTAATCAGGCACACGGTAGCCAACAGGAGAAGTGTCCTCATTTGGAACTGTACTCTTGGCAATTCTAAAGCAAGAAGGAAATCTACAGTCTTAAATGGATTTATGAAAAAAACAAGTGCGGTTTCAGCATTCCACCTGAAGAGCTGGAGTAAAACCCAGCGGGCAGCAGAGTATCGTTAATGGATGCAAAGTCAGACTGGAGTCAAGTCTTGGATGTGATGACGCGATAACAGCAAGTGACTTCTTCCGTGTTGACTCTGTATCCATCCGATGTAATTGAAACCCCAAATTTCAACAAGAAGAGCCAAGACACCATTAAGGCAGGGCACAGCAGGTGGGCTTCCCAGACACCCATTTAGTTCAAGTTGTAGTGTGCGATCTGCATGGCAACATAAAAATAAACCAGCAGAACAGGCCCAGAAGCACACTTGTGTATTTATGAGGGCTTGATGTATTGCAGAGCTCCCGTCAGAAAGGAGTGACAGAAAGATGGACTTGTTAGTGAAAGGGGCTGGCTTCACTCCTCTGTGGGATGGGGAGTAAAATCAGATCGTGGCTTTACAGCAGCCACAAAAGAGTCTGGGTGAAGTTCTAAGTGTAAAAACAAAACAAAACAAAAAACCCCAAATTTTTAACTCGACACCGTAGGTGTAAGGAAGATTTTCTCAAAAGCAGCAGAACACACAGAGGATATGTTGAAATTCGAAATTTGCGTACTACATGGGGCACCTAGGCGGCTCAGTTGGTCAAGCGTCCGACTTCCCCTCAGGTCATGATCTCACAGCTCGTGAGTTCGAGCCCCGCGGCGGGCTCTGTGCTGGCAGCTCAGAGCCCGGAGCCTGCTTGGGATTCTGTGTCTCCCTGTCTCTCTGCCCCTCCCCTGCTCACGCTCTGTCTCTCTCGGTCTCAAAAATAAACTTTAAGAAAACAATCTGAAATTTGTGTACTGCGGGATGCCATGTACAAAGTTAAACAGGTATCCAAGGAGACAGAAGGAAGTTAATTGCATCTCTGTTTATAATGGTAAAGGTTGGAAAGTACTTAAATATCCATTGACAGGATAATGTTGTTGACATATTCAAGCAGGAGAATAAGACTTTACAGCACTTAAAATCACCAACTATTATGTATCAACATGGAGAAATCTCCAAAACGGTGTGGAAGGCAAAAAGCGACTCTTAGAATGGTATGTACGTTCTTGAACATAATGTTCTTAAAGTCTAAGAACATTGCCAAATAATGCTGTGAGATTGAATCCCAGGAAATGGCCATTTTTGTAGGTTAAAAAAAAAAAAAAAAAAAAAACCAGCCCGAGACCAGCATCTTTGCCAAGTTCAACCTAGTATCTGTGGATACGTTCATGGTAATGACAGACCTGGAATTCAGGACGGCATTATCTCCTTGGAAACGGTGGGGCCGAGGGACTGAGATTCGATACTGAGGAGAGGACATAGGAAAGCTGCGACTTTATGTCTTCCAAAAATTTTTGAAGCGAATACGGCATAGGTCACGTTTATTACAAGAGTGTGGTGGGTCACAGTCACGCTCCTACTATGCTGTTTGATTTTGTTTGAAGCCAACCCAAGTGTTGATAGAGGTAAAAACTTGTGATCTCGTGACATCAGAAAGAAATGGTTGCAAAATGACTAAACCCATTGCTGCTCATTCATCTGAATGTGGCACTTACAAGGCCTTTCGTGTAAAATAAAAAGGTTGAAAAGCCTCTCCCCACACCGGGCGGAAGCCTCCAATTTTATTTTGTTTGATCGTCCTCATGAAAACCATTCATTGAGTACCTCTCTTTCGCTTGCCGTTGTGTTTGGTGGTGGTCAGATGTAGCTCTGTGCCCTCTAGGAAACCCGAAGGTGATGTTCAACTTGATCTTGTTTTTTTTTTGTTTTTTTTTTACTTTTTTTTGACGCCCACAGGAACCTGCAAGCCGAGTATGACCGTCTCAAGCAGCAGCACGAGCATAAAGGCCTGTCCCCACTGCCGTCCCCTCCCGAGATGATGCCCACTTCTCCCCAGAGCCCCCGGGACGCCGAGCTCATTGCCGAGGCCAAGCTCCTGCGTCAGCACAAGGGCCGCCTGGAGGCCAGGATGCAGATCCTAGAAGACCACAACAAGCAGCTGGAGTCGCAGTTACAGCGGCTCCGGCAGCTCCTGGAGCAAGTGAGGCGCGCGTCTCTCTCCCGCGCGACGCGGGCCGCCGCGTCCTTTGTCCCCCGGCCCCGGCGCTAGGCAGTAGGGCTCGGGGTCCTTTTCAGATTCTCCCCGAGTATCCGTTTCTCGAGTACTCCGTAGGTGCCCAGCCAAGCGCTGGCTGTCGAGGGCTGTAAGAAGACGAGGGAAACCACTGTATCTTTGTGTGTTTGAGCCACTCAAAAGGGAGCTGGGAAATAAATACCGGAAGGTTTCCCCCCGTCTCCTAAAAGCGAATGAAGATCGTGCCCTCTTGAAACGGAGTTCTTTTTCTTTTTTGGTTTGAGCAGGGGAGGGACAGAGAGAAAGGGGGACACGGAAGCCGAGGGGGGCTCCAGGCTCCCAGCCGTGAGCACAGGGTCTGGTACGCGGCTCGAACTCACGAACCCGCGAGCCGAAGTCGGACGCTTGACCGACTGAGCCCCCCCGGGCGCCCCGGTTTCTAGTTCTTAAAACCTCCCTTTGGAAGCCTCTATTGAAAACCTAGCAAGAGCATACGCTGCAGTGGGCTCTACCCGCACGGAGTCCCAGCTTTGTGGCAGTTTTGAAGTTTGACACGTGTCCCCTCCATCTTGTTACTCAATGCAGAAAAGTATGCATTCTCCATTACGTTTTTTGTGGTCTCACATGGTTTCCCCAACGTCACATGACCTTCTAAGTCGTTCAGTCATCGGGTCTCGTGATCTTATAGATCTCGTTCCATGGAGCCATCATTCCTTTTCAAATGTATAAGGGGGACAGTTCAGATACAGAGACATCATCTGCGGAGCTTTATCAACAGCAAAACTTGGCAAGTTTCTACGTAAAAAAGCTTATAATTTCTGAGTCCTGAGTACGCTCATTTTAAACGTGTACAATTATTGGAGTGCTTATTATGAAAACTAATTCTGTTTTTTTTCTCCTGGATACCTTAGCCCCAGGCCGAGGCCAAGGTGAATGGTACAACGGTGTCTTCTCCTTCTACCTCTCTTCAGAGGTCAGACAGCAGTCAGCCTATGCTGCTCCGGGTGGTTGGCAGTCAGACTTCAGAATCCATGGGTAAGTGTCTTAGCTACTCCTGCGGTTTGTTTTCCCTTCGGGGCTGGAAATGGTGAATTGTTTGCTCGGAGGTTCACGTCATGAACCGCATCACCTGCTGTCTGCTCCGTATAAGGCACGGTCATAAATGTCTTCGGCCTACAAAAATGAGTCACACGGGCCAGGGCCCCTCAAAGGGCCCGCCGTTCCGTTACTCAGAACAAGGCAACGTGGGACAGCCTGGCTGGCTCAGCCAGTTGAGCATCTGACTCTTGATTTTGGCTCGGGTCACAATCCCAAGGTCGTGGGGCCGAGCCCCGTGTCAGCTTCTGTGACGAGCCTGGAGCCTGTCGGAGATTGCCTCCCTCCTCCTCTCTCCCCCCCTTTCTAGAGTAACGAAAGAAAATTGTAAAAAGGAATAAGGCCGTCTAGTCTTTAAGCTCCATTCATTGTGGAGGCCAGAAAAGGCTTTACCCTGAATTGCTTTCTGTGAACAGTTAGGAAGCGAGCACTCTTTGAAGAAGGAACGACGTTAAGTGAAAATGAAGACCTTGGGCCAAGGGCTCAGAACTCCTGTAGAGAAATCTGGTCCAAGCAGGAGGGCAGGAAATAATGCCACAGAGGAAGGCCGGGATCACAGTACAGTGACCTGAGTGTTGGGCAAAGGTGTTTGACTCCTACTGGTCAGTGTTGGAGAGCCACTGAAAATCCTGTTTCCCAGGTACGCAATGTCTCAAAAGATCTATTCTGGCAGCTGTCTCCGGCCCAGAGGAAAACTTTTATAGGTGGAAAGAGAGATCAAGAGGCAAACACAAAAGGCCAAGCTCTGGGAGTTCAGCGTCTAGGCTTGGGAGACATCAGGGATGGGGGGGGGAGACAGGACTGCGAGACTAGGATCTGAAAACACGGTGCCTGGGGCTCCAGGCCTGACTGGGAACCGAGCCGAGGCCACTTGGTTGGAAGAAGATAGTCATCCCTTTGGGGACATACTGTGAGAAACTGGCAGGTCCAAGTCATGTGCGGAAAGGAGTAGCAGCGCAGGTCCGTAACTGGCGTGAAAGGACGGGCTCGGGGATTTGATGGCGCCTTCCACAGAGTCGACAGCTGCAAGGCGTGAGCTGAGAAGCTGGTCACGAAGGTGCCGGGATCCGGCGTCTGGAGGCAGACCTCCATTTGGGTGACGGGGTAGTGAAGGAGTGGCAAGCAGGTAGGGGGAAGGTGCGGGCACAAGGTCAAACGCAGAAAACAAATTACAGTGCGTTGCACCACCTAAATGCACGAGCCACTTCTGAGAAAGCATTTGCAGCCGAGACGAGGGAGGCTTAAGCAAAGCGAAGACGCTCGTGAAACGTGACTAAGTAACAACAAGGACTGGAGTAGAAGATGAATTTGTTGAGGACAGGGTCTAGTGTTTTTCAGCAGTGTTCTCTGCTAGGACGGGGTTCGAAGAAAACTGGAGGGCATGAGACATAAATGACGGTAGATGGTCACCAGCCATCTGCCTGTTGGATTTTCCTGCCCTGCTAGACTTCGACATGCCGGGGGCGGGTCGTGAAGGCCCCAAATACTTGCTCTGTCCCCTTCCCTCTCAAGGCACAGCATGAGGCAGACCCCGTGTTTTCTGTTTCCTTGTCCCTGGGCCGAGACTGGTTATACTTGACCCTCTCGATCTTACCTCCGGGAAGGGAAGAGACGCGTGTTCTCCTTGATCCCTCACCCGTAGACCTCTGGTATCCTGGTGTGTTGACGAATTCATTTTAGACTTCATTTATACTGAAGATGTTCCATAGATGAGCATATAGAGAGGCCAAGTGCCCAACCAAAATTGGTGGGACGGACAGGAAGAGTGAAGGATGTGAGTTCTGTGGTGCTCAGGGACCATGGTCTGGGAAATTGGACATGATGAAGGTAAAATGCTTTCAAGTCCTGCCCATGTGAGCGGCTGCTACATGGAGACCATTGAGGGCTGCTTTTCATGGGTTTGAGGAGACCCGGATTGTTGGGCTCTTCAGACGGTAGTGAGGTTCTTAGGAATAGAGGAAGGAAGATGAGGGCACTGAAGAGGGCAGTGGACACAAATCTGATGAATTTTAAGACCTTCAAGCAGTGGGCAGAGTCCTGTGTTCCTCCAGAGAAGTCAAATCGTAGGAAAGCCAGGTTCCAGTGCTTCTGTGAAGGAAGAGAAGGTGTGGGAAGCACTCTTCCTGGCTTTATCGCACCCCCGGGGATGCAGGGCAGTGTCGGCATCAGATTCCCTGTGTCCCCGTGAGATCTGAATACAACTAACGGGCTGTTGCGACCGAAAGTGATAGCTCAGCCCATGAACAAATAGATGCCTTTGAAAAGTCTGTAAACTCCAAAAGCAACAGAGGTCGTGGGCTTTCCGTGTTATTTCCCACTGCAGGATTTCCCCTTCCTTGGAAGTCATAAGCAAAGCATGTGAAACGGAGTTGCATATTTTCAACAAGTGAGATTCAGACCCTGGGTGCTCAGGAGCATTAATCATCGAGGCCTGTCATCACTGGCACAGAGGCAGCGTGTCCAAAAAGCACCCAAATGACAGGACCCGTCAGGTTGTGGTCCTGACGATTTGGAGAGCCGAGACGGTTGGGGCAGAAGAGCCGTACGTGGTGCATTTAGGCTAACTGGCTAGTGTCAGGTGGACTGGCTGTGTTTTTGGGGTTTGTCCAGCTCTGTAACCATCTTCTCGAAGGCTGCATGCGAGTATGTGAGTGAGTGCAGCCCGATTCTTTCTGCTTTGAGTGTCCGAGCAGCGATCAGGCTGGGAGTTGCAGAACCACGCTGCATTCTTTACAGAGTCTCCCGGTGACTTTTTAACTTGTCGTCCCAGGCGACCTAATGAGTTAGAGTGCTTCCGGCAACCACCAGGTACTCAGCACCGTGACGTCTCTGCATACCATATGTGGCTTCCCGTACGTTCTGTGACGGGGACAACATCACGAAGCTTACGTTGTGTTGGAAGAGACAAATTAGCAAAGTCTACCTTCTTTGGGCTTTCGTGAACTACACATACAGGGGTCTGTGACTTAGCGACAAGTCCTAATTGCTGACTACCCCTTACCTTCTTCCCACTTTTTCATCTAATTTGGGTAAAGAGGTTCCCTAGCTTCTTATTCCGAGTCATTTCAAACTGTGGCAGAATTGGAGTTAATTGAACATGTTGCCACATTTGCTTTCTGCGTGTGTATACACCTCTGTGTGCATACTGTGTACGTTCACAGTGTAAGTGCCTATTATACGTGTGCAGAGTCTGTTGGTTTGTATATTTAACTGGCGCATTTAATAATTACATTCCACACATAATGACACTTCGCCACCTATCTTCTAAGACTAAAGGTCCTCTCTTACAGAATTATCACACAGGAGGGGGTGCCTGGGTGGCTCAGCCAGTTAAGCATCCGACTTCGGCCAAGGTCATGATCTCCCGGTTTGTGAGTTTGAGCCCCACATCGGGCTGTGCTCCCATAGCTCAGAGCCTGCTTCCAATCCTCTGTCTCTTTCTCCCTCTGGCCCTCCCCTGCTCACCCCTGCACTCGCTCCCTCTCACAAAGAGACGTTAAAAATTGTTTTAACTAAAGAATTGTCACACAGGAAATTAACACTGATACGATAGTATACATGACTGAAATTGAAATAGCCCCAGTTCTGCCGGTAATATTCTTTATAGCTTTCTATTTTTTTTCATTCAGCATCCAGTGAAGGGTCACATTTGCACTTAGTTCTCATTTCGTTCTAGTCACCTATGATCTAGAACACTCCCCAGTGTTCCTTTCTTCCTTTACCTCCCTTCTTTTGATTTTTTTTCACTTTCTGTAAGTGTTACACCACGAAATGCACACATGTATATGTCTGGATGAGTTTGGACACATGCGTCGGCCCCTATCCCAACCACAAACAAGGTTCTAAATATGTTGCCCGCCTCCATAAATCAACCCTCTCCTACCTTGTCTAGCCGAGCCCCGTCTACGCAAGAAGCATTCGTTTTAGAAAGCAAGCACGACACATCCTCGTGTAGACAGAGAAACAATCCACATACTTAACAGGTTTACTTGGAGGTTCTGGTTAAAGATGGCGATAGCAGAGTCCTGAAATTACCTCCTCCCACAGACATACCAAATCTATAACTGCATACGGAACAATTCCCTCTGAAAGAAACCCAGCACATGTCAGTGACTCCTACACATTGCAGACAAACGGCGGGGGGGGGGAGAAACACCCCCCGTTGAAACAGGTAGGAGAGGCTGAGACACAACGCAATGCCGTCATAAACTCCAGCCCCCGTGTGGCAACACGCAACTGGGGAGAGCTCTGAAGCTCACATCTGATGCCCCAGCTTTCCAGACTCCTGCCTGAGAGATGGGCCCCCAGAACATGTGGCTTTCAATTCAACAGGGCATGAGTCCAAGATAGCCGAGGGCTCACGCAGACTCACCATGGCTAACCCCTCGGGGCTCCGCGCAGGGGCGACAGAGTAAAATACACCCACTCAGTCTTCAGAGAGGCCGCCTAATTTATCACAACAGCTTCAGCCTGAGGAGTAGGCTTCTAATTTAACACACACACAGGGGCCACCTGAAATACTCCCCAGCGAACGTGGAGGCTGGCGGTTACCATCTTGCTGCCCTCCCGCCTCCTCCCTCCAGGTCACGTGCCATCTCTTGGTTTTCAAGGCTGCCACCCGGGAGACACAGAACTTGATCATCCGGATTCAGTGGCCAGTAGGGCTTGTGTTCACAGGTTCGGTGGGATGGTGGCCAACAAAAAAATGTAAACGGCTCTCCCTCGGGGCTCAGAGCACAGGGAACCAACACTCCCTCCCACCTCCCAGCCTTGCCCTGAACAAAGGAGATCCGCAGGCTTGAAAAGCTGCTGGCTCCGATCCTGCCCTTTGGCACACTGACAGGTCTTGGCTTGCCCTCAATCACTGGGTGCCACTAAGAACCAAGAAAGCTGCTTGGACAAACACAAATGTTTGAGAGACAACCAAGAGCTAGGGCAGAGTTGAAAGAGAAGATTCGTCTACAAGAATTTTAAACCAGTCCAAGACTGGGAGAGGTGGCTGTTTTATCCAGTGCATAGAAACCGACACAGACTGTCAAGGAAAATGAAGGGGGATATGTTGCCAATTAAAGAACAAAACAAAACCTCAAAAAAGATGTTAATGAAATGGACATGAGTGACTTTACTGATAGAGTTCAAAACGATGGTCCTAGTGATGCACATCACAGTCTCGGGAGCAATGCACCTAAGGTGAAAACTTCACCAGAGACAAAGAAAATAGAAGACAGTACCCAGTTGAAACCACGAAGCTGAAGAATACAATAATTGAGCTGAAAAATACTTGAGAGGGGTTCAGTAACAGATGACATATACTCAAAGAATGGATGAGCAGTCCCAGACAGGACAGTAGAATCCATCCATCAGAAGAGCAAAGACTGAAAATGGCCTAAGAGACTTCTAGAATACAATCAAGCTGACAAATATTCACATTAGAGGGGTCTCAGAGGAGCAGAGAGGGAAAGAAAGGGTCAAAAAACTTCCCTAACTTGAGCAAGGAAACAGACATCCAGATCCGGGAGCCCAGAGAGTTCCAAGTAAGAGGAATTAAGAGACACACACCCAGACATGTTATAATTAAATTGTCAGAAGATACAGACAAGGAGAGAATCTTAAGCAGCCAAGAAAATGTGTGAAGTACAAGGGAACCCATATAAGACTATCAGATTTGTCAGCACAAACTCTGCAGGTCAGAATGGAGTTTAATGATATATTCCAAGTGTTGAAAGAAGAAAACTGCCATCCACAATACTCTATTCGGCAAAACTGTCCTGCAGAAGTAAAGCAAAGATAGAAGAGTTTTCCACACAAGCTGATGGAATTCACACCACTCGGCCAGTCTTACAAGAGAGGCCAGAGGGGCTTCTTTAAGCTCAAAGGGCACTAATTAGTGACAGGAACATATATGAAAATATAAACCTTACTGGTAAAGGTAAATACATCATTACATTCAGAATAATGCTGTAATGGTGGTAGGTTAATCGCTTAGAAATTTCATATGAACGTTAAAAGGCAAAAGTAGTAAAAATAATGATTCATTAATGGATGCACTAGATAAAAAGATATAAATTGTGTCATCAAAAGTGTAAAATGTTGAGAGAGGAGTAAAAATGGAGATTTTTTTGTTTTTTTTTAATTTTTTTTATTTATTTTTGAGACAGAGACAGAGCATCAACAGGGGAGGGGAGGAGAGAGAGGGAGACACAGAATCCGAAGCAGGCCCCAGGCTCTAAGCTGTCAGCCCAGAGCCTGACACGGGGCTTGAACTCACGAACCGCTAGATCATGACCTGAGCCGAAGTCGGACGCCCATCCGACTGAGCCACCCAGGCGCCCCAAAAATGGAGAGTTCTAGAATGCATTCAAACTAAGTTGTTACCAACTTTAAACAGACTATTACACATAGATTGTATATAAGCCTCATGGTAACCACAACACAAAAACTTTTGGTAGACACATAAAAGATAAACAAATCAAGGCACATGACGACAGAAGATCAAATCACAGAGGAAGAGAGTAAGAGAACAAAGGAAATACAAAATAGCCAGAAAACAATTATGAAAGTGCATACCTATGAAAAATTATTTACGTTTCTTTCTCTTGCGAGAGAGAATCCCAAGCAGCCTGTGCACTGCCATCACAGAGCCCGATGTGGAGCTCGAACCCATGAAGCCATGGGATCTTGACCTAAGCTAAAGCCAAGAGTTGGAGGCTTGACTGAGCCACCCAGGTGCCCCTGAGATATTACTTTAAATGAAAACAGACTGAAACCTACAATCTAAAAAGCCCCACCCAGGACTCCAGTGTGCTAACTCACAGAAGACTGAAAAGGACCAGCACCTTGTGATTTCACTCAGATGTGGACTCTGAAAGACACAATAAATGAACAAACAAGAAGAGTCAGAGTCAGACCGATAAATACAGAGAACCACCTGATGGCTGCCAGAGGGGACAGCGGTAAAGGATGGGGCAAGATGGGTGAAGGTGAGTGGGAAATAACAGTCTTCCGGTTATGGGATGATTGAGTCAAGGAATAAAAGGCACAGCACAGGGAATGTAGTCAATGATAGCATTGTATGGTGACAGATGGGAGCTACACTTGTGAGCACAGCGTAAGGTACAGAGAAGTTCAGTGACTAATGTGACATTGCATATCAACTCTACCCGAAATTTTTAGGAACTCCCATCTACGTGCTGCCTATAAGAGACTCACTTCACATACAAGGACACATGCAGACTGAAAGTAAAGGGATGGAGAAGGATATTCCGTGGAAATGAAACCAAAACAAAGCTGGGATGGCTTTACTTCCATCAGACACAATAGGCTTAAAAACAGAGACTGTCCTAAGAGACACACAAAAAAAGGCACTAGGTATTAAGGGGACAGTCCAATAAGGATATGACATTTGTATGTATTTATGAACCCAACATAGAAGCACTAGAATATATACAGCAAATGTTAACAGAACTAAAGGGAGAAATTGACAGTAATACAGTAAGAGTAGGGGACGTTAATATTCCCCTCTTTATTAACGGATAAATCATACAGACAGAAAATCAGTACGCAAACACTGGACTTAACGGATAACTTAGATACCCGGAAACAGAATATACCTTCTAAAGCATAATTGGAACCATCCCCAGGATAGATCCTAGGTTAGAGGCCACCAAACAAGTGTTAGTAAGTTTAAGAAGATTGAAATCAGGCATCTTTTCTGACCACAATGGTCTGAAACTAGAAATCAGTTACAAGAAGAAAACTAGACAATTCCCAAAGAGGTGATTAAACAACATGCTCCTCAACAACCAGTGGATCAAAGAGAAATCAAAAGAGAAATTTAAAAAATACCTTGAGACAAATGAAAGGGGAAACAACATACCAAAATGTATGGGACACAGCAAAAGTAGTTCAAAGAGGGAGTTCACAGTGATAAATACGTACGCCATGACACCAGAGAAGTCTCAAACAACCTAACTTTACAGTTCACGGAAGTAGAAAAAGAAGAACAAAGTCCAAAGTTAAGAGAAGGAAGGAAATAAAGATCAGAGTGGAAATAAAGGGAATAGCATCAAAAAAAGGCAAGATCAATGACACTAAGAGCTCAGTTTTTGCAAAGATAAAAATAGACAAACGTTTAGCTACACTCACCAAAAGAAAAGGAGTCAAAATTAGAAATCAAAGAGGAGATGTAATAGGTGATGGGGATTAAGGAGTTTACTTATTATGATGAGCATCACGGATGTATGGAATTGTTGAATCACTATATTGAACACCTGAAACTAACATAACACTGTATGTGTACTGGAATTTAAAATTAAAACAAGAAAAGGAGATAATAAAACAGATTGTCCGAAATACAAAGGATCGTAAGACACGCTTAAAAACAATTATACGCCCACTACCTCGACAACCTCGAAGAGATGGATGGATAAATTCCTAGAATACCGCAACCTACAAAGACTGGGTCATGAAGAAATACAAGATTTGGCAAGACCCGTTACTAATAAGGAGGTTGAACTGGTAATCACAAACCCTCCAACCGACAAAAGTCCAGGACCACATGGCTTCTCAGGTGAATTCTACCAAACATATAAAGAGTTCATATGTATCCTTTTCACACCTCCAAAAAACTGAAGAGGCGGGAACACTCCCAGACTCATTTTACGAGGGTAGCATTACCTTGCTACCACAACCGGACAAGGACACCACAAAAGAAGAAAATGATAGGCCAATATCCACGATAAAGACAGATGCAAAAACCTCGGCAAATGTTAGCCAAACAAATTCAACAATATAATACAAGGATCGTATACCACGATCCAGTGGGATTTATTCCAGGGATGCAAGAATGGTTCAACGTCTGCAAATCAATATGACACAACACAGCAATGCCACCGAGGATTAAAATCAGACGATCCTTTCAGTAGGGGAAGAAAAAGCATATGAAAAAATTCAACATCCATCCATGATAAAAACTATCACCAAATGGGCATAGAGGGAATATACGTCAACATAATAGAGGCCATATGTCACAAGCCCACCGCCAACATCATGCTCCACAGTGAAAAACAAAGCTTTTTCTCCAGGACCGGGAACAACACAAGGGTGTCCACTCCCACTGCTTTGATTCAACATAGTACTGGAAGTCGTAGCCAGAACAATCACTGAAAAAAAACAAAAACCAGCCATCCAAATCATAAAGGAGGGACAAAACTGACCCCAGTTTGCAATGTGTTTTATATAGAGAAAAGCCTAAAGACTCCACCCACTAATTTTTAGCGGGACTAATTTTTAGCAGGCACTCCACCCACTAACTAATGATTAGTTAGCACTAATAATTGAATTCAGTAAAGTTGCAGGATACAAAAATCAATATCCAGAAACCTGTTGTTTCTCTACGCTAATAACAAGCTATCAGAAAGAGAAATTAAGACAACAACCCCATTTACATCAAAAAGTAAATACATAAAACACCTGGGAATACATTTAATGAAGGTGCTGAAAGACCTGTACAGTGAAAGCTATCAACCATCGATGGAAGAATGATGAAAGAAGATGCAAACAATGGAGAGCTATTTTATGCTCATGGGTTAGAAGAATATTGTTAAAATATCCATCCTACGTAAAGCATTTGAGTTAATGCAGTCCCTATCAAAATCCCAATGGTATTTTTCACAGAAACAGAACAATCCTAAAATAGGCATGGAACCACCAAAGACCCCCAATAGCCAAAGCAATCTTGACAAAGACCAAAGCTGGAGGCATGATGGTTCCTGATCTCAAACCATATTACCAAGCCATAATGGTCCAGACAATGTGGTATTGACATTTAAAATCAAACAGAAAGATCAACGCAACGGAGTAGAAAGCCCAGAAATGAACCCATGCATATATACTCAATTTATCTATGACAAAGGAGCCAAGGATATACAATGGGGAAAAGAAAGTCTCTTCAGTGAATGGTGTTGGGAAAACTGGATATCCGTAGGCAAAAGAATGAAGCTAGACTACTATCTTGTACCTTGCACAAAACCCAACTCGAAATGGGTTAGACTTGAACATATGACCTGAAACAATACAAGTCTTAGGAGGTAAGCTCCTTGCCATCTGCCTCAGCAAGGACTTTTTAGATTTAGCACCATAAGCACAGTTAAGCAAAAGCAAACAAGTAGGACTACATTCAACTGAAAACCTTCTGCACGGCAGAAGACACCATCAACGAAAAAGGCAACCTATGGAATGGAAGAAGATATTTGCAAATCCTTTATCTGATAAGAGATTATCATCCAAAATATATGAACTCCTACAACTCAATAGAAAAGAAAATCTGATTTTCAAATAGGCAGAAGAGCTAAATAGACATTTTCCAGTGTTTATGTCCAACAGGTACATGCTTCCTGCTCTCAAATAGATGGCCAAAAGGTACATGAAAAAGTGCTGAACATCACTCATGTCCAGGGAAAGACAAGTCAAAATCATAATGAGATTTCACCTCACACCTGGTGGAATGGCTATTACCAAAAAGACCAGAGATAACAAGTGTTGGTAAGGATGTGGAGCAAAGGGAATTCTTGGGCATTGTGGCAGGAATGCAAACTGGTGCAGCCACTATGGAAAACAGTATGGAGGTTCCTCAAAAATTTAGAAGTTCAAGTACTACATGATCCAGTAATTCCAGTTCTGGGTATTTATCTGAAAGAAGCATAATCACGATCTCAAAAAAATATCTGAACCACAGTGTTCACTGCAGCATCAGTTATAATAGCCAAGACATGGCATCAACCTTCATGTCCAATGACCGATAAAATGTAATGTGTGTGTGTGTGTGTGTGTGTGTGTGTGTGTGTATTCAATGAAAATTAAACCATCAAAGAGACTAAAATCCTGCCATTTGTGACAACATGGATGGACCTTGCAGGCATGATGCTAACTACACTCAGTTAGAAAACGATAAATACATGATCTCACTTATATGTGAACTCTAAAGGAAAGGAAAGGAAACTCCTAGATACACAGAACCAGATGAGTGATGGCCATAGGCAGGGTTGGGAGAAATGAGTGAAGGTGGTCAAAAGGTAGAGGGGCGCCTGGGTGGCTCAGTCGGTTGAGCGTCCGACTTCGGCTCAGGTCACGATCTCGCGGTCCGTGAGTTCGAGCCCCGCGTCGGGCTCTGGGCTGATGGCCCAGAGCCTCGAGCCTGCTTCCGATTCTGTGTCTCCCTCTCTCTCTGCCCCTCCCCCGTTCATGCTTTGTCTCTGTCTCAAAAATAAATAAACGTTAAAAAAAATTAAAAAAAAAAAGTAGAAACTTCCGTCGATAAGTTTTGGTGATGTAACATACAGCATAGAGACAATTAACAATACTGTACTGTGCTGTATAATTGAAAGTGGCTGAGTAAATCTTAAAAAGTTCTTGTCACAAGACAAAATGTGTAGGTATTTTGGCGACCAGTGTTACAGTCATCAATTTGCAATATATACATATTTCAAATCATTATGTTGTACACCTAAAAAAATAAATTGAATATTGGCTCTGAATGTCACTACTTTTCACTGTATCATTCACAGTGTGGAATGACCCCCTTCCATACTGACCACCTAATCATTGGCATCATCATTAGACACCAGAATATATTTAAAAACCTGTACAAAGCAATTGTATTCAAAATTGAAACCAGGTACCCTAAAGCCTAATTTAAAAAGCCATCGGAGAAAGGCAGTAAAGATAGAAGTAATAAGGCAATCATACATCGAGTTGGAAACTGGTTCAAGACATAACGTGATTTACATTAGTAATCTAAAGAAAAATAATGGTGGGTGTAGTTGTTTGTATACAGCCCCCCTTTTAAGAGAAAATCTAGCACACTGTTCCTATTTGATACAGAGAAAGCAGTTGGCTTAGGTATCATCAAAATCACAGATAAAAGGATTTGCAGATCTTTTCAGCATAGGCTACATAGGTTCTGGCTGGTCGCCTTTTTTTTTTCTTTAATGTTTAATTTTGAGAGCGCACAAGCAGGGGAGGGACAGAGAAAGAGGGAGACAGAATCTGAAGCAGGCTCCACACATTAGCACAGAGCCCGGCATGGGGCTTACACCCACAAACTGTGAGATCATGACCTGAGCCCAAGTCAGGGATGCTCAAATGACTGAACCGCCCTGGCCGAAGTCGCTTTTTAGCAAGTAGAACCATGATCATTTCAGTCGAGCAAAGGGAATTGGGTCACATGGGCTATCACGCCTTCAAGTAAAGCCTAAAACCATGGTGAGTGTCAGAATTTAAAGAACATTTTGTCCATAGCAAACCAACTTTACCCTGTCTTATTTTGGTGCGTTCGTTTTTTTTGTAAATGTATCAGTCATTTTGTTGGACCACCTTCAGACAGGCTATGGAGGCTATAGCTAATAATTCAGAAAGGATTTTGTTTTACATGTTTGTGGGAATCAGAGTGGAGTAGACTCTACTTGAATCATTGTTAAAGCACTTTCATTAACTAAGTATGGAATCCATTGACCATTAACAATATGCTGTTTGAGCAGGCAGTGAAACAGTGTAATAGGATTAAAGCCTGGCCAAATTCCTAGGGTATACAGTTGGGACTTAATATTTTCTTGTTCGATAACTGGCTTTGGGGGGGGGGTGTGGGGTAAGGGAGAACCTGTGGTCACTGGTGTTATTTAACACATTTCTGGGTTGCCTGTGATAGCTACACATGAGTATGTGATTAGAAGATGTATAAATATTAGTAGCTTTCTGGTTTGATGTCTTACAATGGTATGTAACAGTCACCTAATGCCGTGTGACAAAATAATTACAAAATTATCAGGTTACATATTTCTCGTTCATGCGCCTCTTGGTTGGCTGGAGTTCTGCTGCAGCTCATCTAGGCTTGACTCCAAGTTGTAGGGTGGATTCAGGTCTGTCCCATCTCCCTCTCCTCCTTCCTGGATGAGGAGGCTCTCTGGGCTACTCCTTACAGGAGTAGCTGTCTCATGCGCTCCTTACAGGACATCGGCACAAGAGGACAAGCCCAACAACCCAAGGACGTTACAGAACTCCCCTTCTATCTGCCAACATTCCATTGGCCAAAGAAGGTCACGTGACCAAGTCCAAATTCCTGGGGCAGGGGAGCATGCTCCCCCCCAGTACTCGGTCACTCCCTTCTGTCTACACGGACCTTCTTGCTGTTTGAGCAAGCCAGTCACACTCCCCTCTCAAAGTCTTTGTGTTTGCTTTCCTCTCTTGTATATCCATGGGTCATGCCCTCACGTGCTTACAGTTTTTGCCCGACTGCACCTCATCAACGAAGGCTTCCAAGATTCCCCTTCCTGAAGGTTCCCCACTCATCCTCTCTCGTGAAGGTTCCTCACCATGTGACATACTTACCTAACTTACTTGTTTAGACTGTGTACCTCCATATGAATGGGAGTTCCATGGATACAGGGCTTTTTTGTTGTTGACTGCTATCTCCCCAACACTCACAACAGCACCTGACATAGAGTTGGCTCTTGATAAATGTTAGTATAAATAAACTAGTCTTGCCGTGTGGTCATCTGTATGGCTATTTTTTTAGACATTTAAAATCTGGCTCAATGTCAAAGAATCCAGTGGTGTCGCTCCAATTTCAGGTGTCATTGAGCAGTTTTCACTTTTCAGTATAATTGACACAGAAAATATTAGCCGCCAAGCATGTTTCAGCGTCGATTCAGCTCTACTCATGCACACACGTGAGAACTCTGAGGTTGATTCTTAAAAGGAGTAGTTAAGCCCAGAGGACTTTTTACTTAGTGAGGCAGTCTTGAGCAACCAAGAAAACAAGATGATACTTTATTCGTGTATGTACTGTGCAGGATGTACGAGGCACTTGAAAAATATTGGAAGGGATACCTTCACCACTGTCCTGAAAGTTTTCCGTTAAAGCAAGCCAATTTTAGATTTGTACTTGGACACTCGGATGTGAAACTTACAGATAATAGTTCATCCGTAAAGATGAACCTGGTCGACACCATTAGGTTTATGCTTTAAACTTTGATCCCTGAAATAAGTGAGGCAGACGAAGGCCTACCCCATCCCTGAACTGTATTTGAATCTTACCACACTACTATTCAGTTCCTGGAGCTCCAGGGTAATGTAATTCACCTGTCAGGCTGGTCACGCTTGCCTCTGTTGGTTCGGATTTATTCTGTAAGGCGTATTCTGGCTCAAGCAGACGTACTGCCATTCAAAATGCCTCATGTTCCACAACTTGGCAAAATTTGCATCAGTAATGGGATGAAGACGTGCATTCACCTCTGCAGTTGTCAGGATTCTGTTCCTGCTGGCATCGTTTCATTCATTCCACCCTCACCACATAATGGTAGTTTGAACTCTCAGGAAAAAAGAAATTAAAGGTGCTCTATTTCATTGTTTTCATTGCTAAACACATAAATAGAAGGAAGTAGTGTGTGTGTGTGTGTGTGTGTGTAGATTGGTAGGTAGCTACCGTAACTTCTTTTTCTATCTTGTGATCTTAATTTTCACCACTTATTTCTTGTCCTTAGTATCTGAAAGAGGTTTTCTATGGTATATTACCATGAGACTCACAGAAGTAGAGGCTCTTTGTCTGTCCTGTGCCCCTAAGCTCTCCACTCTGATGTTGACGTACAGCCTTACATCCACCGGGATAGGACTCTGTCTTTGCGGTGAACATTGGGCCAAGGATTGTTTGAGCTTACACTTAAAAAAAAAAAAAAAAGGTGAAAACTTAGTAATGAATGCAGGATTATAATCGTGAATGAAGATCCCAGTGGCATAGACAAAAGGAGATAACAAGCATGTTTAGTTTACGTCACTAAATCGCCGGCTGTCCAGTCATTTCCAAGTCCGATGTGAACCTGAGGTTGTCCTTAAGCATCTTCATTACTGTTGATCTGGAAGCAAGGTCTTGCTTTAGATGCAAGTGACACTGTCCTGAACGAATAGAGCTTGAACTTAAGAACATCAGAAACTCAGTTTGCAGAGACTTTGAGAGTTGCAAGTAATTTTGTTCTCAGTGAAGAAATCTCTCCCTTGCTGCAAATGTCTGAGGTGCGTTCCTGTCAACCCATGAACCATCATCAGTAGAGACATACAGATCGACATCACCTTCAAGAGGACTCCCTATCTCAGACGAGGACCGTCCATCCCTAATTCCTTTTTCTTCCAAAACATTCTTCTCCCTTCACGTAAACAGATTCTTAAAAATGAGAAGGAAAAAAAAAACAAAACACAATTTCCCCTTTAGAAGCCTCCAAAAACACGATGATGATAAAGCAGGCCCGTGTAACAAAGAGGAAAGGAACATTACTCCCCAGTATCCTTCGTATCCACGGTCCTTAGAATAGTAATATTTCACGCCCTACATAGGTCACGTGCAACTTTTATTTCTCCCTATTTCCTTGGACTTTAAAAGTACTTGAGTTTTATTTGTTACCTTTGGTTAAATGTCAAAGGAAAGAGTGGAGAAAACCCCTCTGTCTCCACTTCTTCCTTTCCTTCCTAAAGTGCAGGCAAAATGTCACGTTCTTAGTTCCTTTTGTCGAACAGGCACACTGCAAGGGTCTAATAATTTTTTCGTTACAAAGGAAAACATTTCACCTTTATTAATGGGGCCTAAGAAACTTAGGTCGATTTTATCTTGGCTTCTAAACAGGTAAACCATTTCCTTCTCCCAAGACCAGAATATAGATCCCCGCATGGAGTTCTTCCCTTGAAGAAGTCATTCCCCAATTATTCAGCTTGAGGGGTTATTTTTATTGATGTTATTTATGAGCAAATGGAAATGATTCTAAAATGACTTTTTAAACATTTTTAAAATTTTTTAAAAAATGTTTTTATTTCTTTTTGGAAGAGAGACAGCGCAAGCGGGGGAGGGGCAGAGAGGGAGGGAGACACAGCATCCGATGCAGGCTCTGAGCTATCAGCGTAGAGCCCAACGCGGGGCTCGAACCCACAAACCGGAAGATCACGACCTGAGTCAAAGTTGGACGCTTAACCGACAGAGCCATCCAGGCACCCCTTATTTTGTATTTTATAGTAATCTCTGCACCCAATCTGGGGTTCAAACTCATGACCCCAAGATCAAGAGTCACATGCTCTACCGAATGAGCCCCCCAGGCACCCCGACTTTTTAAGTGGGACCGTGGGCTTTTTCTCAAAATGTCTGTTTTCCGTAAGCGTCACTGGCCATTATGTGTGCTTGCTTTCGTTCAGGCGAGGAAGACCTGCTCAGTCCTCCCCAGGACACAAGCACAGGGTTAGAGGAAGTGATGGAACAGCTCAACAACTCCTTCCCTAGTTCCAGAGGTAAGGCCCACGACGTGCAAGTAACTCACTCCTACTGGAATTAGACCCCTCGTTTCTGTACCCTAGCCCACGTATTTCCCGTGTTTAAGGAGGCACTTGCTGACAGAGTGCCAGTCTGGGGTCATTGTGCGAAGACAATATTGTTGAGTGTCGAGTTCTGGTTTGGATGACTGAATTGACTGGTTTTGGATGCTGGTTGAATTCAAACACCGGTATAATAGCGTTGTCTCTAGAAATAAGACTATCAACTTACACGTTATCTTACTTGCTTTGCGCATTAGTCTGAAGCGTTAATTATGAGATAAGATAGCTTATTCTTAAGAGCAACGATGATGTGACTTTTACAAAGAAATTCATGCCCCGATGGCACCTTTGCCGGGGACACACAGTCGATACGCGCGATACGGTGAAATCCAGAACGGGCCTAGTATATGGTTGCGGGGGGGGGGGGGGGGGGACTCTGCCTTCCAGTCTGATGCCCTTTATATTCAAAAATTGTATCTTACCCCATTTGTTAAGTACAGGTACAGTGAACTCTTTGTATGCTACTTTGTTGTTGACTTCACTTTCCTAGGTAGAATACCATCTCTGTAAAGAAAGATGTTAATTCTATTAATGCCTTTATTTCTCAGCGTCACTTTGACCTTGCGTATTTTGCCCCTCCTATAAAAGCAGCATTTTACCCCCGCCAGATTTTCCCACTAGCCTGTAGGAGCTTCAGATGTCTTCCTTCATCCAAGGAGGTACTTGGCTCCCATTGCTAGCATTTGGGAGTGTTTATTTTACTTTGACATAACATATTTTACTTTGACATATTTTGTGACATAAACCAGAGTCACCGACCCCCCTCCCTTCAATGAATAAAAAGAATGGCTGCAGTCACCTGTAAGCAAGTAGATGGAACACCTCGACAAGCCAAAGCGGAGGACACGAGTCTCGGTGGGCAGGGATCGGCATCCCTCGTGGGCAGCCCCGGAGGGAAGGGTAGCAGAGAATCTGGCTGTTTGTTCCTCTCCGTAAGGGCCACGAGGAGGGTATTTTGAGTCCTGTGTTTTTCTGATCTTTTTGTTCAGGGTCAGCCCCCGGTGGCCGGTTCCTAGCTCTTTGCTGTATGCGTGAACGTTGTACGGTGCACATTAAAAGCACCAATGTTCTGATGGAGCGTTGCTAAGGAACTGTTGGCGGAAGCTAATTTTAAATGTCTGCACCAGCCATCTTTTCCCTGCTGAGTGCCTCTGATGTGTTGATTTTAACACCTAAAAATCTCAGCTGTCTTCCACCCACCCCCACCTCCATCTTGACTGTCTTAGCGGTCTTCTGTCCCTAGATGCCATGGTTCACGAGAAGACCACACGTTGGTGTGATGTCAATCACATGCTCTCCCTTTTATCCCGCCAGCTTTTACCGGCACCTAACTTTGGACCACTGGAGGTGTTAGGGATGCAAAGAAATGCCAGATCCCTCGCCCTCGAGGCGCTTACGGTCAACTGTGGACTTCCGAAGTTCACATTAAAGTATAGTATTACTGCCCTGACCTAGGGCTCTAAGACATGAGGGAATCCCAGAGGCACCCTTTTGGATAAGAGGGGTTAGCCTCAGGCGCAGTGAGGGTCTTTCTCAAGTTCACACAGCCAGAACTTTGGGCCCCACACGTAGCACACGTTTCGTTGACGCCGTCCTATCCCTTGAAGGTCACAGACGGCTTCCTCGTCCCAGACCCTTAAAATGAAAGCTCGCTTACCTGCTCTGTGGGAAGTTGGTGGCTGCTTCGTCGATGCCCTGGGCATCTCCTCCACATTTAAACTAGAGTCGAGTGGAGGCCATAGAAGGGCCCATGGCCCCGCTTCCCTTCAGGCAGCCTTTGTGTCCTGGGCCTGTGACCCATCCGAATTATCTTCAAGTCCTTTGCACACTCTCCCTGCATCCCCCCCCTTTTAGTGCGTGAAGCTAGATACCACACGGGTATGGAAGAAGCCACCTGGAAGAGGGCAAATTTACCTCCTCCGATTTATGTGGCAGTTAGCACCTCTGACGTTAAATTTACTTCTGTGATGGTGATCTACTTCTGTGGAAACTTGGGGGAGCTTCGGGCCACCCCGATAGCGTTTACTCACTTCGCGCTTAGAGAAGCATACCTTCCACCGAGTGCTGATGTGAGTTCTCAGAGGATAAGGAGGCTTTGTCTGACCAGTTCCCTTAACTGAGTTCCTACCTAACAGTAGGCCGGAAGCCTGAGAGAAGTCATTTATTTTCCTGAGGAAAGCAATGAAGATCTGGCCGTTCTTTCTGCGATGCTGTTACCTTGACTTCTTTTTTTGCTACTTCCTGCCACGTTAGGCCTTACCACTGAGCCCCTACTATTGCGCACCCATTTCCAGCGTGTGGGGGCTCCTCTCACGGCACCAAGCAATTTGGACACCATCTGCCCAGAGAGAGCATCACATGCCACAAGTTTAGGGCTTCAGTCCCGCAAGACTGCCCTCCCCCTTCACCTGGGCTTCTGACCCGCTGTAGACTTAGGGGTTCCAGTGACCCACTTCTGGGGTGGTACGGCGGCTTACACCACTCAGAAACGCTTCCTTCACTAGATCAGCGTGTATTACGAAAGGCCGGAAGTCCAGAACAGCCGGACGGGAGAGGTGCACGGGGCAAGGCGTGGGGCAAGGGTGTGGAGGTGCCGTGCTCTCTCGGGGTGCACTGCCCTCCCAGGACCTCCACTGTTCACCGACCCAAGAAGTTCTCCCTCCCCCTGGGTTTTTAGGGAGGCTTCATTCCGAAGGTGTGATTGATCACATCATTGGCCAGTGGTGAGGCAACTCAGTCTCCAGCACCCCCAGTTTCCCTCCCCGGAGGTCAGGGGGTAAGGCTCAAAGTTCCACCCGCCCCTAAACCCGGGGTTGGCTTCCCTGGGACCCAGCCCCTACGTTTAGGTGTTTTCCTAGACTTGCCTCATTACTTCAGAGGAACTTTTCAAAGGTCTTAGGAGCTCTGTGCCCTGAAAGGGAATTGAGACCTAATACGCATTTCTTCATTCTAAATCACAGTATCACAGCTTGTTTCCCTCAAGTTCAACTGGATAAAAAGTCTCATCATTAGAAAACTAGGATGGAAAATATATATACAGTAGGTTTTAGTGGGCGCATCTTACCAGCTAGTAGGTACGTTGGGTTGATACCGAGAAGAGCATTTTGAGCCCTAACATCTCAGGATTACAGGCTCTCGTACGTGGAAAGGCCTCAGAGGGTCATTTGAGCACTTCTGATAACCACAGCAGTGGCTTTTGACCTTTTTGACCACTCTCCATAGTAAGAGAAACAGTTCACATCTCAAACTGGATTAAGGATGTAAGATACATTGGATGTGTGTATGTGTGTACAGAAACACATACGTATACACCATGTATATACGCCACAGATATATGTGTCTGGTCACATATACGTACGAAGATCAGCAAAGTTTCGCGAAGCACTGCTTCCTATACTACGTAGAACGCACACCGTGTCTCTGCTTTATTGATTCCAAAATCAAACGCTGGCTGCAACCCACTAAACTGATTTTCGGACGCAGTGGTTTAAAGAAGAGCGATCCAAGTGATCTCGGTTTTCCTTGCCCAGATGAACATCTTTTTTAAAAGAAAGTTACACTTATTGGAAACATTTTACCGTGGAAGTTTCTGCCAAGACCTTCCTGATAGCTTAGAGGACGCTGTACTTTTACTCTGAGTCGGCCACCCGTGTTCCCATTGCTGTGTTAGGATGAATGAAGTTCACGGTTGCTACAGCTGTTTCGGACAGCTGTCTGGGTAACTCGGGACAGATGCCGGAGCCAGAGGTCTGACATTTAGTGGAAATGCGCTGTTAACTACCACCTCGTGGTTTACTTAACCCTGCTAGATAATTGCCACCAAGGGAAAAGACTTTTTCAATAGAATAGTATGTTTTTCATAAATGTAACGTATATAGAGAGGGGAGTTGTTTTGCATTATCCGTTTACAGCTTTTTTGTTGCCGTGGGCCACAGTTTTGACTTCAGGCTCCAGTCTTAAGGTATCCACAAATCCTCACCTCGCCTTCTCACCACAAGTACCCGGAAGCCCCAAGTGCCTTGCTCATGGCCACTCACCAAGTGAAATTAGGCTCCTGATCTTATCTCGCTGGCCTTGCTGAACTGTTACCCGAATTAATCAGGGGGTTACGTGCCCCTCCGGCTCGTGAAAAAACTGCTAGCCAGCACTGGCCTGCCTCCTAGCCAATATAAATTTCAGGGCGTTCAAGGTGTGAACCCGTGCATGTTTAGCTTTGTGGTGATATCTTTCCTGATGAATCTCGGGATAGAGTTAGTTATTCACAACCACTTGAGGGATTTGAGCGGCTCAGTGTATATTAAACACAGAACGTTAGCCAATTTCTATCGGATCTCTCTATCTACCAATAAGACGTCCCTCCGTCTGTTAAGTATCTGTAGAAGTGGAATTCCACTGTAATAAAAATCGTTATCTACTATAAGACACTTTCTGATTCTCCACCATTCTATAGGAACAGTACATGGGCAGAATGAACAACAGACATCAGTTAAAAATAAACAATTTCAGTGATTCGCCCCTATGTCTCTGAGCATCTCGCATCCTAACAAAAGCGTTTTTCCATGTATGTGCATTTACGGAAAAAATGCTTCCCTTGTCAGTGGTATGGGATTGGCTTCTCTAAAAATGGGGTGCCGCTCTATACTAATTAACGAACGATAGGATTCGAGAGAAGCTCGTACTGCAATAAAGACAATTTACAGCACAGTTAACAGTGCTGTGCAGGCATTTCTGCTGCCTGTACAATCTCGTACCTGCTGACCCGTGTGCCGCGTTTTTACCCCCAACGTCCACGCCATCCTCTCATGTCACCCAGGCCTCCATAAAGCCCACACGCATTCTGTCAGATGCCTCTAAATTAGCAACCCAACAGCTTGACAAAACCTGCCATCTTCTCAAATTCAAGTCTTGTCTGTGGTTCTTTTATGCAAGAACAGCATAAAGACGGAAGCATTCGTGTGCCCCCTTTCAGGCACCACTCTGTTTCCCTCTAGCTTCCGTGCATTTTGAGCCGTTAGCCCTTTATACCACGGGCCGACAAACTACAGGCTAGGAGCCAAACCTGGCCCACTCCCTGTTCTTCTAAATAAAGTTTTATTAGAACATAGCTATACCCCTTCACTTATGCTCTATCTATGGTTGCTTTCTCACTCCAAGGACGCAGTAGTTGCGACAGAGTTGAACATTTGCTAAACAGACCGGGTGGCTTGCAAAGCCTAAAATATTCACCGTCTGGCCCCTGACACGCACAGCTTGCCGACCCCTGCCTTACACTGTTGCGGTCCATTCTAAGCTCATTACATACGCACAGTTAACACACTTCAGTGCTGGTCAACTTTCAGCTCAACAGAACCGTGCTTTTGGATGGACGTGTGTATTTGTGTCCACGTTCACCAGAGACCACACGTGCTTTAAGCCTGAAAGTATAGCCGTTTGAATCTTCTTTCGCTTGTGATAAAACAGGAACCCTAAAAAAGGGGCTCGTTCTTCCTGAGCTTTTTAAAACAGTTGGTAAACTGAGATTACAAAGCTGAAGTTACCCCCAAAGTGGTAACGTCTTGGGATTCTGACCCTAAAGGATGAATCATCTCAAATTCATACTGCGGGAGGAAACTTGACTTCTCCAGACCCGACCGAGCCCTTTACTCAGACTCAGGACTTCCCCCAGTGTACTTCCTTTTACTCCTGATTCACTTCCTGACAACATATCACAGTGCCAGATGGACAGCCTAAGTGAAGCTCTCAGGAAACTCATTTCCGAAGAATGTATTTGTGAAATAAAACTTATCTGGCGCTTTTATTTATTATTTATTTTTACCGGTAGAGAATATTTTGAAGCGGTGCAGGCAGTTAGCCTGTATTTTGTCACTGGAGAAACTAGTCCACCGCAGTGGGAAACGTTATTTGTTTTAACTTTGTTTAAACAAAAAGCGGAACTTCCTTTTGTGCTGTGGGAATGAGCACATCGGGACCCAAGCGATGAGGGCGGATTGTGAAAGAGATTAGGATTGACGTAGCTCTGGAAGGTCCGTTGTACGTGAAACGTGGTTTCTGAAGAAGTGCCCGAAGCAAAACCCAAGTCATTTGCTGCATATTCGGTGATGACCCGCAGATACCAAGCTCTGAATATGGCTTGGCGTAGAATAAAGACAGGTAACCCTTATCACTCCAGGAACCATAATTACATTCTGAGACTAAATGCCGTTACTTTCTAACGGCACTCTTTCCTAAGGCTCTTTCGTTTGAGAAACAGACCCAAGTTACAAGCCAGTATAAGTTACCAGCCCTTGGGACGCAAGTTAAACGGTAATGGGCAAGGCCAAGTTGCCTAAAACACCAAAGAACTCTTGACCGTGATCTCGTGGCTACCTTACTAATTCATTTCAGCCCGTCTTTATCAGATGCCCATAGTGTTGGGGTGCAGACGTTATTGGAGCTAGAGAGGACGGCTAAGCCACATGTGGGCCCTGCCCTCAAGGACTCACAGCCCTGTAGGGGAAGGGAATAAATTCTACCACCAGACAGTATAACCGTGAAATAGAAAGATTAGAAAACAAAAAACTTGCTCAAGGAGTCCAAAGCAATGGATAAGTCACTCATGCTGGGACTCTTTTGAACTATCAAGAAGGAAAGGAGGTTCTCCTCCCTCTCCTTTTTCCTGTCATCTGGTTTGGGCCTACCACTGGCAACACCCACTGCTGAGGAGCCAGTGCCCTTTTTTCTCTCTTCCCTGCTTTGAGGAACGTCCTGAATACCTTGGCCATGCTTACGTGGTCGAGCGTGCGGTTTTCATACTTGTAAGAAATCTTGGGAGTCACGTGGGAAAATTCAGAACGAAGGAAAAGAGGGAGGGAGGAAGGGACGGAGAGTCCTACTTAGAGAACCTGTAAATGCGTACTAGAGGTTTTACACCCTGACCTTGAATTTGGAACGATTTCTTTTGGAATAGAAGTTCCCTACTTCTTTGGTCTGCACGAGTAGTCCTCACATCGTTGTGGGGTGTTTCGGTCCTTGCGGCCCCTGAGCATGGTGGACCCCGGGGGAAAGGAGGTGACGTACTAGGGGTTCTCGTGGCTCCGTCCTGCATTCTGGGATTTCACCTCAGACTGTCGCAAGATGTGTCTCGCTGCTCAAGTCGAAGTTTGAAAACCAGTATTTCACCCGAAGGCCCTCGTGGTCAGAGGAGATTCCAAGCCCAAGACCTGCTGGGTATGGTCAGAGGTCCCGAATTTTCTGTCCACTTATGGATATTATCATACAAGATTTTATCAGAACCTACTCTCCAAAACTAAGCATACCCATGGAGGATTCCATAAAACAAACAAGGCGACTGGGTCTTTTGCCACTGACTCTCAAGGCGCCTGCTACCTGCCGAATTATGGGGAGGAAGTTGAAGGCTCATTCCCGGATCTGGCTCTGTGGCTTGCCCATTAGTGGGGCTCCTCTCCTTCCCCCCCGCCCTTTTTTTCCTTCTCTTTTCTCCAACGCCCCCCACCCCCCATCATCCTGGGCATGCTCGGCCTCTGCCAGACAGAACAGATTGTCCCAAGGGGATGGAGTCTCGCTTCTGTGGCGTTTTGCCTCGCATTTGGGGTGCAGACTTTTGGGACACGCAGTCAGCTGCTGTTCACGTGCCAGTAAGTTGTGAAGTTGAGAGTGACGAGATGGGGATTGTTGGACGTGCAGCCTGAGGTTCTAAAGCCGTCCTTGAAAACAAGGCTCACTTAGTCAGATTTCTCCGCTGTGCTCGCTTCCATCCAGTTTAACACATGAATTCTATGGATTCTGTAAGTGATGTCTCCTGGATCATGTTATCTGTTTACACTGATTTTAAGTGTATGTAAAGGTTATTTGACTGGATGTGTCTTTCGGATTTTTTTTGTTTTGTTTTGGTTTTTATTTTTTTCCAGAAGGGAATAAATGAATTGTCATCTCAACATTTGTTTGGTAAAAGCAGCAAGACGGGTATGAAACTGTTTATTTATGCATTTTTTTTCCTTTCTGATATCTCTGCCTCTTCCTCTCTCCCGTTATTAAAGGAAGAAATACCCCTGGGAAGCCAATGAGAGAGGTTAGTGAGATTCAGGCTCACGGCCATGGCTTCTGTGTGTCTCATCACGCTTTCTATGTTTGGCGCTTGTGTAAGAATTGTGTGTGTGCACGCGCATGTATGTACTACAGTGTGTCATCCCGTAAGGACGGTAGTCACCTCTCCACTTGCAGCTCATGAGGAACATTCTTCAAATGTTCACCGCCATTGTCATCACCATGACGACAGGAGCAGGGGTTGGGGGAGCAGGAATCTCTCTAAAATGGCAGCCCTCGTGCTCGCTTCGGCAGCACATATACTAAAATGGCAGCCCTGCGTGGTCCCCAGGTTGGAATCCTGCAGTTCATCGTCTCTCGCCATTTGTCACACGAACAGAATCCTCAAAACGATGAATTTAGCCTTGAACATAACCGACGAGTCGTGAAGTTTCTGCCTACTTCCAGGACCTTAGCGTTTTCTGCCAGTGCCCTTGGTTTTTATTCTTCCAGAATGAGTTCGTTTTGTTTTTGTTTTCCTTTTTCCTCATCCCCACCCTCCTTTCCCACTTCAGCTAACCTTTTTTTTTTTTTTTTTTTTTGAGCACTTACTGGGCCAAGCACTGTTGTAAGCACTTGCCATCTTTTTCATAGTGTAATCTTCATGACAAACCTGTGAGGTAGGTACTCTTATTAACCCCGTTGTCCAAATAAGGAAACTGAGTCCGTGAGAGAGTAAGCAAGCAGGGTGTCCCAAATGACAGAGCCAGAATTTGAATCCAGGCAGTCTGGGCCCAGAGCCACACTCTTCAGTCTTCATCGCCGCCTTAGCAAATGGTGTTTGAAAGGCTCGTGTCATCTCAACTGGCCCTTTCGAGAGTGCGCTTTCTCTCCCTGGCATTTGGAACCAGACAGAACACATCCAAGGAGGGATAAAAATTGAATGTTGGAGACTTGAGGCTTTTTCTAAGCGCCTGTTGATGGGTTCGAAGCGGGTAAGATACAGTATTCTCACTGAACGTGGCTTGAGATTTGACAGGCAAAGCTCCTCCATGCTTCTGTCAGAAACATTGTCTCAACATTGCATTACCTGATCAACGGCTATTGGAGGACAGTGTTGAAGGACAGCTCAAGTGAAACAAGCTTGTCCTTACCTAGAGTTTAGCGTGAAGGATGGGAGAAGGAAAGGTCCTTGATGGGTAGCGCCAACCTATGCTGTTCCGGGACACAGGTTGGACAGGTAGAGAGTTCTCATGTGAGAAGATTCTAGATCCTTAGCGACAGGATAGCCAAGAGTCATCCCGGATTCGTTTAAACATAAGGAGTCCTACTGGAAAGTCTGCCAACACCATGCCATGCAAGTCTAATGAACTGAACGGTCCTTCGGTGTGTCTGTACCCATGCTTTCTTCCAAGGCTTGGGACAGTGGGGTCCTGGGGATGGGGGGAGTGGCAGGCTGGGAGGAGAAACTGAGGACACCTGAGTTGGTGAAGCAGTGAATGCTCCTGACCGTTTGCCTGGCTCACATACTTCTTATGTGAGGCTTCTTGGGTTCATTCTTATGGTAAGTGCCCCTTACAATTGATTTTGACGTGCTATGAAAAGTTGCACCTGAATTTTGACCACCCTGAACGTGTTTCTCTCGTGAAGGAATTTTACAACAGGCCAGCAATACCTATCATTCGAGTCACACGGGCATTTGGAAACTTTACCACCTGAGTTGTACATTCGAGTCAGACAAGTTTCCAGAAATCCAGAGAACCGGAGTGATTTTTTAGTGCTACCAAAATGACCTCACGTGTACAGTAGATTAGATATTTTTTTTTCAAAGATTAAATTGTAGAGAAGAAAAACACGCACGTCACTGCAGTATTCTGGCCTTGCTGTGGCCAACTGAATGCGAACCATTTATTCGGGAACTGTATTTTTAACAAATAGGGTGCCAGATTGCTACTGAGGTCTTGGATCTCTGCCAGAAAGTCTCAATTCCAATCACTGTGGAAAACGACTCCCTCCGGCCGTGGTGGCTCGTGAGACTAAATGTGTTGTGGTTAGCGCCAACTTGGAAAAAACACACAACCGCCCTAATGTTCGATGCATGGTGCCCTTGTGTTCAACAATCCTTGCTTAAGAATGGATTAAATCAGTACTTTCTACAGACGTATTTTTATGTCAACTCGTGCCTGAAGCTGACTGCAAACCCCTAAATCCTGCCTGCTTTTCAGTGCCCCTCACGTTCCTAGTGCGAGATTTTAATTTTGACTTCAGAAAAATCTGTCAGGTAAAATTAATGACCTCACTAATGTGCTGCCTTCCACACATGGATAATAGAACCAGGATCCAAATCTGTTTTCTGTATCCCTATCAAGCTGTAGTTTTATGCCTCCGGGGGATTGAGTTATGATTCTTTGGGGCAGTATTTTGTCAAAGAGATAGAATTTTTTTTTTTTTCTGGCTCTAATGAAAACCTCCGTGAAAAACATTGCAGTCATTACTCTGCTGAAACAGGTATTTGTAAATAAAGCAACCAAAGGCAGAATACAGATGCGGTGAGGGGACTCTGAACGTTCTTCATTTTTCTAGCACAGGGACAGCCGTGAGGGCACTTGTGAACCCTGTAGACCGTCCAGACAGGTTACAGGCCACCTGGTGTTTTGTGGGCGTGGGCGTGGTGTATTTAAGAGTCACGGACGTCTCTTTTACCCAGTAACTTTTTAAATAGCAGACACCCCTAGAAGTGATGCCTCTGGAGAGGCTCGAGAATTTGCCTTCCGGGTAGTAAACTGAACACCATTGCAAGGAGTAGAAGCGACACGTACGTGGCTGTATAATCCATGAGCGCATTTCCTCTCGAACTGCAGTCCATGTTCCCTAGCACACAAGCTAAAGTAAAATAGGTACTTTTTGATTATGATCAGTAAGCCCGCGGGGAAAAGGAGTTCTTCCCTGTTCGGTTTGTGTTTTGTAATACATGGTCTGTCTCCCAGGTGGGCTAGCCCCTAGTTGGATGTGGGTGATGAGAAATAGTTTGAGTTCTAGTCACTTACCAGCTTGTAAGGGTCTCAGGGTTTTGTTTTTCCTGGCTTCGTTGATAGCTGCGAAGACTGCAAGCAATTGCAAACTTGCAGGTAGTCCACACGAGTAATCGGGTAGATCTCCCTGGGTTTCCCGGCAGTCCGAAAGAGATACGAGGGGGCCGCTGGGTGGCTCAGTCGGTTAAGCGTCCGACTTCGGCTCAGGTCGTGATCTCGCGGCTCATGGGTTCGAGGCCCGCATCAGGCTCTGTGCCGACAGCGTGGACCCTGCTTGGGATTCTCTGTCTCCCTGCCCCTTGCCTGTTCTCTCAGAATAAATAAATAACCTCAAAAAAAAAAAAAAACATATACAAGGGAAGCCCTTCAACCTGGCAGCATCAGTTAAGTGTCTGTGCTCTAAGGAGCAGCCAGGGGCCCACCGTGTCCTCCAGCAGTTTGTATGGTTTAGAAAAGCCAAAGGTGATTTCCGTGCTTCACTGAGGACTGCCACACTGCTGGCTCACTCGAGGAACGGTACACCTGCTTTGCTCCAAGTTTTTCTGTTTGCAGCCTCAACCAACATCCAGAGTGTTGTTTTTGTTTTTTTTTTTTTTTTAAACAGCCAGTTCTCGTTGGAACTCTTCGCGTTAATACAAAGCTCCACGAGAGTTACAAACTTCATCACCTCCAAGTCAGTGGCAGAATGGTGTTCAGTTTGTTCTAAGTCTTAACTTGATCTGGTGCCATCGCTGGGCAGGTGCCTGCCTGTAAATCCTCCGCAGACCCCTCCCCCTTGCTCTCATTTAAAAAAATTGTTTTAACGTTTATTTTTGAGAGAGAGAGAGAACGTGAGCAGGAGAGGGGCAGAGAGAGAGGGAGACACAGAAGCCGAGGCAGGCTCCCAGCTGTGAGCTGTCAGCACAGAGACCGATGTGGGGCTTGAACTCAACAACCTCAAGATCACGACCTGAGCCGAAGTCGGACGTCGAACCGACTGAGCCACGCGGGCGTCCCTCTGTCATGTGGATTTCTAAAATGCTAGGTCTCTTGAAATAAATATGAGAGCAGAACACCCGCCCTAGTCTAACACCGATAATGTATAGAAGGTCGATACATGGCAAAGTAGTAATAGCCTAGTAAAGCATTTTTGGTTCCAAAGGCAGTGCTCCAAGAGTACAATGATTTACTAATGTCCGCGAATGAAAATCAGCCACATGAAAATATGGGACACGTATGAAAAGGCAAGTCATAAACTCGGTCTCAGATGATCTGACTCCACATCTGAATTTGGCCACAGAGTACCAAAGACGCTGCGGCTTTTGTGCTCCCTGCTGGGGGATTCATGCTAGGTCATGTCACATTACTACCAAAAGGCTGTTCTGATAGTCCACCCTCATTGAGGAGGAGAACAAAAAACGCATTCACAGGATCCCCAAGCCCATGCTTTGCATGTGGGTCGGATCATAATTAGGCTTGAGAGCAATTTGGAATGAAAAGGGATTTTTTTTTTTTTTTTAAGAAGCAGCTTCCAGATTCAAAGGTTCATATCCCAAAAGGTTGAGTCCAGAGTTTGTTTTCCAATTCCAGTAAAAGCAGAGAGCAAACAGCCTCCTCTCCCGTGGCCTCGGAAGGAGGCAGCGGCTGGAGACGGCACCGAAGTGAAGACTCCATGTCTTGGTCACGGTGGTGGCCATGATAATGGCAAAGGCGGTAGATAGAGTCACGGTGGCAGCGGAGGTAGTCGGGGTGGCGGTGGTTTGGGACTGCAAAACTTGGAGTACAAGGACACGGTACGTCATCTCCCACAACAAGGTGGAAAAGGGACACCCCATCATGCAGCACTCCTGTTATCAAGGGAACCTTGTGCTTCCCCGTGCAATCCTTTTGCTAGATCCTTCCATGGGGAAGATGAGTGCACTCTCTGACACTCGTCCACGCCAACGACCCCAGTAGCCCGATCCGGTAGTCAGCCGATACTAACCACGCAGAATGGCTTCATTAACAAGGCTTTGCTTCTTCCGGGAAAGTGGTGACAAATCCAATCGTGTCGTGTAAGACCTCGATGCGGCTTCTGTGTTGTCTTCACCTAGAAGCGGGGAAGGATTTCCCGAACGGCAGAGAGTCAGGCTCCTGTTCCCTGCACCTAGTGTCAAGTCTTTCTTTCTCTTTGTTTTCCAGGACACAATGTAGGAAGCCTTTTCCACTTGGCAGATGATTTGGGCAGAGCGATGGAGTCCTTAGTGTCAGTCATGACAGATGAAGAAGGGGCAGAATAAATGTTTTACAACTCCTGATTCCCGCATGGTTTTTATAATATTCATACAACAAAGAGGATTAGACAGTAAGAGTTTACAAGAAAAAAAAAAAATCTATATTTTTGTGAAGGGTAGTGGTACTATACTGTAGATTTCAGTAGTTTCTAAGTCTGTTATTGTTTTGTTAACAATGGCAGGTTTTACACGTCTATGCAATTGTACAAAAAAGTTATAAGAAAACTACATGTAAAATCTTGATAGCTAAATAACTTGCCATTTCTTTATATGGAACGCATTTTGGGTTGTTTAAAAATTTATAACAGTTATAAAGAAAGATTGTAAACTAAAGTGTGCTTTATAAAAAAAAAAAGTTGTTTATAAAAACCCCTAAAAACAGACACACACACACACACACACACACACACACACACACACACTTGGAGGCAGCGCATTGTTTTGCATCGTTTTAGCGTGACATCCATATGAAATCCATGCTTTTTTCTTTTTCTTGCATATTAAAGATAGGACACTTCCTCTAACACCACCAGATGATTACTTCACAGCGCTCTTTTTGGAATCGCTGGCCGAGTGGGACTGGCTGTGGTTTTTCGCTTTCTGCATCTATATGTCTAGAAGTATGTAAATACTGGAGGGATATAGATAAACAGATCTGAATTTCTGGAGACCTTTGACATTTCTTGTTCAAATGACCTGGCCACTTCCTAATGCAAAGAGATTGCCTCTGGTCCCGCAGGCTTACCTGCTTGGTCTAGAATGACTTCTCCCTGGAGCCTGAAACCAGGGGGCAGCCACCACACTGAAACACTGTCTGGGGCCCCAGATGTTTCTCATTTGCAACTTTCCACTGACAGCGACGGTACCGAATTTTTGCAAAGGGACATGTGAATGAATACACAGGACTTAACTGTGTCCGAGTGATCCGTTAGTTGATACATTCGGCTTCCGGCCGCTGGCAAGGCCACCATCTACATTTAACGATGCTTCAGCGGAAGTCACGACATCAGAAGATATTTTTCACTCGCAGACAGTAGGAGATCCTTCTGGTAGGGCTGGAAGGCTGTGGATTGCCAGCCGATCCCTGCGAGGGAGGGAGGCCACTCTTGAAGTAAAGGGCTGGATGAATGTTCCTAACCACACTGAGAGATCTTGGTAATTACAACGAATCCCCTCTGCCCTCTTCTCACAAACAGCAGTGGTTATTTTAGGGGTTTTTTTCTTTTCTTTTCTTTTCTTTTCTTTTTAAGGACTTTCCCCATTGCAATGAGTTTTTAAATGCCACGAGACTTCATTTAAAATAACCCTCGGGAAAATGTGTAAGACAGCCTCATCACGGTGTGTTACTGTTAAATATCCACCCACACGCCCATGAACTTGGTTGCCCTACTTCACATTTCTCTACAAGCAGTTCCACACAGGTTTGTAAGGGGGAACGGAGACGGATTCGCGCGTTCCGAAAAGTACTCCAAACCCTTGGCTGGTGGACGAGGAAGGTTAACGATACAAAGATTGTTCAAAAAGAATAACCCAAGAGGACTAACTGGTAGGAACAAGCTTTACTCTTTCGTGTTCTTAGCCTTTCATTTTTTTTAAATCATTCATTCAATAGAAATCACCGTGTGACCTATTATTTTGCAAATCTGTTACCTCTTAGGTCAAGTGTTAACTTCTGGGGAGTGGGTTTTGTGTATTATTTTATTAATGATGATTAACATCCAACATGGCTTCTCATGCTATTTCTACCTCACTTTGGTTTTGGGGTGTTCCTAATAATCGTGCACACATGCTTTCACCCACTTGTCTCCTGTGTCAACATTTTTCTCGATTTTTTTCCCCCCGTTGTAATTTCCACAAGAAAACCCAAAGCTCTAAGGTAACAAAACGACCTGAAGATTCGGTTTTAGTCTTGCATTTTTTTCCTTCCTGTGACACCGGACTTTTTCCTTTACCCACAAGTTTGGTTTTTTTGTTTGTGTGTTTGTTTGTTTAACCATGATTAAACACAAGGGGTTGTGTTACTTCCTACTAAGCGGTTTTGAGTTTCCTTCTAAAAGCAGAGGTAAATAGAGTGCATAATTTTATTTTAATCTTTTTGTTTTATCTTTTAGACATTAGTTCTGGAGTGAGTCTGTCAAAATATTTTGAATAAAAATTGAGAGCTTTACTGCTACATTTTAAGCATAATTTGGACATTACTTCGTGTTCTTTATAACCACCAAGTATTAAACTGTAAATCATAATGTAACTGAAGCATAAACATCATGTGGCATGTTCTGTCATTGTTTTCAGGTACTGGGTTCTTACTTGAGTATCATGATAGATTGTGTTTTAACACCAACACTGTAACATTTACTAATTATTTTTTTAAACTTCAGTTTTACTGCATTTTCACAACATATCAGACTTCACCAAATATATGCCTTACTATTGTATTATATTACTGCTTTACTGTGTATCTCAATAAAGCACGCAGTTATGTTACAAAAAAAAAAAAGTGTTGAGTGTGGTGCTTTTTCATTGTTAAATATGTAATACAGTCACATGGTTGAAGGGTGAAAAAAAATCGAGGAAGCCAAATGGTGAAAATCCCCTATTCTCATGCCATCCACACTGGCCTGTGAGTGAATGTTGCTTTCTTGTGTATCCTTCCACACTACCGTTATTGAGAAAGCAGTTAGCAAAGATCTGTGCCTCCTTTTGTTCTTTTACTACACCTAAGATCGCTTTCTATGCACCCAGTTATATACCTTGCTTTTATGGGCTCAAGAGAGCCACATTCTTAATTATATTGAAACAATTTTTTCCGTTTCAATATATCAAATGCTTTCTCGTTGTTGTTGTTTTTTTTATAGCTAATAATATCCCAGTGTATGTTAGTGGGATAGTATTTAGGCTGCCCTCTTTGGTAGGATGTGTGGGTTGTTTCCAGTCTTTTACTGTGACACGGGGTCCTCTACATCTTCCATTTCATCAGGACACCTGTGCCAAACTTGGGCCGGGGGACACATTCCTGTAGCTGAGATTTCTCGATCAAAGGCGGCATTTGCTTCTCACGACACTTCCTCACAGCTGAAGGGCAGTCTGAGCGACGGGGGTCCCACCTAAAAGGGTATACCTCAGAACTGGTTCTGGGGAGGATAGCCCTCCTACGCCCAAGTCACGATCACCACAGAAGGAGATCCCCTCACCCCTGCCCCAACTGCAGAGGAGGCTAGCGAAAGGAGTAGCCCATCGGCTCCCCTTAGGACGGGTCCTTTTTGCCTCTGGCCAAGATTCCTGGAGCGGAGTTCCCCAGCAGTGTTCACATGGCAGACAGAGGTCCAAAGACGTTGCAAAGCGCGCTCTGGACGTAACAGGAGATGGTCAAGCTTATTAAGGATGATACCAAGAGAGGGGCGCCTGGGTGGCCCAGTTGGTTGAGCGTCTGACCCTTGATCTTGGCTCAGGTCACGATCTCACAGGTTGTGGGTTCAAGCCCCACGTCGGGCTCTGCACTAACAGCACAGAGCCTGCCTGGGGTTCTGCCTCTCCCTTGCTCTCTGCCCCTCCTCCGCTCGCAAGTGCTCCGTCTCTCTCAAAGTACGTAAATAAACTTCAAAAAATAAAAGGGACCATACCGAGTACGTATGGCATCTCTGATAGGAATCGCTGCTCAGTTTCTCCAGGTGGGCCTGAAGGCCACATACACCGAGACTAATTTTCACCATATTGCCATCAATCATTTATCCCTCCCACCATAACCTCCCCAGACCTGCGTTGGTTTCGGAGACTGGCTGTTTTGATGGACGACTGCACGGGGAGGACGGTGAGGAGGGCGTTTGGCTCTCCGCTCTCCCCTGGGCACAGGCCGGCGGGGAGGGAATCGTTTCGCTTACGATGTAGAATGGATCACGCTGGTGCAGGTTGTGCGCGAGCAAGCAAAATGCGTGCTTGGGGGAAAGTACCAAGACGAGTGGCTGTCTTCTGCGGAGCAGAGCTGGGATCTCCCTGAATTTGCAATCCTCTGACGGGGGAACGAATACAAAAACCGGCGTGGTGCACGTGCAAAGACTTCCCTTCCGATGAAGGGTGGCAAGGACGCGCCTCGGATTCTTTCCCACGGTAGCAAAGCCCCCAGACTGGGAACCACAAACACATTCTCCATCACTCCTTGGGCAGCAGGGTGCCGGGAGCTCATGAACTCCCTTGATGACCTGCAAGCAGCAACACATCTGACTTTCCATACGAAACAATATCCTGTGAGTGTGGGAAGGGGGGGGGGGATGTCCGAGCGTGGCTTTCATAGGCAGCAAAGATTACGTAGAGTAACACACACACACACACGCACGCACGCACAGGATCAAGTTTCAGCTCTTCCAGGACTATTCTAACTCAAGCTAAAAGAAACATGACAAGACTAGCGCCAAGAACCCCTATCTCCCCTTTATCCCAATTCGACAACTGTTTACACACGGCACCATTGACTTTCTCCTTCCATATATAGTCTATTTGCCTCCTGAACCATTTTGAGAGTTACGTTTCAAGCATCATGCCCCTTTATGCTTAAATACTTCATGTGAAGTTTCTGAGAACTAGAACATGCTCTTGCATAAGCACCTTATCATTATCAGAATAAAGACACTTCACACATTCAACAAAGATACCATCTACACGGCCATATTCAACTGCTGTCAGTTTGCAATGTCTTTTGTAGTTGTGCGTGTTTCCCTGATCTGGTCTAGGATCTAAGTCACGATCTTGTGACATTTAGTCAGGTCTCCTTAATCTTTGATGGGGAATGGTTTCTCCGCCTTTCTTTGGTTTTTGGTGTTTGTTTTTTTTTTTAATTTTTATTATGTTTATGTATTTATTTTTTGAGAGAGGAAGGGAGAGAGAGAGAGAGAGAAAGCAAGAGACCGAGCCAGGGAGGGGTAGAGACAGACCGAGAGAGAGAGAATCCCAAGCAGGCTCCGTGCTGTCAGTGCCGACCCCCAGGCGGGACTCGAACCCACAAACTGTGGCATTATGACCTGAGCCAAAACCAACAGTCAGATGCTTAACCAACCCAGCCACCCTGTTTTTTTTTTTTTTAATGTTTATTTCTTTTTGAGAGGAAGAGCAAGCATGTGAGCAGCTGAGGGGCAAATGCGGGGGGGGGGGGGGGGGGGGGGGGGGCGGGGCACGGAGGGAGACAAAGACCAAAAGCAAGCTCTACACTGGAAGACCTTGATTTTTTTTTTTTTTTTAAGAGTACAATCCAGTCACGCTGTAGGATGTGCCTCAATTTTGATTTGTCTTTTGCACCCTTCACAATCAGATCCAGGGTGTGTGTTTTAGCAGGACCAGGACATGAGGCATGATGTGCCCTCAGCACACCGTAGCAGGAGGCACGTTATGGTGGTCGGTGCCATTCTCTGTGATGTTCACTTTATCCCCTGGTGAACGTGGGATCTCCAGGTTTCTCCGCTTGGCATACATTTTGAAACCTCATTACGCTTAAACCTTTGGGTTCACCTGGGAAATCGCAGTGTTTTCCTATGTGTTCGTGGACACAATCTGTGTCAAATAAGCACAGTCACTTGCAGAGAGACAATGCAGACTTGCAGAGATGGCAAGAGAGCAGCCTTCCGAATTCACCTGCTCCCACGGACACAGCGCATCCACAGCTACACGCAGGACAAGTCCCCCTCAAAGAAACCCGGAAACTAGCCGAGCGGCTCCTATACGCGTCAGGCCAACGAGAAAAACGACAGGAGAGGCTAACACACGATCTCGCCACAAAGCCCCATCCCTCAACGTGGCGAGACACACAACCAGGAGGAAACTCCCAACCCCCGGCTTCTCCCTGGGTGGGGGCGGGGGGACGGGTGGGGACCCCACATCTGGCACCCCAACTTCCTTGAGAGCTATGGGACCCCAAGACATCTGGGATTGAGAGCCAACGGGGCTGATAGCCGGGAGACGCACAAGGCTATGGGGAACTAGGAGACAGGTGTGAAAGGGTTCAAGCACACCCGGCACGGCCGATCCCCTTGGAAGAGGCCCCGGTGCTTATATTAATAGCTGTGGCCCAAGGGGCACGCTTCTAATTTAACGCACATCCAGGGACTGACTGGATGACATTCCCCGGAGAGCCGGGAGGGCGGCCGATGAGATTCCCGTGCTCGTCCCTGGCCTGGCTCCAGCCGGCCAGGATCTCCCAGCAAGAGCTCCTGCTCATGCGTGGCACTCCGCTTGCCGCGGCCACTGGCCATGGGACGCCCCTCCGTCCTCTGGCCCGCGGGCCCAATGGGGCCCCCCTACGTGGGTGCCACGGGCCCGTGACAGACAGAGAAGTGGCTCTTCACCAGCTGTCCTCCCGGGGTGAGGCACAGAGGCGGCATACAGAAACATCTGGTCCTTCCTTAAAAGAGGCCCATTTGTTTATCGTAATGGCCCCACGTGGCCTGAGAGACCAGCTGCTAATTTCACGGACGTGCGGGGGCAGACGGTGATACTCTAGAGAAACCAGAGGATGCCATCTCTGTGCTGTCCCTCTGTTTCACTCCAGCTCGCCGGTGTCTCCCATAAGTCCCAGGGCTTAAGAATACCATAACTGGGGGCACCTGGGTGGCTGGGTGCAGCATCTGACTCTTGATTTCGGCTGGGTCACGACCTCGTGGTTCCCGGATTCAAGGCCCACATCCGGCTCTGTGCAGACACTGCTTGGGATTCTCTGTCTCCCTCTCTCTCTCTGTCCCTACCCCACTTGCTCTATGTCTCTGCCTCCGTCTCTCTCTCAATAAATAAATAAACTTTTTTAAAAATTTAAAAAAGAATGCAATAACTGAACTGAAACACTCAATAGTGTTCAACAGGGTCGATGAAGTGTAAAAAGACCCCCACGAACTTGGCAACAGGGCAGTGGAATTGATCCAGAGGAGCATGAACAAAAAACATAGAAAAGTCAAGATCGCTCGAGAGACTTATGGGACACGGCAAGTATTAGGAGGGTCCCGGAGGAGGACAGAGAGAAAGGGGCAGAAAACTACCCCAACCTCAGGAAGAGAGAGAGACCTCCAAATCCAGGACACCCAGAGAGTTCCAAAGAAGATGAGTTAAAGACAAGAGAACTCTTAAAACTGCAAGGGAAAAATAAATTGTTACATTCAAGGAAACGCCCATAAGACCATTAGCAGATTTTTTTTTAGCAGAAATTCACAGGCCAGAAGGGAGTTTCATGTTATATTCAAAGTGCTGAGAGAAAAAAATTGCCAACCAGAATACTCTATCCAACAAAGTTGTCCTTCAGAAGTGAAAGACAGAGTTTTCCAGAGAAGCAAAAGCTGAAGGAGTGTAGCCCCAGACGGGCCTTCTAAGACAGGTTAAATGGACTGCATAAAGCTCAAACAAAAGGGCACAGATGAGCAACAGGAAAACCTGGAAGTATAAATCTCACCGGTAAATGGTAAATAGTGAAGAGTTGAATTCCGAGTAATCTAATGTAACAGCGGTGGGTTAATCACTTACAAATGGGTATACAAGACAGATGTAAATCGTGACATGAATAATATAAACTGGGGGGGTGAAGGTAAAAACGTGGAGCTTTAGAATGCACGTGAACGTAAGTTGGTAACGACTGAGAATAGACTGCTATAAATGTAAGATGCCTTATGGAGGCCTCCTGCTGACCAGGAAGCAAAAACCCGTAGTCAGTACACAAAAGATAAAAAATAACGAAGTTAAGCATACTGCTACAGAAAAGCATCATATCACAAAGGCAGAGAACATGCGAAGAAATGAACAAAGGAATTCCAAAACAACCAAAAAACAATGAGCCAAGTGGCATTAAGGCCATACCTATTAACAAGTACTTTAAATGTTAGGGGACTAAATTCTCTAGCTGAAAGACAAAGAGTGCCTGAAAAGATTAAAAAAAAAAAAAAAAGATGGGGCGCCTGGGTGGTTCAGTCGGTTGAGCGTCCGACTTCGGCTCAGGTCATGATCTCGCGGTCCGTGAGTTCGAGCCCCGCGTCGGGCTCTGTGCTGACGGCTCAGAGCCTGGAGCCTGTTTCCGATGCTGTGTCTCCCTCTCTCTCTGCCCCTCCCCCGTTCATGCTCTGTCTCTGTCTCAAAAATAAATAAATGTTAAAAAAAAAAAGAAAAAAAGACAAGACCCAATGTTATGCTGCCTACAGGAGACTCACCTCAGCATTAAGATACACGGAGGCTCAAAAAGGAATGGACAAAAGTGTTCCACGTCAACGAAAACCAAAAGAAAGCTTGGGTGGTTATACAGGTAACGAACACAACAGACTTTACACCAAAGACTGTAGTAAGAGACAGAGGTCATCACATAATGATAAAGGGGTCAATCCGACCAGATACAGTATTTGTTTCTATTTATGCACCCAACATAGAAACGCTGAAACATATGAGGCAAGTATTAACAGACTTAAAGGGAGAAACAGCGATACATTAAGAGGAGGGGATTTCAATCCCCCCCTTTTACCAACGGATAGATCGTACAGACAGAAAATCAATACGGAAACATTGAGCTTACACGTATATTAACAAAACATCCCATCCAAAAGCAGCTGAATACCCTTTCTTTTCAAGTGTACATGTAACATTCTCCAGGATAGAGCATACATTAGTCAATAAGACAAGTCTTAACAAATTTAAGAAGACTGAAATCATATCAAGCATGTTTCCTAAACACAGTGTTATTAAACTAGAAATCAGTCATGAGAAAAAAACCTGGAAAATTCACAATTATGTGGAGATTACACAACATAGCAAATTCAGGAAAAAACTCACTACTAGTAAGAAGATGAATCAGTAATCAAAAACCTCACAATAAGTAACAGTCCAGGACCACAGACCTTCAAAGGTGAATTCTACCACACATTTAAAGAAAATTAATACCAATCTTTCTTAAACTCTTCCAAAAAAAATAAAAGAGGAGGGGCGCCTGGGTGGCTCAGTCGGTTGAGCGTCCGACTTCGGCCCAGGTCGTGATCTCGCGTTCCGTGAGTTCCAGCCCCGTGTCGGGTTCTGTGCTGACAGCTCAGAGCCCGGAGCCTGTTTCAGATTCTGTGTCTCCCTCTCTCTCTGACCCTCCCCTGTTCATGCTCTGTCTCTCTCTGTCTCAAAAATAAATAAACATTAAAAAAAAATTTTTTTTTAAATAAAAAAAAAATAAAAGGGGAAATACTTCCAAACTCATTTTACAAAGCCAACATTCACCGGACCCAAAAAGCATACAGTGACCCCGCAAGAAAAATCAATTATAGACCAATATCCCTCATGAACACAGATGCAAAAATCAACAGCAAGATATTAGCAAACCAAATTGAGTAATACGTTAAAGGATCATATACCATGATCCAGTGGGATTTATTTCAGGTCCGCAACCACGGTTCACCATCCACAAATCAATGTGATAGACCACATGAACAAAATGAATGATAAAAAACCATCTGACAATCTCAAAAGATGAAGAAAACACATTGACAAAATTCAACCACCATTTATGATAAAAACTCTCAGGAGCAGGTGCTATGGACAGAACGTACCTCAACATGACAAAGGCCAATATCACACTCGATGATTGAAAAAAAAACAATGAAAACTCTTCCTCGAAGATCAGAAACATGACAAGGAGGTCCACTCTCACTACTTTTATTCAACATAGTATCGAAAATCCCAGGCAGAGCAGTAGGTCAGAAAAAACAAAATTCAAGGCATCCCCATCAGAAAGGACGAAGTGCGGCTGTTTCTATTGGCAGATGACATATTATGTAGAGAGAGCACTAAAAAACCCGAAAAAGCCCGCCAAAAACTATAGGAAAAAACCCCAAATTCAGTCAAGTTGCAAGAACAAAATCAGCATACACAAATCTGTTGTGCTTAGCAGAAAGAGAGATCAGAAAACAATCCCCCTGACAAGAAATAACAAGTGTTGGCAAGGAAGCGAAGGGCAACGGCGTGCACTGTGGTGGGAATGTAAATTTATACAGCCACTATGGAAAACAGTATGAGGTTTCTCAAAACCTTAAAAAGAAAACTACCAGGGTGTCTGGGTGGCTCAGTCAGTTCAGCGTCCAACTCTTGATCTCAACTCAGATCATGATCTCACGGTTGGCGGGATGGAGCCCCGTGTTGGGCTCTGTGCTGACAGCATGGAGCCCGCTGAAGATTCTCATTCTCCATCTTTCTCTCTCTCTCTGCCCCTCAGCCACTCACACATACGCTCTCCCTCTCTCTCGAAATGAACAAACCTTAAAAAAAAAAAAAAAAAAGTAAAAAGAGAACTCCCTTATGATCAACCAACTCTACTTTTGTGTATTTATCTGAACAAGATGAAAACAACCAACCTAACGTTTATTTATTTTTGAGACAGAGAGAGACGGAGCATGAACAGGGGAGGGGCAGAGAGAGAGGGAGACACAGAATCTGAAACAGGCTCCAGGCTCTGAGCTGTCAGCACAGAGCCCGACGTGGGGCTCGAACTCACAGACCGCGAGATCATGACCTGAGCCGAAGTTGGACGCTTAACCGACCAAGCCACCCAGGCGCCCCGAAAACAACCAACTTAAAAAGCTATCTGGACCACCATATACGCACCCTCCTTGTGGCATTATTTCTAACAGCCAAGATACGGAAATAACCTAAGTGCCCCTCGATAGACGAACAGACCAAAAAAAGAATGAAATCTTGCCATTTGCAACAACGTAGGTGAAACTTGAGGGCATTATGCTAAGTCAGTCACACAGAAAAAGACAAATACTGTATGATCTCACTTATAGGTGGAATCTAAAAAGAAGCCCGGTGCTCATAGATACAAAGATAAATACACAGAACAGACTTGTGGTTGTGGGGGCAGAGAGTGGTGAAGGGGGTCAAATTTTCATTTATAAAATAAGTTGCGGGGATGTAACGTACAGCACAGTGACTATAGTTAATACTACCGTGTTGCATATTTGAAATCGCTAAGAGATACATCTTCAAAGGTTTCATCGCAAGGGGAAAAAAACCTTTGAACTATATAGGGCAACGGATGTTAAGTACACTTACTGTGGCGACCATGTATTTTGTGTTCTTGGACTGGAAGAACTAACGTCCTTAAAATGTCCATACTTCCCAAAGAAATCTGCAGATCTTTTGAAAAAAATTTTATGTGTATTCATTTTTGAGCAAGACAGAGCATAAGTGGGGGAGGGGCAGGGAGAGAAGGAGACACAGAATCCAAAGCAGGCTCCAAGCTCCGAGCTGTCAGCCCAGAGCCCGACACGGGGCTCGGACTCATGAACTGTGAGATCGTGACCTGAGCCAAAGTCAGCCGTTTAACCGACTGAGCCACGCAGGTGCCCCAGAAAGCTCCAGATTTAATGCAACTAAATTCCAAAGACATTTTCACAGAAATAGAACAAACAATCCTAAAATTTATACGGAACCACAAAAGACCCTGAAGAGTCAAAGCTATTTTTGGAAAGAAGAACAAAGCTGGAGGCATCACACGCCCTCATTTCAAACTAGATTATGAAGCTACAGTAGTCAAAACAGTATGGTACTGGCATAAACACAGACATGTAGATCGACAGAGCCGAACAGAGAGCCCAGAAATAAGCCCACACATATATGGTCATTTACAACAAAGGTGCCAGGAACAGAGAGTGGGGAAAGAGCAGTCTCTTCGGCAAATGGTGCTGGAAAAAATGGACAGCCGCGTGCAAGAGAATGAAACGGGACTGTTATCTTACAGCATATTCATCTATTAAGTCAAAATGGATTAACGGTTTGAACCTAAGACCTGAAACCACAAAACTCCTAGAAGAACATACAGGGAGATAATATCCTTGACATCAGTCTCAGCAGTGATTTTTCAGATTTAACACCAAAAGCAACGCCAACAAAAGCAAAAATAAACCAGCGGGACGGCAAACGAAACCGCTTCTGCACGGGAAAGGCAACCATTAACAAAATTACAGGGCCACCTATGGAAGGGGAGAATTTTTTGCAAATTATACATCAGATAAGAGGTTAATATCCAAAATATATAAAGAATTCATGCAATTCAATGGCAAATATATATATACATACATACATACATCTATATCTATATCTATATCTATATCTATATCTATATATATATATCCCCAACAATCCTACTTAAAAATGGGCAGAACATCTAAATAGACACGTTTCCAAACATGCCACAGAGATGGTCAACGCATACATGAAACGGTTTTGAACATCACTAAGCATCAGGGAAACGCAAGTCAAAAAATCACAATGAGCTATCACCTCACACCTGTTAGCGTCGTATTAACAAAAAGACAAGCAGTCGGGCTGGGTCAGAAAGCCAGCAATACCCGTGACTGTTGCTCAGGGGAGAGGTCTGAGAAACAGGAAGTGATACTCTCCTAGAATTCCAGACACCTCAGACATTCCCCTGCTGCTAGGATAAACACGGGCCCTGAGACTAACGGGACCGTGAATTTGGGTTGCTGTGGCTTTAAATCTTGGCAGACAGCAGATGCGGGGGGAGGGGGGGGAGGGGGGTTCACCCCCACCCCCACCCCAGGGGCCCACGCCAGAAGCCTGGCTGCCCAAGGTCCTTTCGCCTCCTGGAAGGCACCAGACTTTGGGCTGGCGCAGCTCAGTCCTCCTTTTTGGCTTTGGGTGTTCGCACCCCTGCAGGGCCTTTGGGCCACATTCTGGTCTCTCACACCTGGTGGGGCCTCCGGAGCGGGTCGCCTCCACTGTGACTCCGATGGGGCGTCAAGGGAGGGTGACTGGAGTTTGCCTTTTAAGTGGCATGAGCCACATTCCTTACGAATGAATCTGGGAGAAAGGCCTTCCAGGCCGGAGGCCCTCGGGCGTTTCTCCCCCCCCCCCCCCCCAGAACTCTCTTGCTGTTCGCATGGGGTCCCAGATGCCAAGAGATTTGACTGCCTCTGGAAACAACGCCCCGGGCAGCGCAGCGGCACCTGCAGCTTGATTCCACCCTGCTCTGAAGCTCAGGGAGCCCCAGGCCATCCTCTCCCTGCCCCTCTCTCTGGACCCGTATTTACTGCCTGACGCCCCGTCACGCCCCGCCCTGCACCCATTGGCCAACTGGTGGAGTTAACGACGCAGGCGCCGGCGTCGCACACGGGGACGGGGCGCGTCTCGAAAATATGTTGATACCGTACAGCGTATGACACGAGGCCGTGTCTTCATACCGTTCGCTGCGCAACCCAATTTTAAAAAGACACATTTTTTTCCATGGGACCCTAAGGCCAATCTCGCCAAACTGCCACAAACATTTTAAGCACTTGAACAAGTTGTCGCTAAACTCGACAAAGCAATAAAACCGTGGATTCGGTATCCTTCACCCGTGTGTTTTATCCTTACCTTCTGAGGCTTCCAAGACTGACTTGGTAAGGCAGAGCTCCCCAGTGGTGCACGCCAACACGTCCCCGGTGTGGCGACGTCTTAAACCTTGAAGGCTTGAGGGTGGCCAGATGGAGCCTGTAACCTTCAGCCTCCCGCAGTTAACCCAGGACGCCCTGCAATTAACAAGCAATCTCTCGGTAAGCCGTGCAAACACTTGGGACGTGCACTTGCGACGTGCAAGCACTTGGGAAATACTGCACTGGGGGAATACGTGAACCCCCACGAGTCGAGGTTACTGGTTCCCCAATTCCCGTCCGTACAACTGAACATCCGAGGCATGCTGACAATTTTCATGAGTCAGGTGTCTGTGGCTAAGATGGGTAACTCTTCTTAAGCCAGAAGATGATCAACATTCAACCCGTTTTCACAGTCAAGACAGCAACAGGGGACTCCAAGCCATCAAGGAAGTTTCTGCATACATCCTTCACACCCCGGGGTCCCGGGTTTGATTTCGCCTTTAACTTGCCTGCATAACCGCAAGCCCCTATACTAGGGCTCCGATTAAGTCCTAGCTCACCAGCCTCATTCATGGTTTATGCTGGTTGTCTTTACAGATTTTTTTTTTTTTAGTTTAGTTTTTGAGAGAGAGAGAGAGAGAGAGAGAGAGAGAGCAAGCAGGGGAGGGGCCGAGACAGAGGGAGAGAGAGAGAGAATCCCGAGCAGGCTCTGCCCTGTCACTGCAGAGCCCAGCGTGGGGCTGAAACTCACAAACCGTGAGATCACGACCTGAGCCGAAGCCGGGAGTCAGACGCTTAACCAACTGAGCCACCCAGGCGCCCTTGAGAGAATTATTAGTGAAACCCTTTCACTCCCAACAATGTCCTGGTTAGTGGAATCAACTGCCTGGCCACCTACCTGTAATCAGGCTGCACCTAAATTGTTTCAACCACAAGAGTTTCTCAGTAGACATGGTTTTAGCCTTTGGGGAACGACCATTCATCACACACGACTCTCCCCCACTTAGCAGTCCCCCGGTCATTGGGATGACACAGTCTCCTCAAGCCATTTCCAGGGGCCTCTTAGGAAAGAGGCAGGGAATTACCAGTTCTCTTTCCAACCCCAATACAGGCTGTATTCTTTGCATATTCTCCCGCACGGGCGGTCTCCAGCTCCTGGAGACATTTTAACGGCGTTAGTTCCTGCATACTTTTCCTACTTTGTCCAACCCTGTAGTCACTTCTCTAAAGTAATTTCATGACACTACCCCAGATAGAAACGCTGACGATCTGAGAAAAGCCGCGTAACAGAGATGGTTTCCGAGGGTGGAGAAAGAAGTTATCCCCATTCCTTTGCATTCACTGAAATGTAACCTCTGACCTCAGTGCATTTACAACTTGTAGCTACTTACAGCGCAGACCTCAGTGCTCTGGCCGCTTTCCCCCTTGTCTTCAGGGCCAGCACTCCCACACCCCAGCTTCAGAGGATGCCGGCGGGCCGGTGATGGCTCACAGCCGCGTCGCTCTCTGGGCATCGCCTTCGGCCACAGGGAACGGCCTTGTGCAAGGTAACACCGCCTCTCTTGAAGCGACAGCCTGGGCCAGTGACTGGCTGATGGGATGACACAAAAACCTAGTCCCCCGGTTTCAATTTGGGACAATGTTGAAGGGCCACCCCAGCTCCAGAGCACCCTGCGGGATCCGCTGGGGCCTCAGTGGCAGACACACCTCGATTGACCTCCTCGGCGCCCCCTGCCTGCCTCACTTCCTTCACCTGTTTCTCCCACCAGCTCGCCCAGGAAACCCGCGCGTGAACAATCCCAGCAAACTTCCTGCAGCTGAGTACTCCGTCCGCGAACACACTCCATCTCAGAGATCGATTCCAGGGAGGGCGGCCCCAAACCCTGCCCTTAGCTTTCCTGGGAAACAGCCTTGCATAACGAGAGTAACTTAAAACCATTCTACCTGTCTCTCCATCAGCGGACCGTCAGCCGCTCCGTCCCTCTGCTCCTAGCCCTCAGCCTGGCCTGCAGTCACTGCTGCCTTCCTACCCCGCAAGGTTTCCTGTCGCCGCTCGGGCTCTGCACATCAGTGTCCCTCCCTTCCTCCGTACTGAGCGGAATCACCCTCCTCCTCCAGAGTTTACTCACTCGTGGTTGCTCCCACCAAAACGCTTCTGTGTGATGTGAATGTCCGTGCGCTTCTATTTTTACGGTCCATCCCCCCTGTGGTACGCCCCCGGGCTCACTCTTTGAGCCACTTGTCTTTAACGTGAATGCCAGCTTGGTAAACTCATTCAGTCTCAGGGCTATAAATACCTTCAATATGATGATGTCTCGGGTTGACGTCTCCAGCCGGAATTTCGTCCGTGAACTCCTTCCTTGCAGGTAGATTCAGCTGCTTCCTCAACATCCCTACCTGGAGGTCTCCTGGTCGGGCTTCTCTAACTTCCCACATCTGAAACTGAGCTCCTGAGGTACCCACCACAACCACCCCCGGCCACCATCTAGAACGTTCTCTACCCCAGCCGTTAATGGCAACTCCATCCTTCCAGTTTCTCAGGCCAAAAAGCATCATGGTCCTCGACTGTTTTTCTTTCTCATTCACATCAGCAAATGCCGTGGGCCCTGCCTTCATCATACATCTAGAATCTGGTTACTTCTCCCCACGCCTGCTTCCCCTGCTCTGATCGGAAACATCATCATCACGCTACTGGATCATTACAATAGTCTTCAGCTGGTCTCCCAGCTGCTACCTTTCCTCCTTCACCCTCTGCTTCACACAGAGTGATCCTTTTTGTTTGTTTATTTTTTTGAGCGAGAAAGAAACAGAGCAAGAGCAGGGGAGGGGCAGAGAGAGGGAGACACAGAATCCGAAGGAGGCTCCCGGCTCTGAGCTGTCAGCACAGAGCCCGACGCGGGGCTCGAACTCACGGACCGTGAGATCATGACCTGAGCCGAAGTCGGACGCTTAACTGACTGAGCCACCCGGGCCTCCTGCAGAGGGATCCTTTTAAGGCATGATCAGATCTGGCCAGTTTGGGGCTTAAAGCCCACCAACGGCTCCCCCAACCCAGAACAAAAGCTCAAGTCCTTGTAGCCATCTGCAAGGTTCTAACACAGTCTGACCTGTGCCTCTGTCCCCAGCCCTGCTACCTGTCCCCTCATCCACTCTGCTACATGCACCTTACTGCCACCTTACCGTTTCTGAAACCACCAGTTCTGACCTCAGGGCCTCTGTGCTGGCTGTTTGCTCTGCCCCGGAGGCCTGTTTTGCTGGTTTCCTCACTTCCGTGGGGTCTTTACTCAAAACTCACGTTGTTGCAACAAACGTCTGGGCCCAACATGGAGCCACTTCTGCTCGGGAGCCACGTCAGCAGACTGAAACTTAGATCAAGTTTTGTGCTCCTTCAAATGCTCTGCTTGGCCAGAAACACAGTATATCCGGTCAGCCAGTCCCCACCTGCCAAGCCAACTCTGGGCTCTATACTTGGTTCCTCACTCCTTTCTCTTTATCCTATAAAGTTTCCTGCCTTCTGCCCGATTCTGCTCTTCTCTGGACCCTTGGAAATGGGGGCCACCCACTTCATAAAGGGTAATGGTTTGTCTGTTTCACCTAAATTGTCTTCGTGAATCATCTTCTTAAGTTTATTTATTTATTTTGAGAGAGACAGTGCGAGTCCGGGAGGGGCAGAGAGAGAGGAGACAGAATCCCAAGCGGGCTCCAGCACCATCAGTGTAGAGCCTGACGCGGGGCTCAAACCCACGAAACGACGAGATCGTGACCTGAGCCGAAACCAAGAGTTGGGCGCTTAACCGACTGAGCCACCCAGGCGCCCCTTTCTTTCATCATCTGTTAACAACCTTCTCAGTCGCACTTATCCTGGCCACTGTTAGAATCGCAAACCCCAGGGCATCTGGGTGGCTCAGTAGGCTGGGCACCTGACTTCGGCTCAGGTCGTGACCTCAGGGGTCATGAGCTCACGCCCCGCACGGGGCTCTGCTGACAGCTCAGGGCCTAGAACCTGTTTCGGGGGCTGCGTCTCCCTCTCTCTCGCTCTCTGCCCCTCCCCCACACTCACTCTGTCTCTCAAAAATAAACGTTAGAAACCATTTTAAGAACTGCAACCCCCAAACACTGTCTGCACCCTGTCCCCACTTCAGTTGACTACATCACATTTATTACCAGCTGGCATACTATAATTCTTTACTTCTATATTTGTGTGTTCTCTGTCTCCCCTAGCTAGAAGGTAAAGTTTGTGAGGGTAGGGATTTGGGTCGTTTTTGCCCACTATGATATGCCAGAGCATCTAGACCTCCTGGCCCATAGAACGTGCTCGGAGTGGATGAAGCTACTAGGGAGGAGAGAGAGTACAGTTTGAAAAGTCACATTTAGGGATCTCATCTCTAGCTTTTCTTCCCTAGGCATTTGTCATGTTCTTTTCATGGAGTGGTGTTCAGAGCTTGAGGACGAAAGAGACAGCCGCAGCCACGTTCCGGCAGTCACAGTCGTGACTGCTCAGGAAGTAAGATCCTAAGAGGAATCAGTAAGGGAAGTGGAATTTCATACAGAAGGGGAAAAAAAAACTAACGAGGGTGATTTAACGTCCTGCATTAAAGACGATGACGAGTTGTTCTCCAGCCCTGCTGAGGAGAGAACCACCCACCCCCTCCAACCCCCAAAAGAGTTTCAGTGAGAACTTAAAGAATTTGGGAGGATATACGAGGAAGAAGTCAGTAACACCCACCCTGGCCAAATACTGGTTGCAGTGGATTCATCTTCCGTCGGAAGTTGTTACAGGAGAAGGGATTCCCCTTCAAGTCTGGTCCTACTCGATAGCAACGTGGGTAAAAGCTAAAACCAGAATGTCTGATGGCCTCAGAACAAATCTTTCCCTCCTCCGCCTTCTCTGGCCGGACGTCTTGTCTAAGCCTGGCCTTTTCCGCATATGACAACACTTCACAGCCCACCTCGCAACTTAGTTAGCACCCTGCAGCCCATTCTGGCATTTTGATCAAACACAGCTCCGTAAGTAATGTTCAAGTCTTCCTTGAATCTTCCCTCCACCTCCTCCCATCCTCCCACCATGTTTCACTTAAACATGTTTGGCATCCCAGCTCCTAGATACAGAAAACACATCGGCGGTTGCCAGAGGTGGGGGCTGGGGGGGGGGTGAGCAAATGGGTGAAGGGGGGGTTCAAAAGGTACAAACGTCCACTTATAAAATAAGTAAGTCCTGGGGATGTAATGTACAGCCTGGTGACTGTAGTTAACAAGATTTCAAAGTCACTAGGAGAGATCTTTTTTTATTTTTGGAGAGATACAGAGAGGGAAAGCAGGGGAGGGGCAGAGAGAGAGAGAGAGAGAGGGAGGGAGAGAGAGAGAATCCCAAGCAGGGTCCGCGCCGTCAGCACAGAGTCTGATGCACGGCTCGAACTCATGAACCATGAGTTTGTGACCTGAGCCGAAATCGAGAGTTGGACGCTTAACCGACTGGGCCAGAGATCTTAAATGTTCTCATCATAAGAAAAAAATGCATAATTATGGTGACAGATGGTAATGACACTTATTGTGGTGATCATTTGGCAGTGTATACAAATGTTGAATCATTATGTTGTACATCTGAAACTAACATGATGTAACAGGTCAATTATGCCTCAATAAATAAATATTTTCGGTATCCGCAAACTGTATATAATACCCTGATGTACTGATGCAAAACTCAGCCTATTTATATATGTACAACATACAAAAATTTTTGTAAACGGTTGTAACTGTAAAGTAGGGGTTCGTTTATTTTAAAGGGGTTTTTTCTAACTCCGAAAATACAACAGTCTAAACAATTATGTCAATATTCATAAAATACGCATTTACTGGGTTTGTACTTCACGCCAGGCACTTAGGATATGAAGTTCAAAGGCGGTTGGTGTGTAATTTCCAGTCTACTAGAGGATAGAGGTAAGAAGTACTTGCTCTAGGGGCGCCCGCGTGGCTCAGGCGGTTAAGCCTCCGACTTCGGCTCAGGGCACGATCTCACGGTCCGTGAGTTCGAGCCCCGCGTCGGGCTCTGGGCTGACGGCGCGGAGCCCGGAGCCTGTTTCGGATTCTGTGTCTCCCTCCCTCTCTGCCCCTCCCCCGCCACAGGCTCTGTCTCCGTCTCTCTCAAAAATAAACATTAAAAAAAAATTCTTAACAATAGTTTAAAAAGGAAGTAATTGCTGTAGGTCATGATTAGGCTCACACGAGCTAGGAGTGGCAGTACCAGGATCCTTCGCTAAGGAAATACGGAGAATCGGGCAAAATTCCATAGGGAGGACCCCTGCACCGGGTCAGACGCTTACATTTGCCAGCACTATGATAATATCCTTTCCTGCGTTTTGTTTGGAAAAGCCCCTTTTCCATTAATTTGATCTTTAGAGTGAATGAGCGTTCCCTGCAGTATCCGATGGTCATGAAAAGATCCTGCGTGGAATTGGCACCCGAAGTCTAACAGAGTACATGCAGCCCAAGGATCGTCATTGCCAACACAGAATTCCCCATTTCTGGTCACATCTAGCAAGGATTATTTCACAGAAAAGCAGCTTGAATCCAGCAACGACCCTATCTGAATACCAGCCCAGGAGCATTGCTGTACAACAAAACACACATAGTAGGTCCTCACGAATTTTTGGTTGGATTTCATTCTTGCGTAAGTGAATCAACAAACTAAACACATAACGTATGCCTGTATTTGATAAATTGATACAACCCCTCTTTCATCAAAAAGGCCGGGTATTTGGAGCTTTCGGTCAGACGTTGCAGATTTCTAAACGATAAAAAAATCAGAGAAGCAATGAATGATTCATATTAATAGCAAGAATTGTTATGCTAATTGTGAGTTATCTGTGCTCTGTACTATTTTTTGCTTTCTACTGAATAGTCATTATCTTACTCCATGTCTCTCTTTCAGATCATTTGGAAAACAAAAATGAAGACGCTGAATAAGGAGATAGGATCCGACATCTGCATTCTGACGTGTCCAATCAAAGTGACCACGGAAGTCCTGCCCAACTTAAAAACAAGCGGAGTGACAAAAGTTTCTCTGGAAAACGGTGCAGTCAGGAGAAGCCAGGCTGGGCTGCAGTAACAAATAGACCCCACTATCTCAGTTGCTAACCTCAACAAAGATTTCTTTCTAGGCCACATCACAGGTCGGGGACCAGTCTCCCAACATCTTGCAACTCCACCATTTCAGAAGCCTTTGAGTCCAGCCACACGGAGCAGAAAATGAGGATGTGTAGAAAGCACATTTGTGGGAGGCACAGATCACTTCTGTTCATATTCCCATTGGCCGGAATTCAGTCACAATTTCCCAAACCCACTGCAAGGAAGGAAGCCTAAGAAATAGAGTCTTTCTGGGTGCCCAGGGAAAGAAAACGGACTGGTGAAGAGGTAGCCAGTCTTTGATACAAAGGGAAAGAACTTAAAACACACTTTGTATGCAAGCAGCGTTGTATACTGTGATGAGGTTCCCGAGTTAACCCACCCAAAATGCAACTGAAAATCAGCGCTGATAGAGTAACACCCCGGTGACACGAATGTCACCTCTCTGGCCATCTTGTCTACCGAGGCCCAAGTTGAAAACTCGTTAACATAATAGAGGTTCTGCATTCTGTACCTTCACTCATCTTTTCTTCCACATTTACTGCACCTTCCTGCGGCAGGCGCTGATCTGGGCACTGAAAACGGGAGATAAGATCTGGTCTTTGCTCCCAGCGGCGATCACAAAACCAACCCCCGTCAGACCGAGATAAGAGCCGAGGTGTTTTCAGAAATTGCACGTACATCGGTAGGGCTGGAACAGAGTGGGCAAGACAAGCGCAGCAAGGTCCATGGAACGAGACGCTGTGTTTCATGCTGACAGTTTGGGCCTTAAATGGGAATCCACTGAAGGAAGTGCAATCAGATGGGTACTTTTGAAAGACCACTCAGACCGCCTGCTGTATGGAAAATGAACTAGGAGGACACGGTGGAGAGGGATGTGGCCGCTAGGCAGCTGTCACTGTTTTGCCATCAAGGACGTTTTGATGTGGACACCTTTGTGCAGGGGGTATTTTCCACGGGGTGATTTTGAGGCAGAATGAAAAACAAATCATTAGACATTCTCTTTCTCTTTTCAGAATGAAAACTGCTTTGTTGCTTTTCCCTCCGATTATGTGCCCATTGTGAAATATTCAGACAATACGAGGAGGTAGAGAGGAAAAGTAAAAATCACTCATAACCCAGTGCCTGGTGAAGACCACTGTTGACATGTTCAGTGTATATATTTTTATTACTTTCCCCAAGCATACTTTTTCTAATAGAAATGTGATAACACCGTAAACACAGATATAACCTGCTTTCTTTGTTTAGCAAGCAATTCGGAACATTTTCTCAAAGCACTAAGTCTGGCTATCATAATTTTTAATGGCCACAGAGAATTCCATGGGTTGGATGTCTGTGTATGGTGGTGGCTAAGAGTATAAGCTCCACATCTGAATTGTCTGGGCTCTTTTTTTTTTTTTTAATGTTTATTTATTTTTGAGAGAGAGAGAGAGAGAGAGAGGCAGGGGCAGAGAAAGAGGGAGACACAGAATCCAAAACAGGCTCCAGGATCTGAGCTGTCAGCACAGAGCCCAATGTGGGGCTCAGGGTCACAGACCACAAGACCATGACCTGAGCCAAAGTCGGATGCTTCACCGACTGAGTCGCCAGGGTGCCCTGAATTGTCTGAATTGCAATCCCGGCTCCAAGCTAAGGGTCGGCAAACGAAATCTGTAAAGGGCCAAATAAATGTTAGAGATTTTGTGGGCTATATTGATCAGGGTCCTCCAGAGAAAGAGAACCAACAAGATATGCAGATAGATAGAGACGCAGAGATACAGATCTATGTAGATATCTACAGAAAGATAGATCTGTATCTCAATGTCTCTACCTATAGATATCTATAACTTTGTGTCTATAGATAGATACGTCTATTTCTGTCTCTGTCTCCTTATCTATATATTTCTATATGAAGAAGAGAGATATTTTAAGGAATTAGACCACATGATGGTGAAGGTGCAGAATATACAGAGTGGGCCAGCATGCTAGAAACCCAGGGAACTGTTGCAATCTGAAGGCTGTCTGCTGGCAGAATTCCCTCTTTCTCTATGAATTGATTGTAGGAGGCCTACCCATTCCACGAAGGGTAACCTGCTTTACTCAAAGTCTAGCGATTTAACTGTCAATCTCATCTGAAAAACGCCTTCACGGAAACATCTAGAATAACGTCTGACCAAATATCTAGAGACCGTGGCCTACCCAAGGTGACACATACAATTAACCATCCCATGAGCCACGTGATTTCCGTGGCGATCTACTCACCTCTTTCATTGTGGTGTGAGGGCAGGTATATACCATACGTAAACAAAAGGGCATGGCTGTGTCTCAACAAAACTTTATTTAGAGAAACAGGTGGCAGGCTGGCTTTGGCCCATGAGCTGTAGTTCGTTGAGTCCTACTCTTGGCTACTTTCTAACCGCGCAACCTTGGACGGGTCCTATCCGTCCTTTAAACCTCAGTTTTCTCATCTGTGGGAACCGGGGATGATCATAGTTCTGAATTCAAAGGGCTCATGTGCGAATCAAGAGACAGTACCTGTCGAACACCTGGCCCAAGACCAGGCACGTGTTAAGTGCCCAACGAATCTTCCCCTCATTGTCATTTGTGCATGATCTACTGACAGAAGTTTTTAAACACCTTCATTAGGATATAATTGACATACAATAAACTGCGTATATTTAAAGTATACAACTTGAAGAGCTTTAACAGATCTATACGCTCATGAAACCATGACCACAGTCAAAGACGGTGAATCCGTCCATCACCCCAAAAGCCTCATCCGCCCCTGGGACTCCTGCCTATGTGTTCAATTACTTCCTTAGGATAAAATGCCACATGTAGGATCCCTGATTTGTAGGGTACGTTCACTTCGTACTGTTAAAATTTTTTTTCAACGTTTTTTATTTATTTTTGGGACAGAGAGAGACAGAGCATGAACAGGGGAGGGGCAGAGAGAGAGGGAGACACAGAATCGGAAACAGGCTCCAGGCTCCGAGCCATCAGCCCAGAGCCTGACGCGGGGCTCGAACTCACAGACTGCGAGATCATGACCTGGCTGAAGTCGGACACTTAACCGACTGCGCCACCCAGGTGCCCCCACTTCGTACTGTTATACATGTTGACAGGTTGCCTTTCAGAAAGGTACCGGTCGGCAATGACTGTCTCTCCTGGCTTAGTTTCACTTGTTACGTTGACGCCGTTTCCGGATGGACCCAAGGTAAGGCCACGTGCTCAAGTCACGAGTGTCGAGTGTGGGCTCGCATCTGACACATCCGGAGACGCTTACACAGCAGGTGATGGGCACTAGATGACGACAACGGACATCCACGGAAGTGGTGTTCCCTTGTGGGAACAAGGTCTGAAATTCCAGCCCAGGTGCGTGATCCACTGAAGGAGCATCCTCGCTCGGATTCTGCCAGACGCTGACTCGGCTGCAAAACCAGCCAGTCACGTGATCAGGAGTAGAGGCGCATCCAGCAGGGAACAAGCCTTCCTACCTCTTAAGGACTTGCTTGCTAATAACTGTTTGTACGCTTGCGGGAATTTGGAGAAGTGGGTTTAAAATTTAATTTCATAGTTGACCCACCAGCCACTCCCAAGGTGGTGAGGACAGTACGTACGGCCACCACCCAGCTTTAATATGTTCACTAAAGGACCTTGACATTTGCTGGACTGCCCAATTGGTTAAGATCTGTTTGCAACATCTTTCTTGTCCCTGCCAGTCTGAAAGGGAGATTATGCCTTATTGTTTTCACTTGCATTTTTATTACTAGTTAGGTCGAGTGTCTTTCATATGGCTGGTGCCTTCTTTTGTGAATTACTTGTACATATCTTCTGACCATTTTTATACTATGGTGTTAAAAGCTTTCTTATCGGTTTGTAAGAGATCTTATTATATTAAGGACATTAGTCTTCTGTCATAGGAGTTGCACATGTTTGCCCGTTTGTCAAATATTTTAACATTGTTTATGGTGGTTTTTTTTTTTTTCTGAAGTAGCAAAGGTTACCAATATTTTTCTTTATGGTCTCTGGCTTTGGTGTCACGGCTTAGACGTTTCTCCCCCAAGAATATATAAATAATCACATAAATTTTCTTCTAAGGGTAAGAAGGACTGTTTTACACATTCCTTGGGAAAAAACATGTAACAGCTGAAAGTTTAATGGTTTGTAAAAAGTAGTACTCAGAGGTTTAAAATTGCCTTTCTGATGGGACGATAAAGTAGCAAAAATGGGTTTTGGCGTAATTTCTGAAATTTGGCCTTCTTGCTCTGCAGACACTCCCTCTCTCTCCCTCCCTCTCTCTCTCTCTCTCTTTCTCTCTCTCTCCCTTCTAACTAACTAATTCAAAATAGAAGGGGAGGTAAATTGGGGAGGCAGAAGACTCAAGAATATAGACATAGGACCCTAACCTTCACCAATGAGACACATCTGGGCCAGCCTTTGAATCAGAAATCGGTGACCCTTTCAACCAAGTATTGGGCGGTAAAATAAAAAATAAGTTTACAAATAACATAAACAAAATGTCGAGAGAGAGACAGAGGTTGGTGGTCTAGAGAAGCAGACACTGCCCGAGTCACTGCGACAAGGTCGCAGCAGATAAACCCAGTTTCCAGAAGCATCAGTGGCAGAGTCGCCTGCAGCTGTGCCCACGCCCAGCATTAGTGATGTGATCAGGGCAGCCTGTCCCCAGGAATGGCGGCGACGTGGCCTCCACCAGAGCAGTTCTGCTGGGTGATTGCAGCCCCACTGGAAAGCATGTGAACCTTCTGATGTCTCTCCTGGCTGAAACTAACAAGAGGGGTGACGTCGTTTGCAACGAAGCAAACTGAAGGGTGTGGAAGCAAGGGCAGGAGTGGCTACGGGAAATAGAACCTCAGGGCACTGGGTGCCTAGGTTGGTCTTGCTGGCCTGGTGGGCCTGGGGGCGGTGAGAATTCACCCAGCCTCGGCCCCTGTCAGGGGCTCTCACCTAGCGGTCCTTACTGGGCATTGATTACGAACAAGAGCTAGATCGGCTCTACCAAGCCATACCTCCCATCCCCCAAGACCAACCCGCTCACGAGTAGTCGAATACTGTGAGACGCTTACCAGTCACGTATTAGCGGGAAGGAGCAATCCCCACCCTCTGTAGTGAAGCAGAAGCAGGCCAGAGTCACAGCAATCAGATATACTTCTAACCAGCTTTTTAAAACATTTGACCATCGCGGTGACGTTACGCATCAGAATATTCTATGCGTACCAGAAAGTGACTCAGTGTTTATGACCGTCTTTTGCCTGAGATCCTGGAGGACGTTCAGGGCTATTTGTATCCCGGGAACTGGGATTCTAACACAGAACTTGCTAAAACTTGCATACACACATATCATTAAGACATCTGGCTACATTATGTTGGAAATGTGGTTCTTTGAGCCTGAAAGTGTTCATTTAAATGTGGGCTGCACCGAGGTATAATTTTTTTAGAACACAAATCATAATCCAGTCTTAAAAGACAGTATATAAAAATGTGTAAAAATGTGTAAAAAACAATGGTCTTGCCTCGACAAGTAGACCCTCACCCCAAACTGCTAACGATAATACGTATTAGATGTTCGAAAAGCTCGTGAGATTATTTTCTAATAGAAACTGTTCAGCCCATCCTACCTCTAGGAAATTGACTTAAGGATGAGGTAATACTTTAAGTAAACAATTTAGGAAGTCGATCCAAATTGCTCAGAGTGCTTTGCAGACGTGAGCTAATTCCGCCTTGTAAAGAAGCTTGTGTAACGGGATTCATGTCTATGGTTCCCTTTGAAACTGTTTCTGGCAGGTGGTGGTTTGCAGAGGGAAAGGTATCTGTGGTAAGGCACGGCCCTCCCCAATCTCAGGGCATCTTTAGGGATCCCGAGACGATCCTCAACTTCTGCGGGCAGACTTCCTGATTATATCATAACACCTTCCTGCCTCCGTCTCTTGGGCCCTCAACTCGAGGAAACAGCTGTGGAGGGACGCGTATGGGGGAAAACACCTTGAGGGAAAGGAGGCTGGTGATTGCTATGGTTTAAAAAACACGCAAACAAACAATATCCTGAGACCACACAAACTTGAGCTATTTTGGCCATTACCTCCTCTGAAGCTCACGGCTCAGTCCCTCCCTGGGAACTGCTCTGTCGAGAGTCGCTTTCTCATCCAAAGCTGTGCCCGCTTCCCGGCCGCAGCCTGCATCCAACGCCTGGCCAATGCGGGGTAGGCCTGAGGGCCCTGTTCCCTCGCCTCAATTTAGGAGGGCTCTGAAGGGCCACCCGAGGCCTACAACTCCCCACGGAGGTGGCTGAGGGGTCTGCATCACAGTTTAACTTCTCCCTCTGCCCGGCCCTGCTGCCCTCATTCCCCCCGCAAGTGTATCTCCCTAGATAATTCCTCAGGGAAGTTCCGGTCCACTCATCTCCATCCTACAGCCTGTTTCCAGGGAACCTGACCTAAGACACACCCATTTGAAGGACAAGGTGCGCGAGGAAGAGTCGAAAAGATAATCTTACGGGTCTAACTAATTCTTTTACATTTTTATTGCCTATAATTAACTCATCTCTGAGGGAAATACTGACTGGCCTTGAACTTTGACTCATGGTTACTGCAGGCCTGGCCTGGTGCCAGATAAAGGTTTCGTTCAGGATTTGCAATTATCGAACCACAGCAAAGCCAACAGGGTGGGGGTAGGACACTAAGGGTTGGGCCTGTATTAATTCCCGAGGGAATTAATGTCAATTCCACTAGGAAAAAAAGAAGGAAAAGAAAGAGAAATAGATGGTTGGATAAATCCATAACTACATGGTGAGCACCTACAGTATAAGCAATTGGTTACCAAGAAAGAGGGAAAAACAACACGCCTCCCCACCCGCCCCAGGAGCCCACAGTCGAACTGGGAAAACAAGCAAATACACTACTAGAGAAAATGTGGTAGGTTAGTAATGGGGGGGACGTAGGGTGTCATGACAGAACAAGAACACCTAACCCTGTCAAGTGTAGGGTTAGGACAGGAGACAGAAGAAAAGAAGTGTCCACGTGGAACAAAAGAGACGAGTCACGGACGGGGAAAAAGAGGACTTCAAGAAAGCGAATCCAAGGAAATAGTAATCTACAAGGCAAGAGGAGGAATTTGCAGGAAGCCATTCTATTTATAAAGTTGCAAAACTGGAAATAACCCAAACGCTCAACAATAGGGGAAGGATAATAATAGAATATTGCAAAGTAGTCTAAATGGAAGTAATGCACATTCCACCCATTTGTGGAAATGTGATGTGAAGTAATATTAAATGAGTAACGCGGAAATGGTGCCCGCTCACTGGGCTCTGACTCTATGAAAATGTGTGCCTTGATAAACAATGACCAAGAAAACTCTGCGTACCAGAGGAACAAGAATTTAATGTGTCATGTGTCCTTTCTGCCCCTTTTCCCCTATTTGAGTGTGTCACCTTTCTGGCCTGATTTTTAAAAATATCCTCCTTTCCCCGTTATGAAAGCCTTATCCATGCGTGCACCAGCCTAGAAATATTTTGGAAGCCTTTTAGAAATATTCAGAAACTCCTGCTCTGAACTACAACGAGAAAAAATAGCAGTATCACCCTGAGGAAAGACCAGCATTTTAGACTCTGTGGATCTTTGACTTGGAGTTGAACACCTTGAAATGACATAAAGGACATACGTATTTTAATAAACAAGAAAGTGACAACCTTTGTAGAAAGCCTCCTCGGTAACATATCAACAGCTTTTTTAAAAGTGTACATTCTTCGATTCAGAAATTGCAATTCTAGGCTGTACCTAGTGCTGTGGTGGCAAATGTTCAACAACCAGATCTCTGGGGGGAAAGCCTTGGATCTGTAGTGCTTGCCAATTTCTATGGTGCAAATACCCCTCTCGTGGCCAATTCCAAATTACCAATGTGATGTCAAGAGATACGCACACATGCGTCCACACAAAGACTCGTACACAAATGTTCACAGCAGCATCATTCAAAATGGCCAAAAGGTAGACGCAATCCAAATACTCATCAACCAGTCAATGGATAACCGAATTGTGATATTACAGCAGGATTCTCGCACAGAGAGACGGGACCGCGGGGCTCTCTTCGTCCAGGAAGCAACAAAGACTGAGTCCCGGATGCAGCAGGGTGTAGCCTTTTATGCAATGTCTACCTCTTTGTCTCCCATATACGGTGACGCATGTCGTCTGAGTAGACACGGTCCAAGTCAGGGTTGTGTCGGAGTTACGCCATCGTGTGTAGGAGTTGATGGGGCCAAGTGCACGTTGCCTTCCTTTGTTCTGAGAAGGCCTCCGCCACGTTCCTTAGGGAGGGGCTCGACCACAATATATGCAATCAATGCAGTACTACTCAGCAGCAAAAAGATAGGAACTATTGATGCAGGCAACAACCTGGATGAACATCGAATGGAAGAAAGAGGCAAAATAAAAGTTCGTATCGTACGATTCCACTTACATACAATTCGACACAATGCAAATTATTGTGACCGAAAACTGATCAGTGTTTGTGTGGGGCGTGGGAAGGAGGCAGAGGGAGGGACTGCCAAAGAGCAGGAGAAGACTTTTGGAGGTGACGCCTCTGTTCATTATCTTGCCTGTGGCGATAGTTTCCTGGGGATACACCGATGTCAAAATTTAACAATCAATCCACTTGAAATGGATGCAGTTTACTGCATGTCAGTTACACCACAATAAAACTGGTTCAAGGAAAAAGACCACTCAGGGTCTTCTGTACTCCTATCCCTTGCGATCTCCTTAAACTTCTCATGCGCCCAGCCTAACCTCCAATGACTAACACCCCCATCTTTGTGGGAAGTCTGCCCTCGGGCTGCCTGAACCCACATTGTTCTACAAACTCGGTGAAAGTGCCCAGGAGTTAGCGACTCCCACCTCTCCCACCTCTTTGCCCCCAGTACCCTGGGCAGCCTTAAATGGCTGACAAGTACAAGGGCATAAATGCCCAGCACCCTTGAGCCTTGGCCAGGATAATTCTGGGGTGGATTGTTAATCCAATTGGGGTTAAATTCTAGAACCTCCTCACGGTAGCTGGCCTCATAAGGACCCCAATGACGGGCTGTCTTCTATTCCCTTTATCACTTCTCCACTGCCCTACCCGGGTCCATGCACCCAAATAAATTACATGCACTCCAGTCCTTATCCCAAGGTCAGCTTCTGGGAAAGCCCAATTTAGACAGGGTCAAAGGTCTCATGAGGATTTCCCCCTGGAAACTAGAGGAAGATTGATTTGAGGATTTGAGTTTGAAGGACCTTTGAAGATCCCTTTGAGTTAAAGCACAGTTTCTAAAGCTAACGTCTGGCACAAAAAGGTTTTCGCAACAATGGATGGGTAACAAAAACAAAGCATTAAAGGGAGGTCATTGTGATCTCTCTTATGTTTCTGAAAGATAATACTGGAAGAGACAGAGAAATTCTAGGAAGAGGAACCACTGATTTAAAATATCAAGATATTTGGGGGCGCCTGGCTGGCTCAGTCACTGGAGTATGCGACTCTTGATCTCAGGGTTGCGGGTTCGAGCCCCACTTTGGGTGTAGAGATTACTTTAAGATTTTTTTTTTTTTTAAAGATACTTATGTAAGTTAGGTTTGGAAAAAAAATAAGTGGCTTTCAAGGTCCTTCTCCCCATACGAATACCTGCAACTAACATTCGTTCTTATCAGGCCCCTTGTCTCAGCCAGAAACTGTTCCAAGGGGTGGGGGAATAGGGCATTGAAGAAGACACATAATATCTTTGCTTTCGTAGCACACGTGATCTAACAAAGGAAGACAGGCAATAATAATAATATTAATGCAATATTAATACAATATACAAGACAGGCAATAATAAATAACCACAAAAAATATCAGAGAGTGATCAATTATTTGCAGAGAATTAAAATCGGGCGAAATGAAGGTAAGGGCTGATGGTGTGCCTGCTTTAGGTTTGACAATATCATACATTTGATTGTTGTTGTGCAAACATCTCCCTCATGGGAAGAGTACTTCCCCTCTCCAGTGATGTTGGCCGTGTGAAGCGATGTGAACCATGTGGAGGGAGCAGTGTGCGAGTTCTGAGTTGGGGCCGTGGAGGCTTGAGGGTTTTCAACTGCTCACCTGGGAGGCAATGCGGACCGTAGCCCGAGACAGCGCAGACGGCTGCCCCGACCGCCACACGGGCCTGCGAAGCAGAGATTCATGCTTGTGCATTTTGAGGTGGTCTGTGACCGATCGTCACGGTCAGGGAAGCTTCTCTGAGGAGGTGACGTTTCAGCTGAGATCTGAATGGTAAGAAGCCAGTCCCGTGACGGCTGCTCCAGGCAGGAAGAACATCTAACGTGGGTAAAAAGATGCAAAGGTGGGCACCAGCTTGGCATGCTCAGGGACTTGGAAGGCCACGTGTGAGGCTGGACTGTGCAAGTGGTGGAGTGGAGGGAGGGTGGCACGAGACGAGAACGAAGGGGAATCGAGCACAGGCCAGAGGGACCTGCAAACTGGAATAAGGAATTCGGTTTTCCTTACAGGTGCAGAGGAAAGCGCCGAAGGATATAAGCAATGTAGTGACCCAATCGCACTGATTTTTAAAAGATCACGCGGGCTGGTGGGTGGAGAATCGATAGAATAAGGGACTTGCATACCGTTCTGCTAAACCAGGATGCAGTCTCGGAACCTCCCTCGACCCAGAGTTCCTGAACTACGAAACAGTTACGATCTTCACGCCAACTTAAATTTAGGAGTTGATAGACAACTAGATACAATCCATACATAAAATAGCTTAGGTACCATTTCACGCGTACGTAACAAGGTACCCCAAAACTCAACGGCTCAAAACAACCACCACCATTCACTGACTCACACATCTGCAATTTGGCCAGGACTTGATGGGGAAAGCTCATCTCTGTTCCGTGTGGAATCAGCTGGGGGGGCTCCACCGGGGGTTGGAGGATCCATTTCCACGGTGGCCCCATTCACAGAGCCGGCAAGTTGGGGCTAACTGTTGGCCGGGGGCCTTTGTTGTCGTCCACCTAAGACTCTCCAGGTGGCCACTTGGACTTTCTCACAGCTTGGTGGCCGGGTTCTAAGAGCAAGCTTTATAAGAGGACAAGCCCCAGTGTGTAAATGCTTATCAAGCCTCTGCGTGCATCGCACTTGCGAGTTTCCCACTGGCCGCATGTAGTCACAGGCCAACCCCAGAGGCAACGTTGGGGGTGGGGAATATCCAAGGGCATGAATACCGGGTGGGTGCAATCTCTTGGGGGTCAATGATGTCACAAAACGAAAGCCAGACCAAATCAAACTTCAAATGAATCGGTTTTTTGAGAGAGAGAGACAGAGACAGAGAAAGGGTGCAAATGAGCAAAGGGCAGAGAGAGAGAGAGAGACAGAGGGAGAGAGAGAGAGAGAGAATTCCACAAGGGGCAGAGAGAGAAAGAGAGCAAGAGGGAGAGAGAGGTGGGGCTCACCCAGAGCGGGACTCATGTTCACCCAAAGCAGGACTCGAACTCACGACCATCAGATCATGACCTGAGCCAAAGTCAGATGCTTACCAGACTGAGCCACCCAGGCTCCCATAAGTGAACTTTTAAAAGGAACCCACAGATGGGGTGCCTCGGTGGCTCGGTCCATTAAGCATCTGACTCTTGATTTCGCCTCCGGTCATGACCTTACAGTTTGTGAGTTCGAGCCCTGAGTCGAGCCCTGAGTCGAGCCCAGCCTTGGGATCCCGGCTTGGGAATTCTCAATACCTCGCTCTCTGCCCCTCCCTCACTCCCTCTCTCCCTCTTTCTCAAAATAAAGAAATGAACTTTAAAAAAATAATAAAATAAAATAAACCCACTGGTTTTCACACTTGCTCTAATAGTCAAGGGGAAGGTTTGTGGTACAAAAAAACAGGTTCATTTTTCAAAATCTCTTTGCTATAAATAACTGCCTAGACTTCTTTTCAGCACCTATGGCATTCACCTTTTTTATATGTATCTCATTCATGGTTGCAAATACATAAAAATGTAAATACTTAACACGATATAAAAAGACAACAGGTCATAACGGTGGTTGTTCATTTTCAGAAAGTTAGAAAGCACGAAGGGAGGAAAGAAAAACAAAAAAAAGACGTAGTTCTTGTTGTTGTTTTTTTTTTTAAAGTTTATTTATTTTTGAGACAGAGAGAGACACAGCATGAACGGGGGAGGGGCAGAGAGAGAGGGAAACACAGAACCGGAAGCAGGCTCCAGGCTCTGAGCCATCAGCCCAGAGCCCGACACGGGGCTCGAACTCGCGGACTGCGAGATCGTGACCTGAGCTGAAGTCGGACGCTTAACCGACTGAGCCACCCAGGCGCCCCAAAAAGACGTAGTTCTTAACAGCGTTCCAAGGCAGAATATCAGACGGTGGGGGGATTTTTCCTCCTCTTCGCGTGGAAGTTTCACATTTCAGTCAATGCAGACTAGATAGCGATCCAGCGCCTCTGCAAGCTTATAATGCGATCCTTTGTGGCGTTCAAAGGGAACATACTGGTCACCCTTGCTTCCCTTCTGTCCTCTTTCTGCACATGTCTGTCTGCAGTCACCGCAGCTTTCCGTACCTGACGCAGCTCCTTTCACCTGCCAGAACCACGCTTGACACGCGGGAAGACCAAGGACCGTAGTGCATTCCATTCTCAACCCCTGGAGGACCGGCGGTTTGGCTTTAATCTTTCGCGACATCAAGGATTTCTATTGAGCCTGAGCAGAGGAAGAGGGAGCTTTTCTGTAACTGTGCCCTGCCACTATTTTGACCATGAGCTGTTAACAGGAGATGAGCGAAGTCAAGGCCGGCCAACCCCGCGTGGTGAGTCAAACCCCACTCTCGCTCTCACGCTCCTCCTGGAAGAAAGTAAAGTTGGGACAGTGAAAATCGATTTCCTCTGACTCAATTGACCAGAGAGCGATCTGGTCTAGGGTCTAGGGTCTAGGACCTACCTCTTCAACATTTCTGCAATATTCCCTGAGGGAAATAAGCAGCAACAACTGCAGGGAGTACAAGTTAGGTCGGGGGTCCCTGAAATCTGATACCTTGAATTGATCTTGTATTTTTTTTTAATCAAAGCATAATTTACATACCGTAAAAGGACAGATTTTAAATATACAGCTTGATGAGGCTTTAACACCACAGTAACTACCATCCTCATTAAATCGATGAATGTTTCCCTCATCCTGGAAAGTTCTCTTACGCTCCTTGCTAGTCAACCCCCCTGCCAAAGACAACCACTTCCTAACTTTTATAGCCATAGCTTAGTTTGGCCAGCTCCTGAACGTCACCTAAGTCGAAATATCTAGTATTTTGCGTGTCTTAGACTTCTTTTGCTCAACACAGTCTGTTAGAGAGTCATACGTATTGTTGAGCGCATCTGTGGCTCGTTCCTTTTTATCGTTCAGTACTATGTAACTGTATGAATATACCACAATTTACTTATCCATTCACTTACTGATGGACATTTGAGTTATGTCCGGGGTGAGGATATTATGAATGAAGCTGCCATGAACATTCTTTTATCATTCTTGGTTTTCTTAGATATTACTGCTTTCTTTTTTTTTTTTTTTTAAGTTTATTTTTATCTATATTGAGAGAGAGAGAGAGAGCACAAGCTGGGGAGGGGCAGAGAGAGCGGGAGAGAGAGAATCCCAAGCAGGTTCCGTGCTGTCAGGGCAGAGCCTGATATCAGGCTCGAACTCCCAAACGGGGAGATCACGGCCCGGGCCAAAGTCAGGAATCCGATGCTTGGGGCGCTTGGGTGGCTCAGTCATTTAAGCGTCCAACTCTTGGTTTCTGCTCAGGTCATGATCTCACGGTTTGTGGGTTCAAGCCCCACATTGGGCTCTGTGCTGACAGTGCAGAGCCTGCTTGGGATTCTCTCTCTCTCTCTCTCTCTCTCTCTCTGCCTCCCCTGCTCTTGCTCCGTCTCTCTCTTTCTGTCAAAATCAATAAATAAACGTAAGAAAGAAAAAAAAGTCAGACACTTAACTGACCGAGCCACCTAGGCTCCCCCTACGGTCCTTCCAGTGTACGTGTGGTTCTATTTCACATCCTACATACTTAGGAGTAGAATTTCTGGGTCGTGGGGTAGGTCCCCACGTAACTTTATAAGAAACTGCCATACCATTTGCCAAAGCGGTTGTACCACTTCACGTCCTCACCGCTTACTCACCAATACTTGGCGTTGTGTTTTAAAAATTCTAACGCTAAAATAGGGGGCACCCTAGGTGGCTCAGTCGGCTGAGCACCCGACTTCAGCTCAGGTTATGATCTCTCAGTTCAGGAGTTCGAGCCCCGCATCCGGCTGTCAGCCTGCCAGCACAGAGCCCACTTCGGATCCCCTGTCTCCCTCTCGCTCTGCCCCTCCCCCGCTCTCTCATGCACGCTCGCTCGCTCTCAAAAATAAATAAACATACAAAAAAATAAAGCTAAAATAGCATCTCGTTGTTGACACACTGGACTGTTACCTTGAAAATCTGGGGAGCCCGAAAGCTGGAAGTAGAAAAATGTCAGCCCAAGCCCTTCCCGGTCAACCCGGATGTAGGCGCAGATGTACGGCCACACTCAACTCCCACTCTGCCTGGGTAAGCATACACTTGGCGTTTCAGAAGCAAAGGGCTCTGAAAAGTTGCCATCACACTATATTCAGTAGAACTGAGCTACCTTCCATCTTCCATTGCCCCTTTCCCTCTAAATCTCAACGCGAATATTCAACCACATATATGACGGGTAACTGATCACTACTCTGACCGAAACGGGCTGAAATCGCACTTTCCACGTATTGCCTCTTCCACCCAAAACCACGTTCAAATTCACCGCTGAAATGAAACCCATGGATTTATTGCCACAGGAAAGCCGAAGGCTAAGTTGTAAACCCTAAAAGACAGCCATCCTGAAACGACTTTGCACCTTCACCGGCCAGCGCTCCCGAGTACTCATCTATAAAACGGGTGTGCCCAACCTGGGAGTCGCGGTATCGGCCGAGAATGGATTAATTATGAAGAAAAAAAAAAAAAAAACCTTCAAACTTTCTGGAAAAAGGTTTCCTACAAAATACAAGATTTTTTTTTCTTTTGCTTCACAACTATGCTTTACTTTGCGTTTAACGAAGAGGAAAAGATAACGATAAAAAGGCAAAGGCAGGGTCCCGTGGCTTTGGTCTTCCCTCGTTATTTTATATTTTGTCCTTTCTGTCTGGCTGTGTCTACTCCTACGTCACGCCCGTGGACTGACCTTCACTTCCCTCAAGTGGGACAGATAGCAGCTCTCTTTAGGATAATAACTTCTTTGCAGAATAGATCCCAAAGGGTCCGTGAGCTGAATAAATAAGCAATGAAAAAGAGATCGCACGAGAGATGAAGAGGCAGAGAGAGAGAGGAGCGGTGCCCTCTCTTCAGCTGAGGTGTGACAAGCCTTGGGAACTAGAGCCTATGCACGTGGCACCGCGACAAGGGAAGAGCTCGGCGCCGGGGCCGCTGCTGTCCTGGCACATTGCGAACGCCTTCCTCGGCAGAGCGGACGACACCAAGGTGCACAGCCTATCCCCCTACCGGGCCTCCCTGTGCATCCAGTCCCGATCAGCTACCTACCCCGGGAATTCATGACACTCCCGGGGGGCAAGTCCGGAGAGCTACGGGCCCAGGGCAAGGAGCTCAGGGTGCCGGTGGCCTCTATGCTAGAGAACTTGGGAAATAAAACTACGGAAACCGTTTGGAGTGTTCGCCAAATGCTCTCGGGTCACCCCTCCCCAGGCATGTGATGAGGTGGCATTTCTCTGTCGCCTCGGAAACCAGAGCACGTGATGGTCTTTGGCCAATGAAACGTAACCACAAGTGACACGTGTCACTCTAACGGCCCCTGTGCAATCCGCCATGTTTTTGTTCCACCACTGCGGTGACACCGCCGTCATCAGTCTGGATCTCTGCGTGGCAGTAACGAGCAGGTCCTGGTCACTGACGCGCCACGGAGACCCAGCAAAAGCAAGACCCTGTGCTTTCAGGACCCTGACGGTAGGCGCCTCCTTACGTTTTGTGTCCCAGGCACTTCTCTGGCCTCACTGGTCCTGAGCGAGAATTAAGCTCGTATCGAGTTACCACGCTGAGATCGAGGGTGTAGCTCACGCTGCCTGATGACACATCCCTGGTCGGGACTAGAAAGAGGAGAGAGACACTAGCACTGGGCCTGGGCTTTCCGTGACCTGGAGGCCCCAGCTCGAAAATCAGGTCTGTTTTTGCTCGTAAGTAAGCCTTGACGTTTGGGAAAATACAATCACGTGAAGTAATCGGATTAAGTGAATTTACTGGGATTCCTGTATGGGATAGGCACGGCCAGGGGGAAGAAAAATGAGCAACTTAACAACATCATTGAAGATGGTCCCAGGGTAGATTGTACAGAAATAGAAACGAATAAGCAAACAGCCTGGTCCAGATTCAGATCGAATGCCTGCGGTGCTCTTCTCAGGACTCGTTAAAAGCAGTCAAATTCCAGGGCGCCTGGGTGGCTCAGTCGGTGAAGCGTCCGACTTTGGCTCAGGTCATGACCTCATGGTTCCTGAGTTGGAGCCCCGCGTGGGGCTCTGTGCTGACAGCTCGGAGCCCGGAGCCCGCTTTGGATTCTGTGTCTCCCTCTCTCTCGGTCCCTTCCCCGCTCCCACCCTGTCCGTCCCTGTCTTTCAAAAATAAATAAACATCTAAAAACAAAAGTAGTCAAGGCCCATTTATAACATGCACACGGATCTGCCACGATGTACCTGCTGGGGTCAAACCAGGCTCTTCACATACACAGCAACGGGGACGGGGTACTTGCTTCTCCCCCAGCAGAGCCCAGGAAGCCTGCCATTCTCTCTGTTCCTGAGCTCCAGACACCCGCCTAGAAGCTTCCATTTGGCTTCTAAATAATCACCTACTTAAGTACCACATGGTGACAACGTTGGGTTCTTTGGACTCACAAAACTGTGATGAGCTCTCAGGCCTTTTCTAAAACATCAAAGTAACGTCCCCGTGCTGTGCACCTTTAGATGCGTCAGGATTAGGGTGACTGGCATTGCAAGTGGCCTTAGGGGGGAGACGGCTCAGGTGTCTGGAGAGTGGGCCTAATGAGGCCACGGCGGAGCGCCAGTCCAGGTGGGTCAGTTAGCTTCACACAGAGAAAACCCTTTGCAGCCACAAACCACACCCACGATTGCGGTCTCGGGACAAATTCGGTCAAATTAGCCACAAAGGAGCCTGGATAAGCAATGCCTACAGCTTTCCACAGCCCATCGTTGCTAACGGAAAAAATGAGTCCTCGCCCTCCTCTCGCTGGTTACGTCACCTCTCCAGGGTCCCGGCCACTGACATGCTACCTTTCATAGACGATCTTCTCTAAAACACGACTACTTTACAACAGGATAAATACCCACGAGGGAGCTTCACTTCGGCACAGGTCCCGGACAACTTTTTTTTTTTTAAGTTTATTATCTTAATTTAGCCCCCTCGCCTGAGCTTCGAACCCAGCGGCCGCCGTCCTCCAGTGCCCCTTGGATGTCCCAGATCTCGCAGAGCTCGGTTAAAACCCAGGTCGCCACCTTCTTCGCCCTCCTCCTTGGTCTCCGGCATTCGCCCAGGTCGAGAATGGAGAGCCAAAGCCTGACGGCTGGGCGTCCGATTCCTCTCTTTCCCTCGTTACCTGCGTCCATCTTCAAGGGCTATTGATTTTCCACCTCAGTGACATTCGTGTCCCGTCCTTCCTCTCCATTTCCCTCGCCTCTGTGCCACCCCGTGCCTCCCCTCCCCCCTACCCCCGACCCCGAGTCCCTACGGAAGATGCCTGGCTGTCCTCCCCTTAGTGCCACGGCCCTCTGAAATACCTCTCACTCATGCCAGAGCAGTCGGAGACAAAAATCCGATTTGGACATTCTTCTGTTCTGAAAAGAACCTTCAGTTCTGCTGGGGTGTTTTTACTCATCAGCTCAAACATCACCTCTCGGAGGGCATTCCTGAACTTCCTTCATCCTTTTCCTTCCTGTGTGGAGCCATTATACTGACCCATATATTTCTGACCCTGGGTTTCAGTTCTCTTCGGCTACAACTCAACCCCCGTCGCTGGCGAAACATAGTGGTTTAAAACGACAACCATTTTATTATTATTATTCATTTTATAATTATTATTATCATTATTATTCAGCTGGGGCCGTGGTCATCTGAATATCTAAAATGTCTCGCTCATGGCTGCCAGCTGAGGTTGGCCGTTGGCCGGGAACTCAGCCTCTTTTCCCCTCCTTGTTGCCGCTTCACGTGGTTTGGTCTTTTCACGACATGGTGGCTGGATTCAGAGGGAGACTGGAATTCAGAGGAGGAGGGCGAAACTTCTGAGCGGAAAGAAGACAATTCTCGCCATCCTCTTGGAAGTCCCAGAATGCTGCTTCCGACACGTTCCATCGGCCAAGGTAGTCACTGGCAGCAAAAATAAGTGCCAACTCTAAATGAGGAGCAGCGCTCTGGAACTGGGAGGGAAGGAACCGTCGGAGCCATGTTTGGAGACTAGCTACCACATTCTGTTGGTTTGAGTTCGTTCTATCTTTAAAATTCTGAAAGCCCCTTAAGGACAGTCACTATGTTTTAATAATCTCTCTACCCACAATTCTTTGCACAGATCCTAGAACATGGCACTTAGAAGCTTAATACACATTTGCTGACTGTATCAATCCTATTAAATCAGATTAAATCAGCCCATGGTCTTTGAGCACCTGGCCTGTGCTATTCTGTCTTGTTGGGTGCTCTGGAGGTGAAGAAAGGGCATCTGCCCTCCGACAGGTTATAAGTCAGGACGACGCTGCACCAAAGGGACACAACAGAAAAGGAGAGGATTAAGAGTTCAGCGCAATTGGGGCGCCTGGGTGGCTCAGTCGGTTGAGCGTCCGACTTCGGCTCAGGTCACGATCTCACGGTCCGTGAGTTCGAGCCCCGCGTCGGGCTCTGTGCTGACAGCTCAGAGCCTGGAGCCTGTTTCAGATTCTGTGTCTCCCTCTCTCTCTGCCCCTCCCCCGTTCATGATCTGTCTCTCTCTGTCTCAAAAATAAATAAACGTTTAAAAAAAAAAAAAAAGTTCAGCGCAATTGAAGACAAGCCAACGAGGGGTGGTCCGTGATTGACTGCCATGCTGATTGCGTGGGCACCAAACCCGATAGATCTTCAGAGAAGTCTGTGTTCACTTCAGACAGAAGAGATTTTAGGTAGGACATGGGGTTGAATCTGAGTGTGAATGTCAAGCTAGGACCTGCGATGCAAAACATCACAGAAGCAATTATATAGAAATGGGACCACACAAGTTGTTATTACTTAGTACGCTAACACACACACATACACACACGCTGGTAAATGTTTTTCAGAAGAATTCTTGCTACAGTCACACTCGAATAAGTACATAAATAACACTGGCCAACAATGTGAGTTCTAAATAATTTTTTTTTTTAAATAAGAGAGGGGTGCCTGGGTGGCTCAGTCGGTTAAGTGTCCGACTCTTGGTTTCGGCTCAGGTCACAATCTCGCGGTTTGTGGGATCAAGCCCTGCTTAGGATTCTCTCTCTCCCTCTCTTACTACCCCCCCCCTTTCTCAAAATAAAATAAATGAACATTAAAAAATAAAATAAGAAAAATGGATACAACATGCATGGCAGAAAATTTTGCTCACTGGATACTACATGTTTTCCCTACATTTCCCAGCCTCCTTGAAGTTGGTTTGGGCTGCAGTGAATATGATTTCTGGTCCAGGGCAATAAAAGAGTAAGTGGGAGGTCTCCATGCTTCTTGTTTCCCTCCGTGCAGTTTGAAGTGAAGAATTCTGGGAAGGTGCAACTAAAGGGTGGAATTTAGCCTGCATTGGTAAGTTAACCATTGGCGAAGAGTCACGAAAGAGAGTCACTTCACCTGCTTCGGGCTGTGATGTGAGCAAAAAATACATATTGTCTTCCGCCATTGAGTTTTTTAGGTCTGGTTTGTTACTACAACATAGCTTTCCCTATCCTGACTATTACACCTTGTGTTTTCTATGAAGGAATGGAAGGTCACAAAATAAAAATTATTCATCTCCTATTTAGAAAAGATAACAAGCAAAGAAAACTTTTAAAATCTCCTTTTGGCTATTTGCAATTGAGGGTTACGCCTTCCTGTCTGGGAGTAAATGATTAAGAGGTAGCTAATTAGTCAGCATCTATAATCCCTTGCATACATTCACTGGACCCACCCATGCACTGCTGTGCAGAGCAGTCTGAAACAGCTCTGATCAGGAGAAGGTGGGCAAGGAAGGACAAAGGTTCACTTGAAATAAACAGTTAATCCTCAAACCTTACTAACTCAACATCTTCCCTAACCAGACTTTAAAAAAAAATTTTTTTTAACGTTTATTTATTATTGAGAGACGGAGAGACACAGAGCATGAGTGGGGGAGGGGCAGAGACAGGGAGACACGGAATCCGAAGCAGGCTCCAGGCTCCCAGCTGTCAGCACAGAGCCCGACGCGGGGCTCGAACTCACAAACCGCGAGATCACGACCTGAGCTGAAGTCGGACGCTTCACCGACTGAGCCACCCAGGTGCCCCCCAAACAGACTTTTTTTTCAACAGTTTTTTAAATGCTTGTTTATTTATTTGGGGAGAGAGAGAGAGAAAGTGGGGGGGGGGGGAGGTCAGGGAGCTAGGAGAGAGAGAATCCCAAGCAGGCTCTGTGTTTCAGCACAGAGCCCGACGCAGGGCTTGATCCCACAAACCTCAAGATCATGATCTGAGCCAAAATCAAGAATCAAAGGGTTCAGGGAGCCACTTAACCACTGTGCCGCCCCCCCGCCCAACCAGACTTTTTAACATGGCTACCGACAAGTAGAAAATGACTCTCTCTGCTTCCTCTTTCCTGTTTCTCTAACAGGCCTCCTTTTTTTTTTTTTTTTTTAATTTTTTTTTTTTTTAACGTTTATTTATTTTTGAGACAGAGAGAGACAGAGCATGAGCAGGGGAGGGTCAGAGAGAGGGAGACACAGAATCTGAAACAGGCTCCGGGCTCTGTGCTGACAGCTCAGAGCCCGACGCGGGGCTCGAACCCACGGACCGCGAGATCGTGACCTGAGCCGAAGTCGGCCGCTTAACCGACTGAGCCACCCAGGCGCCCCTCTAACAGGTCTCCTAATTGGGTGAGGGGTAACCAAAAGATCAATCACCTAAGGAAACAAGGGGGCCAGGAGCTAGAGAAATCCACAGGCTACACAACTGGAGGCTGAATCCCGAGTGGCAGCTTCACCTGGGCTGCTGTTTTGTTGCTTGAGACTGTTGTCGATGAGGGACTTCATTTCTTCTTGATTTCTATTTAGTCTCTGTGTTCCATTGATTCTCTGGGCCGAAGCAATGTAGCGCTGCATACTGGATTGTGGGTCCTCATGAATTTCTTAGGCTGTCCATTAAACCTGACCCAAAGAACACCTGTTCTTTGGGGTAAATTCCTCCGACGTGAGCAATGTTTGCAGAAAGCCCCTCCTGAGAACGGTCCCTACTTCATCCGGGGAGCTGGAGCTACAAAGAGGTAATAGGTTTGCCTCTTCCCGATCTTCCCTAAAGAGAGAGAGCCAAGAAAGTAAGTATCCCAAACTCCCTCTCCTCCTGCCTTCCCGTCTCCTGCCAGTGCCGCCCATTGGCTGAGCTCAACCAGGGGCCAGACGGCCAGGGCCCCGTGGATGCCATCCATACAAGCCGGGCTCCAGAGCTCAGAGGAAGACGGAGAAGGGCAGAAAAGAGCACTGGAGAAGCACTGGAGAATGCGTAGCACGCTGAATAAAACCGAAAGGTGACAACTTGAGAGCAAATTTACGTTCAGCTCAACTACTGTCAGTCATCAGCTGACACACACCGGGACGCACGACAGGCGTGTTTAAGTGGAGCGGCCTCTGCTTTGCCTCTCAAGGTTGCGATCTCCCTCTCCGCCCACCCCACATCAGAACAGTGAAGAAGTGGAGACCAGAAGGAGCACTCCCCTCTTCAGAACACAACGCGTGCGGGTGTTGGACGTCGCATCGGTACCCAACCAAACAGGAGCCCTCACCGAACTTTGCTATGCCCTTCGGTTGAGCCAGCCCGATGCGCGAGAGCTTCCCTACTTCTGATCACCAGCTGGAAGGAAGCTTCTCTGGAAAACAGAGTTCATGGCCCAGTCCCAAGTATTCTACACCCTCAGTATCTGTGGGTCCCAACACGCTTTTCAGGGCTGTGACTTAGGAAGCGTGAAATCGCTGATGATGGGATCCTTTCTCCTGGCTGCAAAAGCTCACGTCCCTACCTCCTTCCAGGGTTAATTTTAGCCAGATCATGCCTCTCAGCCTGTCAGATCCCCTCAAGTCTCTGCTGACCACTTCCCCTGCCTGGAAGCTTTCAACACTCCCCTGGTTCTCAGCCGCTTCTGGTTCCGTACAGACCTTTACTGCTCATGCTTACTTCTCTGCCCTCCCTAACATGCCCTGGGCCAGCCTCAGCCCCGCAGGGATTCCAGTGTCCCCTGGATGAGGTCCCTGCTGTGGCCCGCTCTCTATACGTGCTACCTTCCTCCACTGGTTTGCTTTGGCTCCCTGTTTTCCCAGAGTTACACTCGGCCTCCTTCTCCTCAGAGATGCTCTCACTCCATATCCCACTCAGGGATGCTATGCCTTTAGGTCTCCAGTACTTTTCAGGATTCACAGCTCTGGTGAGCACCCCCCAAAAGTGCTTACCCTACTAAGTAAGACAGCTCCTGTGGGGTTTGTTATGTTCCCGGTGGGGTGGGGATGACAGTGGGGACTGTTAAAGGATAATTAAAGAAAAAGAAACTGAAATCTCTCACAAATATGAGATACTACAGGTCAAAGATTTTATTGAACTCATTAATTAATGAGAAAACCAGTAAGATGTTAGCAATGATTCAAAGGAGAAGAGCCCTATTTGGCTAGGCAGGAAATAAGGAATGTTGAGATAAATGCACCCAAGTGATGCAAAATGAGCCCCGGATAAGTTGCATTCCGCTCAACGCAACTCACTTGCATTTCTTTTCTTTTTTTAATTTTTTTTAATGTTTATTCATTTCTGAGAGAGACAGAGTGTTAGCGGGGGAGAGGCAGAGAGAGAGGGAGACACAGATTCTGAAGCAGGCTCCAGGCTCCAAGCTGTCAGCACAGAGCCCGACGCAGGGCTGGAGCTCACGAACCGAAAGATCGTGACCTGAGCCGGACTCAGATGCTTCACCGACTGAACCACCCAGGCACCCCTAGAACTGGAAGTTTGAAATGTGACACCTGAAACCATAAAAATCCCAGAGGGGAGGGGCGCCTGGGTGGCTTAGTCGGTTAGGCATCCGACTTCAGCTCAGGTCATGACCTCACAGTCTGTGAGTTCGAGCCCCGCGTCGGGCTCCGCGCTGACAGCTCGGAGCCTGGAGCCTGCTTCCGATTCTGTGTCTCCCACTCTCTCCGCCCCTCCCCTGCTCACACTCTGTCTCTCTCTCTCAAAAATAAATAAACATTAAAAAAAAAAATCCCAGAGGGGAGCAGAGGCAGTAATTTTTTCTGACGTTGGGCATAGCAACATTTTTCCTGATATGTCTCTTGAGGCAAGGGAAACCAGAACAAAAACAATCAGGATTACATCGAAATAAAAAGCAGGGCAAAGGAAACAATCAGCAAAACTAAAAAACAACCTACTAAACGAGAGAAGATACTTGCAAATGACATATCTGATAAAGGGTTAGTATCCAAAATATATAAAGGTATATAACTCAACACCAAAAAACCCCCAAATAATCCAATTAAGAAACAGGCAGAATACATAGACAGACATTTTTCTAAAGAAGACAGACAGACGGCCAACAAAAACAGGAAAAGACGCTCAACATCGCTGAGCATCAGGGACATGCAAATCAAAACCACAATGAGATATCACCTCACACCTGTCAGAAAGGCTAGAATCAACAACACAAGAAACAACCAGTGTTGGTGAGGATGTGGAGAAAGGGGAACCCTCTGGCATCGTTGGTGGGAATGCTGACTGGGGTAGCCCCTCTGGAAAATAGTCTGGAGATTCCTCAAAAACTTAAACACAGAACTACCCTATGATCCAGCAATTGCACTACTAGATATTTGCCCAAAGAATGCCAAAATACGAATTCAAAGGGATACATGAGCCCCAGTGTTTCCATGTTTAGAGCAGCATTATCTACAACAGCCAATGATATATTACTCAGCCATAAAAAAGAATGAAATCTTGCCGTCCGCAACAACATGGATGGATCTAGAGGGTATTACGCTAAGCACACTAAGCCAGTCAGAGGAAGACGAATGCCATATCATTTCACTCATGTGTGGAATTCAGGAAACAAAGCAAACGAACAAAGAAAAATATAGACAAACCCCAAAAATCAGACTTGTAACTATAGAGAACTGATAGTTACCAATGGGGAGGTGCGGGGTGGGGGGAAGTGGGTGAAACAGGGGAAGGGGGTTAAGAGTACACCTATGATGAGCACTGAGTACTGCACAGAATTATGGAATCACTATATTGTATACCTGAAATTAATATAACAGTGTATGGTAGCCATACTGGAATTGCAATTTTTAAAAAGAAAAGAAGCAGCCAAGAGAAAAAGAAGATATACAAACGGTCAATAAGGACATACAAAGATGCTCAACATGCTTAGTCATTAGAGAAACGCGAATCAAAGCCACAACGTGATACTACTTTGCAGTAACAGACAATAACACTGTTGGAAACTTCACACGTCATTGGTGAGAATGCAAAATGGTGCAGCCGCTTTGGAAAAGATGTGGCCGTTCCTCAACATATTAAACACAGAGTTGTCATATGACCTAGCAATTCCCTCCTAGGCATAGTCCCAAGAGAATAGAAATATGTCTACGCAAATACCTGCACACAAATATTCATAGCAACACTATTCATAATAACCACAAAATGGAAAAAAAAACCCAAATGTCCATCAACTGATGAAAGGATAAAGAAAATGTGACATATCCATATTATGGAACACTATTCAGCAATGAAAAAAGGAAGATTAGAGACATTCTGCTAAATACAGAAATCAGACACAAAAGTCCACATACTGTAGGATTCCCTTTATTTGAAATATCCCAAATAGGCAAACCTGTAGAGACAGAAGACAGATCAGTGGTAGCCAGGTCTGGGGAGTAACAGCTTATGGTTACGGAATTTTCATTTTGGAGTGATGAAACTGTGAAATTAGATTGTGGTGATGGCTGCCTAACGCCATGAACAGCCTATAAACCGGGTAGCTAATCACTTTCAAAAGGTCGAGTTTATAGTATGTGAATTGTATCTCAAGAGTTATTTTACGAATGTTTGACAAATACGGGTAAAAAAAAAAAATCCGGTGGTTTTTTTTTTTCACGAGATATATTCACAAACCACAGCAATATATTAAAATATATTAAATATATATTTTAACAAGAGTTATGTTTTTATTTTTATTTTTTTTAGGATTTATGGCTTTATTTTTTTATATATGATTTACTGTCAAATTCGTTTCCAGACAACACTCGGTGCTCATCCCAGCAGATGCCCTCCTCCATGCCCATCACCCACTTTCCCGTCTGCCCCCCCCCCCCATCAACCGTCAGTTTGTTCTCAGTATTTCAGAGTCACTTAGGGTTTGCCTCCTTCCCTCTCATAACTTTTTTTTTTTTTTTTTAACGGCTTCAAGACACTCAGCGCGCAGGCGCCCCGGACCTCGGGCACGGATGGAACCTTGAACGCGGGGCCCCGCCCACCGCCCCTCCCTCGCCTTCGTGACCACGCCCCTTCTCGTAACGGATTCTAACCCCCACCTCCCGAGTAACGGACCTCATTCCAGCCGCATCTCGGAGACTGCCGCCGGGCCTGCCTGGTCGGCTACTCTGAAAAAGCGCCGGAGACCCGCCGCCACCGCCTTCCGCCTCGCCGCCCTCGTTTCTGAGCCGCCTTCGCCTTCGCCTTGGTGCCAGCGCCGCCAGCCATGGCCACCGCGCCGTCCTCTCAAGTGCGCCAGAACTACCACCCCGAATGCGAGGCCGCCATCAACAGCCAGATCAACCTGGAGCTCCACGCCTCCTACGTGTACCTGTCGATGGCCTTCTATTTCGACCGCGCCGACGTGGCCCTGGAGAATTTCTCCAAGTTCTTCCTGCGCCAGTCCCACGAGGAGAGCCAGCATGCCGAGAAGCTGATGCAGCTGCAGAACCAGCGTGGGGGCCGCATCCGCCTCCACAACATCATGAAGCCTGACCGTGACAACTGGGAGAACGGCCTCAACGCCATGGAGTGCGCCTTTCACCTGGAGAAGAGCCTGAACCAGAGCCTGCTCGACCTGCACCAGCTGGCCACCGACAAGAACGACGCCCATCTGTGCAGCTTCCTGGAGACCAACTACCTGCACGAGCAAGTCAAGGTCATCAAAGAGTTGGGAGGCTACATCACCAACCTGAGCAAGATGGGGGCCCCGGAAACCGGCATGGCAGAGTACCTCTTTGACAAGCTCACCCTGGGCAACAGCGACAAGAACTGAGTTGGGACTGCCTTCCCATAGCCACAGGGTGCATGGTGACTTCCCCTGGTCACCATGCCGGGCATGCATTTTGCAGTATTGCGCTTGCAAAACGTTCCAGTTTCTTCTTCCAGTTTTCCATAAATAAATAAAGTTATTTTGTTTCAATAAAGTTATTTGGTTCCTAAAGAAATAAAGGTGTCTGGGTGATTCGTGTGCAAATCTCTCACCTTTTAAGTTTTTAAACAGGTATCCAGGAGTCTCTCCACCCACCCAGCCCCATCCGTATGCAGCTCAGGATCTCCAGAAATGGAGGGAGAAGACATTCTGTGGGACCCTAGAAAAGACAAACCAATCCCCTGATCAATGGTTCTGAGGATGGGGGCGGGGTGGAGTGGGGTGGGGTGGGGTGGGGTGGGGTGGAGTGGGGGGGGGTGGAGTGGAGGGGGGTGGGGTAGGGTGGGATGGGGTGGGGTGGGATAGGGTAGGGTGGGATGGGGTGGGGTGGGATGGGGTGGGGTGGGGTGGGGTGGGGTGGGGTGGAGTGGGGTGGGGTGGGGTGGAGTGGAGTGGGGTGAGGTAAGGTGGTCTGGGTGGTCTGGGACCCTGGTGTCGGGTGGGTGCATATGTATGATAAAAATATAAAAGGGGAGGGTGGGTGATGGGTATTGAGGAGGGCACCTCTTGGGATGAGCACTGGGTGTTGTATGGAAACCCATCTGACAATAAATTTCATATTAAAAAAATTAAAATTAAATAAAATTTAAAAAATAAATAAAAATAAAAATATAAAAGAACATGGTCTAGAATTCATCATAGTAGTTGTCTCTGGGAACGAGGTAGAGGGAATGGGATTGCGCGTGGATCCACTCTAGGCTGCAGTGATTATGGGAAATGACCCTTAGGCCGCCTCCCTCAAGGACGGGGGGTGTGACGAACTAAAATAACAATGGCGCTTTGCAAGTCCAAGTCCTTTTATTTAACATTGGCGTATTTTATTTTTATAGGACCCTCGGGAAGTAAGAAGGGCAGGTGTCACGAGCAAGTCTTAACCAGCGAGAAAAAGGGAGGCCCCACAAATACATTACAGACTGTGGACACGAACATCGATTTTCCGATGCCGTGTTCCATTGTTTTGTTTTGTTTTTTTTTCCTCTTGCCCCACAGGTATATCAATGGGTTAAGCAAGACTGTGTGGGTAGACTGGAAATCCAGCCAGATAACCAGACCCGGAAGGGAGGGAAATCCCCAACACTCTTAAAGACAGCCCTGATCACTCTAGTCCCTCCCCTAATTACAGGGATGCCTTGCAGTCTCGGGGTGGGGACAGCCTCTGAACCTCAGCCAAACCCTTCCCCTACGCCAGGAGTCCTTAGAACCAGTGACAGAATTTATAAGGGCTAGAGCTAGTCGGCACCTGTACGCCTGACTCCCTCCGTTCAGGCAGCAGCCAGCCACGGCATTACCTGAATTGGCACCGAGCACCTAGGAAGACCTCAGGACTGGAAATCCCCAGGGCATACTCTCCATCCAGATGGCTTCACTCTGAGTGGCTTCTGCACAGGCACGACAGGATATTTTTTTTTTTTATTGTTTATTTATTTTTTGAGAGAGGGAGAGGGAGAGAGACAGAGCGTGAGCAGGGGAGAGGGGCAAAGAGAGAGGAGGAGCCACAGAATCCGAAGCAGGCGCCAGGCTCCGAGCTGTCGGCACAGAGCCCGATGCGGGGCTCGAACCCACGAACCTCGAGATCATGATCTGAGCCGCGGTCAGACACTTGACCGACTGAGCCACGCAGGCGCCCCTGGGCACAATAGGTTTTAAAGGGGAGGCTGCAAAACATACCTGTTCGGCCTGCACATCCAGCTCAGCTGCACAGAGATAGCCTGAATCCTAGCCACACACAGGGTACCCGACTGTACGTGCCGAACCATGGCCCGTTGTGGTCTCTTCCCTGGGATGTAAAGCTGACCCCAGTCTGGTTCTGTCTTGGCCGCTGGGCGCCCCCTTTATCCCATCCTTCCCTTTGCTGTGATTCAGAGGGACTCCCCGAGATAATGCGGAGAAGTCCGCTTAGACCTACATCCTCTTGTTGTACCCGGAAACGAAGGATTTCCTCGCCCTCCAGACTCAAAGAGAATTGTGATTACACTCCAGCGCCTATTATAAGCCACTGCTTGTGCTGTAGCGTTTCACAGCTTTTCTTTAAGCACCCCGGGCAGGGAAGTCTAGAAACGGTGGCAGCTCAATTGTTGCCCTCCTTCTTGTTCTGCGGGACAAGAGGAATTTTCGAAATCCCCTCCTTCAGGTTCCATTTTGGGGTCCACGAGCAGCCTTTGAACACATGGGGCGGTGGCAGAACGATGTGAGAATTCACGCGACGGCCACTGAAGTTTCCGAGGGTCCTCTTCTCCCGTCCGGTGCTGTCGCGTTTTCCCGCCCTCCTCTGCCACGTGCCCCTCAGAAGGGGTGAGCGCCCTTCAAACACCACCCTGGTGGGTGCACCCCCTTCCTGCGTTCTCACAGCCTTCCAACCCCCCCGATCGCCTGACCTTCAGGACGTCTGAGTGACTCGTGACTTGGTCTCTTCCAGGCCTGGAAAATACCACCCCGAGACACACAGCTGGACGCGTGTCAGCCGTTGGCCGTTGTCGTGGTCAGTCTGTTGCTTTAAGGAATGATGTCGGAAATGAGCGCTGTTGCTACGGGCACGGGGGTCGCAGGCAATGATCCCACCAGGACAGACTGGGGGGAAGATGATAAAACTGATAACTTCATCTCAGGCTCAAACACGGATTCAAATTAACCGCGTTGAAAGTCCTCACTGTATCACAAAAGAAAACTTCTTAATAGACTGTTGTCACTGACAGCTTGTACTTCATTTTCCAGAAAAAGGAAAAAGCAGGTGTTTTTCCCCCCTCGGAAACGTGTGACAAGAAGTACCAAGCACCCGCTAATTGCTTCTGACTCCTTTAAAATGATGAACGCTGTTATTACGCATCGTTTGCTTGCAGTCCTGAGTTCAGATTCAGAGGGATATTGATGGAGAATCCGCTTCAGCAAGGCTGAGGTGAAGGGTAAAATGAGGGTCGTTAGCAAAGTGTTAGAACACCGAGAAGGTCAAGAAAAAATGACGCCTCGACTGACTAGTCAAGGAGGATCTAAGAGTGGTGTATGTTACGGTGAGAAAGCAAAGCAAGAGTGGCTAACCTGTTTTTAAGAATCGTATGTCAGTTTGCGGGCGCCCGGGTGGCTTAGTCCGTTAAGCGTCCAACTCTTGGTTTCAGCTCAGGTCACGATCTCATGGCTCCATGGGTTCGAGCCCCGCATCGAGCCCCGCTCTGTGCTCACAGAGCCTGCTTAGGATTCTCTCTCTCCCTCTCTCTCTCTGCCTCTCTGCCCCACCCCCCCGACTTGCGCTGTCTCTGTCTCTCTCAAAATAAATAAATAAACTTAAAAAAAAAGAATCCTATATAAGTTTGGATTGGGTTCGGTTATGAGTAACAAAGCTCACAAAAGCAGTAGCTTTAAAAAGATAGGGTTTCTCCCCTGTATGTAAAACAAGTATGGAGGAGAATAGTTCGGGCTGCCGTGGGAGCTCCTTCCAAATATGATTTCACTGATTCCAAGCGGTACATTTTTTCACATCTTCGACATCGGGATGCATCTTACAATCGCTGTTGGCCATAGCTGTCAATGCCTCAGCAGGCACATCAAGATTCGACAGAGTGGCATTGTTGGCCAGGAACAAAATCCCGGGGGCATTTTGTCCTCCAGAAGAGGACTTTTGAGAAATGCTGCACTCTTTTTTTTTTTTTTTTAACGTTTTATTTATTTTTGAGACAGGGAGAGACAGAGCATGAACAGGGGAGGGTCAGAGAGAGGGAGACACAGAATCTGAAACAGGCGCCAGGCTCTGAGCTGTCAGCACAGAGCCCGACGCGGGGCTCGAACTCACGGACCGCGAGATCGTGACCTGAGCCGAAGTTGGCCGCTTAACCGACTGAGCCACCCAGGCGCCACGAAATGCTGCACTCTTGATGGCACAGAGGATGACAGCAAGAGCCATCAACGATGCAGAGTACAAAAGCAATTTAGAAGAGTTCAGATTTGGTTTTTTTAAATGATTTTTTAAGTTTTTTTTTAATGTCTATTTTTGAGAGAGAGAGAGAGAGAGAGCAGGGGAGGGGCAGAGAGAGAGAGAAGGAAAGAGAGAATCCCACGCAGCCTTTGTGCTGTCACTACAGAGCCAGACGTGGGGCTCGAACCCGAGAACCGTGAGATCATGACCTGAGCTGAAGTCAGCCAATTAACCCACTGAGCCACCCAGGTGCCCCTAATATATTTTATGCTTTATTCCAACTTTATTGAGGTGTTATTGATGTACGGCACTGTATAAGTTTAAGGCATACGACATGACTTGATGGGTGGATGTAATGTGAAATGAGCACCACAATAAGGGTAGGTGACACCTTCATCACCTCCCATAGTTGCCTTTTTGTGTGTACGCATGAGTGATCCACTGACAAAAAGGTATGTGTCTACGTCAATGTACAAGAGAACTTCTAATAAGTATAATTTGAAAAACCTAAGGAAAATCTAACGGAGGGGAAAAAAAATTGCGTCCGAATGTGATAGCATCTTCTTGCCTTCTTTATGGTGCATAAAATAACGGTGTGCCTTACAATTGAGACGTTTGATTTGATAAAATGTATTTGTCTGTTGCTCTCTGGGACAGAGCTTGCTTCCAGTGTTGTTTACCTCACATTCCAATATGACTAACAGAGCTCCAAGCATGACATCAGCACACCAGGAAGAAGACATTTATCTGATCTGTTCGTGGCAGCAAAGGGAGCGTGGCCTTCTGGGAAAGGAGGTTCGAGAAAAAGAAAATGCCCCACTTACCCGAGAGGCTAGGAAGAGAAGTGGGGACCTTGAAGGTGTCAGGAAGACGGAGAACCCGATGATAATCATTACAGCCCAACTCATAATGGTGTTACGGTTGGCAGAAAGGCACGCTCTGGCCCAGAAGATTTCACATATAAAAACGTGATAGGTCCAGGGGCGCCTGGGTGACTCCATAGGTTAAGCGTCCGACTCTAGATTTGGGCTCAGGTCATAACATCATGGTTCTGAGTTCAGGCCCCACATGGGGCTCCGCCTGCTTGGGATTCTCTCTCTCTCCCTCTCTCTGCTCCTCCCCAGCTCTCTCTCTCTCTGTCCCCCTCTCTCTGCCCCTCCCCAGCTCGCTCTCTCTCCCTCGAAGGAACTAAATAAACCTAAAAGAAGAAAACATGATAGGTCCACATTGAACGAAGCAACTTTAATACCAAAACAATGTCTTTTTTCCCTCCACTTGTTCTGCCAAGTATGTGAATGTGTATGGAAAATGGAGAACAAAGAAATGAAGGAAAAGAGTGTCCTGTTGATTAAAAAGCCATATATGGATCATTCTCTGGGAGACGGTTAGCTTTACGCGGAACCTCGCGAGACGGGGGAGAGCTGGCCTGACAGATGTCAAGAAGAGAGTGTACGACGTGAGACCAGTTTTCCGAATCTGGGCCTGACTGACGGGGACGAAGGCCAGAGAGAGAGTCCGCCTGGTGTGAAGGGAAGAAGTATACAACTCAAGGTCAGCTGATAAAAGACGAAGCATTCGGGACGGCTGAAGGCCAAGCATGAAGTTTTTAGGTTTAACGAAAAGGCCATTTGAGGCAGCCACAGATTTGGATCTGGGCTTCAGGAGGGGGTTGCTAAATCCCTTCTTGGAGAAATCCTGGGCTAATGAGGGTGCCCGGCAACAGACGCTTGGGATGAATATTAAAACGTGAAACCTAATGATCTTGCGTTTGAAGAGGCAGAGAGAGTATTCTCTGTGATGAGGCGAGCGACATCAAAACGTTCTGTACAGGGGCGCCGGGGTGGCTCGGTCGGCTGAGCGACCGACTTCGGCTCAGGTCACGATCTCGCGGTGCATGAGTTCGAGCCCCGCGTCGGGCTCTGGGCTGATGGCTCGGGGCCTGGAGCCCGCTTCGGATACATTCTCTCTCTCTCTCTCTCTCCCTCTCTCTCTCTCTCTCTCTCTCTGCCCCTCCCCCACTCATGCTCTGTCTCTCTCTCTCTCAAATAAATAAATAAACATTAAAAAAAAAAAAAGTTCTGTATAAGGCCTTGCTGTCCGTTCGCCTTTCATACCAGAGTTTCGCTATGGTTCCAATTTGCCGCTTCGGAAGAGTCCAAGTCCAGACGTCAGAACGTCAGAAGTGCCGGGGGAGCATCCAAGCCTCCCGTGGTGACGGCACAAGCGTCTCAGCGCAACATCGAAGAAAGGCAGGCCCCACACCCTTGCTCCCAGAGAAAGAACATCACGCCCCGCTCGGGCCCGTCGGGCCGCTCTTAAAAAGCCATTTGCTGTTTGTGTCAGACACGAGGAAGAAGGAAGTTTTATCAGCCACCCCCGAGGTTTACCAGATGCCGGCACACCTTCTCCCGCCGGGCCGTTCCCAGGGAACGCGTGCGTGTCCAGACGGAATCCAGCAACGACGGGGAGGCTGGACGGCGGGCACTCACCCGCGTGCCTCTCCAACGAACAACACGTGACCACCGTTGCCCGACTTGACATCTCTGCGGGCAGATGTGAAAAGGGGTCCCCTGGAAACTCCCCAGCCTCCAAAACTGACGCCTTACCAGGACGGTCCGCCTCGCCCTGGCAAGGTCTGACCTCAAGCGGTCTTCACCTCCGCTTCCGTCTGTCGCCGTGAGAACCGGACTGCCCAGCCCTTTCCCGAAACACGCCTCTACCTTCACGCTCTAGTCCCCACGAGGCTGGCCACTTCCCCTGTCCGTCCCCTTCTCTCACCCTCCCCCAACTCTTGAAAGCCTTCCCCTGAGCCGTTTGGAACTCAGGGGCCATCATTAGCACAATCTCCTACATTCGCAACCTCTTTTCTGAACGCTGTCTTCTTTACCTTCTTGCTCCGTGGGAAATCAGCAATGCCCCTAAGCACACTCCTTCTGGTGCAGCCCCACTGAGTCATAGCCATCCCCCGCCCCCCCAGTACCGCTGGGCCTGAAAGTAAGACAGGTGTCCTCCTTCTTCCTTGTTCACACTTCCAGGCCATTCTTCCTCTTGGCCCTCTGCCCTTAAATGCCCCAGCTTAGAATCGAATGCCACCACATAATGGCCCGACACGATCCTTTCTTGTTACAGTTACCTAGGGACCCCCACCCGACATTTCTCGACTATCTTAGCTCCTGGCCAACGGCAACCTTCCCCAGTATTAGCGCTGGCCTAATTCCTGGTGATTTCAATATCCACAGAGATGATCCCGCCACAACCTGGCCTCTTACTTTCTTGCTGTTTCTCCTCCCACCATCTTGTCCTATCTATTCGGCCACTTATTGCCATAGTCATATCATAAACCTTGTCACCCGCAATAACTACTCTCTTCTCGTAATCTCTAGTTCATGTACCAGACTCTCTGACCACCACTTCCTCTTTTTCCAGTTCATGCTCCCTGGTGTCCTGATGCCAAAAACAAAACAAAACAAAACAAAACAAAAATCCTTTAACCCCTCTGGGAAATCCTATCAATTGGTCCAACGGCTTTTTTACTTCATCTGAACTCCTTGATCTCCTGTATTTTCTGAGGCTGCAGCCCATGGTAAGTGACGATCATCATTCCCTTGTAGATATGTCCACCCCACCTGTTCCTCTGGCATTGTTGTACTTGCTCGGCAAAAATCCCTACCCTGATTATATTCAATTCTCCCCTAGACCACACCTGCACCCATGTAACTGAATGTGGCTAGAAAAAAGCCCAAGCAGACTGACTGAATGTCCTTAAACTCAATGAGTAGGACTCTTAAGTGGTCCCTTAGTAACACCAGCCATCCATACTGTATGTCCCTATTCTACCAACTCTACCAGTTATGGAAAAAGGACAGGACCTTTGTCCGTAATTCTCCTCTGTATCTGTTAACCTTGGCTATACAGCAAGCCATCCCAGTAAATAGCGTCTTAAAGGCGGTAATCATTTTATTTGCTCACGATTTTGTGGGTCACCAGTTGGGTCGGGATCAGTTGCGCGGTTCCTCTGCTGCATTTGTGTGGGGTCACTCACGTGGCTGTGGTCATCTAGTGACTTGAATGCGGCTGGCTGGTCTAAGACGGCAGTTGGCACTTGCTAGTGGATGGGTCACATGTCCCCAGCAGGCTAGCCTGAGCAGCCTCAAGTGGGGGTGGCAGCTCCTAGAAAGAGGCATCTTGTAAGCCACTGCTTGTATCATATTTGCCAATGTCCAGTTAGCTACAGAAAATCACATGGCCAGCCCAGAATCAGCGGAGGAGAGGAATGTCAAGGGTCTTATGCGCTGGGAGTTGTTACTGGAACAATCTACTACCCTCTCCAGTCTCTAACCACTCACACATGCTCCCAAACCTCACTCTCGGCTGGTAACCTTGCTTCCCATTTCACTGAACAAATACAAAGTATAAGGATATCTGAAGACTCCCATCTGCCACCATACCTCCCACCCACCAGCATGTGGGCCCATTTACTCTACTGTCTCTCCTACTACCAGATGAACTCTCCATGCCCCTATCTAAGGTTAACCCCTAAAGCCCATCTCTTCTTGTCCACTCAAAGACTTTCCTTCTGTGTCTCATCTGGAGGTACTCAGGCTGATGCAGTAATCTGGTGGCTTTAATGGACATCGTGGTCTAGGACGGCCTCACTCCCTTTTCTTTTCTTTTTTTTTTTTTAATGTTTATTTATTTTTGAGACAGAGAGAGACAGAGCATGAACAAGGGAAGGTCAGAGAGAAAGGGAGGCACAGAATCTGAAACAGGCTCCAGGCTCTGTGCTGTCGGCACAGAGCCCGACGCGGGGCTTGAACTCACGGACCGCGAGATCGTGACCTGAGCCGAAGTCGACGCTTAACTGACTGGGCCACCCTCACTCCCAGTGAGGCGCCCCCCTCACTCCCTTTTCTACATCATCACTTGCTCTCTCTTCACTGGATCATTCTCTTCAGAACAAAACCATGATATCTTTTATCTTACTCTAAAATATCCCTCTAATTACCCTCTGGCTACTGATTGGTTTCTCTGTTCTACTTCATGGCTAAATTCCTTGAAAATGCTCTCCATACTCACAATCTCTTCCCAAACCCATGCCTATCAGGCTTACGTGTCCATAACTCCACCAAAACGGACTTTGTCGTAGTCTCTAATTTCCTCTGTACCGATAAATCCAAGGGTTAATTCTCAGCCCTCATCCTCCTTGAACACTTTCTTGAGTTGACCTTCAGGATATTTCACTCTCCTGGTTTCCTTTATACTTCTCTGGCCTCTCCTTCTCGGTCACCTGCTCCTTTAGTGATCAATTCCTCTTCATCATCTCCCTGATATCTTAGAATTGGAATGTCCCAAGGCTCGCTTCCTAAGGCTTTTCTCTTCACTGTGTACATGCACTCCTTTGGCAATAGCATCATTTTCATGCATATGAAATGTCCTCTCTGTGCTGATGATTCCAAATTTGTACCTCAATCTAACCTTCTTTTTTGAACTTTAGACCCGGGTACACAAATACCTACTCGAACGCCTAACAGGCATCTTAAATTTGACGTGCTGCATAGAACTCCTCATACTCTGCCCCAGAACTTCTCTACCTACAATTTTCTTCATCTCAAATTAATGGCAATTTCCAATTTTTTAGGACAAAGGCCGTGATGTGATCTTTAATTGCCTTCTGTCTCCTATAGTCCACATCCAAATTATTAGTGCATCTCATGAAAAATATACCCAAATTTGGATCCCTCTTCAACCTTTAGGGTTACTACCCATCTCCAGCCTACCAAACCTCCCACCCAGGTGATTGCAATAGGCTAAGTGACCTCCCTGCCTCTGCCCTTGCACTCTACAGTCTATTTTCAACACAGCAACTAGACTGAGCTTTTAAAAACATAAGTCAAATCAGGGGCGCCTGGGTGGCTCAGTCGGTTGAGCGTCCGACTTCGGCTCAGGTCATGATCTCGCGGTCCGTGAGTTTGAGCCCCGCGTCGGGTTGTGTGCTGACAGCTCAGAGCCCGGAGCCTGTTTCGGATTTTGTGACTCCCTCTCTCTCTGCCCCTCCCCTGCTCATGCTCTGTTCTCCCTGTCTCTCAAAAATGAATAAACGTTAAAACAAATTAAAAACGTAAGTCAAATCACATCACTCCTCTGCTACGGTGGCCCTCGCAGCTCTTACAATCTGCCTGTCCTATTCCTCTATTCTGTTTCTTCTGTACTTATTTTTTATTGCTCGCCTCCTTGCTCACTTGGCTCCAGTGACATTGCTCCCTTTATGATTTCTAGGGTGACCCAAGCATACTCCTTTGTTAGGGTTTTGTATCTGGTGTTCTCTGTCTGGAACACTGTAGCAGTTAGCTTTTGCTGTGTAACAAACCAATCCAAAACACAATGGCTTAAGATAACAATGGTTGCCTCTCATGGTTCTCTGGGTTGACTGGACCGTTTTTGCCTAGGCCAGCTTGGCTAAGACGAGATCGTCTAGGAGAGGACTTGGCAGGCTATAGGCTGCCAGCCAAATCTGGCCTGCCACCACCTCTTTTTGTAAATAACGTTACGCTGGAGCACAACCATGCCTCTATGTTTACGTATCATCTGTGACTGCTTCCATAGTATAATAGGAGTGGCTTGATGTTAATGGGGCAATATTAACCCGCTTAGCCATAAGTTTCTCATCATCCATCAAGGTAGCCCAGGTTTGTTTACATATGGTGGTCACAAGAGTTTCTGAGATCAATTGGATCACATTTGATATTGTCCCATAGGTCAAAGAAGAACACGTGGCTAAGCCTAGAGTCAATGTGGAAGGGCCTACCCAAAGATGTGGCTGTAGGAATGGGAATTTTTGTGGCCACTTTTGCAAACAATCTACCGTCAATATTATTCCTCCTTCCTGAATTGTTGCCTCACCTCCTTCCACCCTATGCGCCGCTATCACTTGTCTAGTGAGCCTTCCTTGAACTCCCCTTCTCTATTTCCTATGCCCCCCTCTTTCTGTTTAATGTCCCTCTGTAACAACTATCACTTTCTTACCTTACTTATTTGTTCTGTTCATTGTCTGTCTTCTCCTTCTAGAATATAAAATTCATGAAGGCAGGGATTTTTAGCTGTTTTGTCCACGGTTTTATTTTAGATGCTTAGAATACTGCCTAGAACAGAGGAGATCGTCAGAAAATATGTTTGACGGAATGAGTGAATGATCGGATGCTCTTTAGGATTTGAAGCAGGAACAGTCCTTGCCAGCCACGACGGCATTATTGATGTTTGGGTCTACAGCCCACCAGTTGTTCTTCTTAGGGAAGCAGTGCCAGCATCGTGATGGAATGATGTATGTTAAGCACCGTGAAAACACCAAGAGCGTAAGAACAGAATTACCATTGCTTCGCTTTCATTCCTTAGATAAGTTTGGTCTTAAGTCACTCAACAGGTAACCGTCACTAGTTATTATACTAAAGCCTCTTAGTGGAGGGCAGGGCACTGCAATGATCTATTTTGGCAGAGTAATTTCTTGGAGGAGAGGTTATTCCTAAGACGACGCGCCGGCCGCATTGAATATACCCCATACGCAACCACGTTGGGATTTTTTTCTGCCTGCAGAATTAAGTTCTCCCAAATTAGTATCCCTTTTGCCTTTGAAGCATTATACACTCTTGACGGGTTTAGCTACATCTTGAAAGAGCATGACTTAGAAAAGGGTGACAGGAGGGGTGGGGGTATCTAGGCAGGAGCCAGAATGTGAAGCATTTTCAGGAACAAGTTGTGGAGCAATTTGGCTGGGACAGAGGAGCCATATGATGCCATATAATACAGCAGGAGTGTGGCAAATGCATGGGAAGTGCCATGTTTTGAATTATCATACAGCATGATCAAGCCCCGGGTCCACCAGATGTCCAAAGGAATACATGAAACCGGAATAGTTTGGCAATATGTGAACTTTCCTTATGCATTTTGGTTCTTGCATTTATCCGTGTTACTGAATTACATATACTTTCTTTTTCATTCTAAATTCGGCATAGTTTTAAGAAACTGAAACCACCGTGGCAATAGATTGTTTTATGTCAATAGTTTCATCAAGAGCAGAATTCTGGCTTGTGGGATTGTTGATCCGCTATTATTTATCTACCACACCACTTCCTCGGTGGTTATTTATGCCTCGTCTACAGCTCCCAGACATTAAAATGAAAGGTCTTGAACCTTATGGGAGAAGTTTAGAGGGAGAGCTCTCTATATCTTGTGAAATAGACAAGGTCACTGCCTAGTCAACCTTTCTTACAAAAGAGTTCAGTGATAACAGCCAAATTAGAGCCCTGGTCAACCGCAGCTGATGATGGGCTCTGTTGATGGGTGCCCTTGGCTAGACCTGAAAGTGATGTCCTGAAAAATGATTACACTTCTACTCAATAAGCCAAAGATGGATCCGTTAAAAGCTGAGCAGGAAGGGGGAATGAAAGTTTAAACAGAGCCTCTTGACCGGTTCACATATTTGACCTCTTACTCCCAGTCATGATCTCTAGTGTATCTATCATAGTTGTTCACGTGCGGGGGGTGATTCCAGTGCAGTTTTAGATACACTGCGTTTTTTATTATTGAGGTCCTTATAACCTTAGAAAGATATATTTATGTATGTGAACCAACGAATAATTCTTAAAAAGCCAAGGAGAGAATACTAGAACTATATGCTATTCATTCGTTCAATAATTATTTATGAGGGCTTCATTATGGTCAAGTACTGTGCGAGGTGGCAGGCGTTCTACCCTCAAGACGTTCATATTTAAGTTGGAGAGACCAACATAAAAACCGATTATGTGAGTGCTATGTTCGAATTACGGACCCACAGAGAAATGGAACGTTATCTTGCCTTGGGAGTGGTGGGTATCCTGGAAGCTTCCTCGGGCACGGTGATACCTGAACAGAATTTTGAAGACCGAATAGGAGATGTTGAAGAGAAGAAACAGGGGAATACATCGCAGATGGAGAGAGTGGTGTGGGCCACATCGACCTTCCCATGTTTAGGGTAAAAGTGGAGAAGCGTAAGGCAGAGGGTAAGGAAAGAGAAAAGATACTGGAAAAGAACCAGGAGAGATCAGAGAAAATCTGGCAGTTCAGCCAGTTAAGAAGAGAGGAGAGAGTGGTGTTGAGAGATATGGAAGATGAGAAATTGTAGTTCTTGGTGACCAGATGGGCAGGAAAGGAAAGGAAAGGAAAGGAAAGGATTTTGAAGGATAGTGTTTGGATTTCTAGCTCTGGGCACTGGATACAGGGTAACATCATTGTTAGAAAGAGGGGACCGAAGAGGGGTATGGGGATGTTGGGACAAAGCAGGGACTCTTCCCAAGTTCAAGATGCCATAGGACATGTAGGTGGAGCTGAAAAAGGAATGAAATGTAGCAATTATACATTTAGACTACATGGAACGAAAGGTGAGGGGTAAATGTTCCAATACCTAATTCCCTTCTGCCTTTGTATATCCTGGCTCCTTTCCTGCAGGAAATCTCCAACCAAATGATAGGAAGATAAAGAGAAAAGGGTTTGTGGATGGTGTAGAAGGTGAATGGGAACTGGAAGAAAGGCCGGGATGTGAACAAGCAGAAGAGAGAAGAAAAGTCAGTTCAGGGAGGCAACGCAGAATCAACGAAGGCAAAACACTGGTACCAAGCAAGGCAAGGGCAGAAGGTTCAAGATGTAGAGAAGAGGAAAATGAACATTACCAAGAGGATGGCACTGGATTTCCTAATAAATTTATTCTCTGGATGGATGCTGGGAAGTTTAGACTTGAAGCATTCAGCAATTAAAAGCCATGGTAGGTGTCCGAACAGAGGAGGAACATGATATGATTCATATTTTAGGAATATGGTCTGGAAATAGCGTCCAGGAGAAAAAGTAGGCTCAAGCGGGGGCAAAGAGATCTAGCCAACAGATGACTGGGATCTCCCAGCACCTCCAGCTTCTTTGTAGGGGGAGGAAGAGGTTCCAGGGCTTCTGCTGGCACAGCTGTCCCGTCAGGAATATGGCAGCCTTTGCATGACTGGGATCGAAAAAGGTCATGCTAGATACTCCTTGCAAGGGGATCGGACCACAGCCTTTTTGAAGAAGCAGGAAGAGACTCATGAGTATTTCTTCCTTTAGAGAAATACAGAAGCAAACAAAAATCAAGATTGCAGTAATGACTATTTTTACCCAATTACACATGCATTACTAAGTGTCACAAATCCCATGAGCTGGAAGGTGTGATTTTCTGAGTCGGCTGCTGTGTTGAGATGAGAGGAATCGCTCACTGTTGATAACACTGTTGGATGTTGCTAATGTAATTACAGTTTCCCGGACTGGTCTCAAAAATTAAGGTTCATGTATTTTCGATTTCCCTTTTCATTTTGGAAAGATAATAATAATAAAAATGTACAAACTTGCTTGGTTTGACTTTACACCCAGTTTCTGTGACATTTTTATTGTGTCTTGTATGGAATGGATTGATTTTTTTTCCCAACTTGTCTTTGAAAATGTCATTTACACAAAGAGATTGAATGCACTTAATTTGTTTAGTCTCCCGAAGTGATGCTTCTAAGTGGGCCACGATCATTCAGTAAATATATCGTGTGAAGGAGGACGGTATGAACAACCGAAAGAATTATTCATAGTGTGCGGGGAACAAAAATGGATAAAAGGAAGCTAGAGAGCAAATTGGACTGTAATGACAGAATAAAGACAGATCTAGAGTAGTCACATTCGTGGTTCTATTAAAACACAGAGTTAATTTAGAGAATTTCTACGTGTCTTTAGAGCTTTATTGTTGCTGTTATGGTTGCTACTGAAGTATATATATACAGGAGTGGCTCAACATAACTGATGTACATTTCTCGTCCATGCTTCTTTGAGCATCGACGGTTGAACTTAACGGAATTTCTGCTTCAGAGAATTACAAAAGACGATGATAGGATTTAAAATGTTTCCCATTTCCTGTCCCTTACCAGTATTCCTATTCTTTTTTTAAATTTTTTTTTTTAACATTTTTATTCATTTTTGAGACAGAGAGAGACAGAGCATGAACAGGGGAGGGGCAGAGAGAGAGGGAGACACAGAATCTGAAACAGGCTCCAGGCTCTGAGCGGTCAGCACAGAGCCCGATGCGGGGCTCGAACTCACGGACCGTGAGATCGTGACCCGAGCCGAAGTCGGACACTTAACCGACCGAGCCACTCAGGCGCCCCCAGTATTCCTATTCTAACACAGCCTCCACGTTGGGATCTTAAACTTCCTAATTCATTATAATTACGTGTGTCGCAACGACTGATAACCATAAATGCAGCAAGTTTTAAAATACTCCGTAAAGGACATGTAAATGATCAGAGAAGTAACTGTTTTAAGCGGCATTTTTAGGCATGTAAAATTCATGAACGATCTGAGAGGCCATATACATGGACCACGTGTTCGGCATCTACAAAGCATTCTCGCGTACAGCATCTCACGGAAACCTGTCACTTTTATTTGAAGCAGGCCTTTAGTGTAGCATGGTCCAAGGGGCTACGTTAAAAATGGTAACTATGTGGCCTTCACCGTGGGAACTCCTTTTCCCCCCTCATGTCATCTTAAGGTACCAACGTTCCCTGGAACGGACCTTGGAGACTTGGGAGAGAGAAATCTGAGGATAAGGACTTGTTCAGATCGTTTCCTTTAATACAGACTAACCAATCACCCTAAGTAATGTTTTCCAATCATGCACTGCATAGGGAGGGGAGGCCGAATAGAGTTCAGAGTCAGACTTCCTGGGTTCGGATCTACTTGCTGGCTGACCCTGGACAAATTAATAAATCTCTCTGTGCCTCAGTATCCTTCTCTATAAAATAGGAGTAATAATTGTCTTGCCTCGCAGGGCTGTTGTATCTGTAAAATACTTCACATGCAGAGTGCAGAGTAAAAACTCAATAAAGGTTAAAGAATAATGACAGATAAGAACCCGACACCTAGCATTCTATCCTTTGCATAAAGTAGTTCCAATTATACTGAATGGACACCTCGGGTTTCTACATAATAAGAAGAAATTCATTATCCATAGTGTAACTTAGAGCCCTCTACAGTCCTACCGAAAATAAATTTCTCTGTGCAAGTTCTTGACATACGCATAAAACCTGGCTTATTGGCTCTTGCGGGAGAATTTTATGGACCGTAATGCAGCTTTCTCAAACCGACAAAAGCACCCATGTTCCCAAGGCGCGTGAGCCTCCTCGGCGATAGCATAACGTCCAGATCTCTAGGGTGGAAACACATCCAGAGTATTGCATCCAGCTCCGGAGGCTCGGTTTTGTAGAGGCCACTGACAAATGGAGCAATCTAGAATGTCGAAGGACATGAAAATCCACGTTATACGAAAAACCATCCGAGGGACAGGGATTGTAGCCTCTAGAAAAGAAGAGCATAGAAACTGCCCAGAAACATCAAAGAGCTGTCGCAAGTAAGAAGAATTGGAGTAGTTCAGGAAGTCAGCGGCAGCAGGGGATGAACACTATGGATCATTTTGCACAAAATATCAGGCAGTGAAACGGGCTGCTTTCCGAAAGAGCAAGTAGCCATAACTAAAATGTATTTATGCCAAGTTTGGACAACCGACTTAAGGAAATGATGAAGACAAGACTCCATCTTTGTTTGGGAAACAAGAATTACAATTTCCAGATCCTGGAACCTAAGATCTCTTCTAATTCTAGTTTAACAGGCTTTTGGTTGGGGCGCCTGGGTGGCTCAGTCGGTTAAGCGTCCGACTTCGGCTCAGGTCGTGATCTCGCGGTCCGCGAGTTCGAGCCCCGCGTCGGGCTCTGTGCTGACAGCTCAGAGCTTGGAGCCTGCTTCGGATTCTGTGTCTCCCTCTCTCTCTGCCCCTCCCCCATTCATGCTCTGTCTCTCTCTGTCTCAAAAATAAATAAACACTAAAAAAAAAAAATTTAACAGGCTTCTTGGGATGCATGCTTCCGCCAAGAAACGGAGATATGGTCAGCATCCTCTGTGCCACCGTGACCAGGATATTTTTACCAAGAGGCTAATTAGAGCTTCTGAGAGAATTGGATAAGATTTTAAACTTCTAGTGCTTAAGTTCACATTTGCCATGGTTTTAGTTTGGCCCTGAGCTAACTGGAAAAGAGGTGCCATTGAAAGGAAATGAATGCATCCACAAGGCCTAAAAATCCCTGGAGGAGGAGACATTTGCCATCTGTCTGCATCATTTTATCTCATTTGATCCCTTAGCAGGGCCGGTAAGACCATTATTTCCATTGTACAGATGAGCTTCTGATGGTTAAGTGGCAGAGTTGAGACAGGAGCACAGACCTTCGGACTCCAAATCCAGTGCTCCTTCGACGTGCCCCGCTCACTCACTGCTTCCCGTTGTTGAGTCCACATACATCGGAAGACCAAAAGCAGAGACAGACAGAAAAAAAAAAAAAAAAAAAAAAAAAAGCCTCTCCAATTAAATTCAGTGATGAAGGAAAAAAGAAACCAAGTAAATGCTCTGCCAGAAAGAAACCTCACAAGAAAATACGGGAGCTGGAAATTCAATTAGAGAAAATTGTAGATAGATTCTTAAGAATAAAACGCAGAGGGATTAATTAAAGAAATAACATTAGTTAACGAAAGGGGTCAAGGTTTAGAATCGATATATTCTTGGAGTTGGAAGCAAGACCTGTCTGAGATCTGAGAAACTACGAGGGAGTGGAGAATTAGGAAAGGGACGCAGACAAAGTGAATGAACGGGGCGAACGAAAAGCAAGGATCATCAAGAACAACATAAAAATGAGCAGAGCTGCAGCAGCCAACGGAACAGTAGGGCCAGCAAGACAGGCAGGAGGAGAGGTTAAGCAAAAGGACACCTGAAGCTGGCAAAAGCACGATTAAACACAAATAAAATGCAAGACGCAAAAAGGCAGGCATGGAAGCCGGAGCCTGAAGCGAGAACAATAGGTCTGTGTTTGCACATTGTTTTTCGACGGGGGTAAATGCTATTTTCCTTTTCTTTCGGCCGATTTTCTTCCCACTCTGCCGCCCTCTGAGCTCTCCAAAAGGGAAATGCAGAGGGTGTGAAGGGGATGAAAAGTCAAGCTGCATATTTTTAGCGTGTTTCCAAATGTCACTGAGAAAGCTACCGCAGCCTACTTGGTATGTAACGTGTATTTTAAAACCGCTAAACCGTGATAGTCAGGATGATGGCACTAGCTAGCATCAGGGAGGGGAGAGCCATGAGTCAGATTTGAAAAATATTAAATAGTGGCCGTTAGCGTCTCAAATTTTGGGTCTCCAACAGCATTATGAGTCCGTGTTTAAAACCGCGTCGTGTTGTTCGAAACTGATCCGTTGACAAAGAACTTTTAGACCCTGGGATAAAAAGAAAAAAAAAAAGTACCCTATAACTAAAGTACAGTATTATCATATATATTAGAATGAGCAGAACGGTGCTTTTGAACCTGCCTCAGCGTATCATCCAAACACCCGCCGGCTGCCAGAGAGAGATACTGATGTCGTGAATCAGGCAACTTGACCTGCCCTTGGCCACCCCATCAAACATGTGCTCCAGAAGCAGCTCGTCCCCCAGGAGCAATGTCCTCAGAGAATGTCCGGGACAAAGGAACTTCTTTCCATCATCGACATCAGGGATGCTCTCCGCTGAGAAAGGGTGAGTGTGGCTATAAAGCGGACAGAGGAGGGGGAAGGGGGCGAAAAGGGATACGAGAGAAGCTAGTACAGGATTCAAAAATGTTACCACCTACGTAGCCTTGAGCAACTTCCTTAAACTCTCTAACGCCTCGGTTTCCTTATCTGTTAAATGGGGGATGAGAATGGTATTCACCTCAGAGTTACGGTAAGAATTAAAGAGCACAACATTTAATTAAAGAGCACCAACGTTCGTTGAGCCCCTAGTATATGCCAGGCACGGTGCTGGGTACCGGGGATGAGCGTCTGTGTTCAGTGAGACATCTCTCTGCCCTTGCAGCCTTTACAGTAGAAAAGACATCATGCAGAATGTGACTACCGCATTAATTGTTTAATTACATCTGTCATAAATGCTATGAAAGAAAAGTCCAGGCTGCCAGGAGAGAGTGGACGAGGGGACTTGATCTAATTTAGGGCTTCCTCCCGGAAGTACATTTTGAGCTAATTCTGAAAGGATGGACAAAAACTGACCTCTCAAGGGCAGGGGCAAAGCTTGAAGTAGAAAGACAGAAGAGCACTGCAAAGAGAGGGAACAGTATATACGAGGGCTCAGAAGCAGGACTTCTAGAAAGCAGGTAACTGAGAGTTTTTGTTGCTTCCTCTACCCGAGACCTTACTGTAATGTAACCAAGCCAACCTCGCCGGCAACCGGGAAGAAAAAGGATAGTTCCCAGTCGCTCACTTCTTGCCGGAAAGAATAGCCAGAACAAATCGGAAGGAAGCCTCGGCTTGCCCAGCCTATATCCCAAAGTCCGTTTTGTCAGAGGGAAGGAAGTGACAAAAGTCCATCCTAGAACCCAAAGTCTGAATCTAGTCTGTGGGTTAGAATACACATGGGGGTTTACGGTTTAATTGTGCATGTAGTTCTGGGCCACGTCTGAAAGTTCACAGATGAAAAGCATAGAAATGCAAGCGTGACACTGACTATTGAAACGTCTCCCATGCCAGAGGGAACCAAAATAATACATGGGGCTTGTGAGTCAAGCCCACCTTGCGACGTGAGAGTTAACGCTGCTAGTGTGTTTATATTATAGACTTCATCTTTAAGGCTCCGAGATTTGGCCATAAAATCTCTCCCCAGCCGAAACGTGGCATATAAATAAGGTCTCTGCTTAAGGGTTGAATTGTTCTGTTGCTCTTTTAAAGCTGTCCTTTCACCGGATACAGCTCTTGGGTGACTTTTTCACCACCCACTTTTAACTCTTCCTGGTTAGGAAAAGCCACTACCAAAGTCACCTGATCCTTGCTGCCTACAACTGAGAAGTGGGCAGAACATTAGACCTTTCTGCAACGTGGCCAGAAAAAAAGACATGGGTACAACGGGAAGAAGGCTATATGGCGATCAGAGAATAATTCCAACACTAAATTCCTTTTAAAACTCTATTCCCACTCAGTGTTCCGTAGGATGGTAAAGCTCTGATGAGAACACGACACGTATCCAGTTCTAGAAAGCAAAAAACACAACCTAGTAACTGTCTGAAGGAAAATTCAGTATCAAGCATCGATCTCTCCAGAGTATAGCTCGTCTCCACTGAAATCACCATGAAAACCAATAGCAGGAGGGTAATTTTTTTCTCTCATTTTGCCGACTGAATGGGCCGTGGACTCGGTGATTGGGGCTGCAATTTTGTTGCCGCTAATTTTTTTTTCACTTTTAATTTTGAAATAATTAGAGATTCACGGGAAGTTGCAAAAATAGTATGACACAATGTGCCCATCACGGGGCTTCCCCTTGTGGTGACATCTTACAAGGCTATCACGCATCGTCAAAACCGGGCGATGAAATGGCCTAAGTTATCAGACCACAGATCTGATTCCAATTTCACCAGTTTCTGCCTGCAATCATTTTTCCATGTCTGTGTAGAGTTCCGTGGCATTTTGTCACACGTAGGAACGTGCGACATCACCACCACAAAGGAACTCCCTTGAGCCGTCTCCTTTTTTTAGTCACACCTCCTTCCTTCCTTCCCCTTCCCTCACCCCTGGAAACCGCCTGTCTGTTCTCCATCTCCAAAAAAATGTAATTTTGCCATTACAAATGTTATGTAACATTGAGGAGGTTACATAAGTGAAACCATAAAATGTAAGGCTTTTTGAGACTAGCCTTTTTCACTGAGCGCTATGATCTGAATGTTGTGCCCCAACTCAACCATATTCTCACGCTGAAATCCTAGCCCCCAAAGATGAGGCTGTTAGGAAGCGTTTGGGAGGTGCTTAGATCATGCCGGTAGGACTGTTGTGAACGGGATTCTTGCTTTCATAAAAGAGATCTCACGGGGCGCCTGGGTGGCTCAGTCGGTGAAGCGTCCGACTTCGGCTCAGGTCGTGATCTCACGGATTGTGGGTTCGAGCCCCACGTCGGGTTCTGTGCCGACAGCTCAGAGCCTGGAGCCTATTTCAGATTCTGTGTCTCCCTCTCTCTCTGCCCCTCCCCTGCTCACACACACTCTCTCTCTCAAAAAAAATAAATAAACATTAAAAAAAATTTTTTTTAAAAGACCTCACTAAGGTCCCTTGCCCCTTCCTTCATGGCAAGATGGTTCAGGCTATGAACACAGAAAGGGACCTTCACCAGAATGAGATCGTGCTGGCCCCTTGATCTTGGACTTCCCAGTTTCCAGAACTGTGGTAAGTAAACTTCTGTTGTTCATAAGCTACTTAGCTTGTGGTATTTTGTTACAGGAGCCCAAATGGATTGAGACATTGGACACAACTCCCCTAAAATCCATCCAAGTTGTTCTATCAATAGTCGATTCCTTTTTATTGCTGACTAGTATTCCATTGGATTGGACGTACCATAATGTGTTCAACCATTCACTTGGTGAAGGACGTTTGGGCTGTTTCCAGTTTGGGGCTACAAATAAAGCTTCCATGAGTACTCACGTATATGTTTTTTACGTAAACATAAGTTTTCATTTCTCTAAGATAAATGCCCAGGTGTGTGATGATTGCCATACTGCTTTCTAGAGGATTGTACAACTTTACGTTTCCACCAATTACGAAAGATCCAGTGTCTCAGCATTCTTCTTTTGTTTTGGGTTTTGGGTTGTTTGTTTGTTTGTTTTTTAGGATTTTATTTTTTCAGTAATCTCTACTCCCAAAATGGGGCTCGAACTCACAACCCTGAGATCAAGAGTGGCACACTCCACCGACTGAGCCAGCCAGGCGCCCCTATATCTCTGCGTTCTTGCCAGAATCTGGTATGATGGGTAACGTTCGTTTTCGCCCTTCTACTGTAGTGGGACCTTCTCGTGATTTTACTTTGCCTTCCGCTAACGGCCAGTGATGTCGACTAACTCTTCATGCGCTTCCTTGCCACCCGTTTATCTTCTTTGCTGAAATTTCTGTTCAAGTCTTTTGTCCGTTTTCTAATTGGACGGTTTGTTTCCTTACCGTTGAATTGAGAGAATTCTTGATATACTGTGGATGTGAGTTTTTTGTAGCACACGTGATTTGCAAATATTCTCTGTCTTTTCGTTCTTATAAGAGGGGCTTTTGTAAAGCAAAAGGTTTTCATTTGACGAAGTCCAACGTGTCCATTTTTTTCTTTCGTGGCACATGCTTTTGGTATCACAGGGGGACTAAACTCTTCTTCAGCGGATTGAAAGGCCACCATTCGTGATCATGAACACCAGGTATTATGCACGTACCAGGAACCGGGAACTGGGTTAAGCCCTTCATAAGCATCGCCTACCTTAATCTTCACCTCAGCCCTGTGGAGTCCACACGATTAGCCGCATTATGACAAATGAGGTGACGGAATCTTAGCTGGGTCAGTCACTTGCTGAAGCTCATATGGTGAGGAAGTAGTCAAGACTGGCTTCAAACTCAGGTACGTCTGACTCCAAAGTACATGGTATAATGGACTTAGGAAAAAAGACTGGGGAATGTTAACTGAGAGAGGATTTCCTCAGGACTTGGGGTGGGATACGGGAGGTGGGAAAGGTCATAAGGGAAAGACTGGACTTAACCCATCCAGCAAAACGGTGTAAAGAAGGAGCAGTTCCTGGCAAGCAGCAGTGACGAACGGCACGTCGGCACTGACCGGGGGTAGAAAACACCAATGACATCCCAAGTTCGAGTCAGCACTTTCGCATATGAGCACGAACACAGGCGTCCTTTCCACCGGCAGACATTTTGCCCCCCATCAGATATATAAGAAAATGGTCTTGCCCAGCATGAAGGAGGACAATGCAATGCTTTCCCCCTCCATCTCGAACTTGGAACGAACGGACGACAGCCAAGGAGTTCCCTGTGGAATGTAGGGGGGCTTCTCCGGAAGTTGTTTGCATATTGTGGTGAAGAGGATGAGAGAGGAGTTGGTATCGGGGGGTCTGGAGCCGGAGGGGCGGGCGAACCGCGAAGAACGCGCATATGGCCGTGCTCTTGAACCCAGGAATCGAAGCGACTTGGCTCCAAAAGCCAATAAACTGTGGCATTTGTATTAATTTCACTGAGCTGGGGAGCACGCACTTTCACTATCAGCCGAGAGATGTGAAATTTAGCTGACCTATGCTCACTCTCAGTGATTGGAGTCGGAAGCTGCCCGACGATGCAAGATCATCTCGAGAGGACAGTGGTTCTCAAAGTGCAGCCCCGGGACGGCAGCGTCAGCCTCGCACTGCGGTTGTTAGAAATGCCAGTTCTCAGACCCCACCCCACGTCTACTGACTCCAAAACTCCGGGGATGGCCCCAGAAATCTGTGCGTCTAAAAGCCTTCCGGGTGACCGTGGGGTTTTTTTTGTTTTTTGTTTTTTGTTTTTTAATGTTTCCTTCTTTATTTTGAGAGAGAGTGAGAGAGAAAGAGAGCACAGGGAAGGGGCCGAGAGAGAATCCCAAGCCGGCTCCATGCTGTCAGCGCGGAGCCCAACTCGGGCCGGGCCTCAATCGCACGACCACGAAATCACGACCTGAGCCGATATCAAGAGTCGGAAGCTTAACCCACTGAGCCACCCAGCACCCCCCCCCCCAACCCCCACCAGGCAATTCTCATACAGGATAAAGTTTGAGCACAGAAGGGAAGCAGAAGGAGGTTTATAATGTGTATCAGAACTAGTTTCAGCTGCATATAAAATGTAAAACTCAGAATATTAGTGGCGAAACACAGCAGATTTATTCTTTTATGTCGAAAAAGTCTGCAGGTTGGCCACCCTCAGCCCTGCCTCTCGCCCCGAAGGGCGCGTCACAGTCCAAGACGACCAGTCAAGCTCTAGCACTCGCATGTCACATTCAGAGGAACGGGAAGGGACAACAGAAAAAAGACGGAAGGGGAAACCCTCCCAAATTAGGCCGTGACCTTGAAGCAGAAATCCCATGGGACATTTCCGTTTACATTGAATCGCCCGGAACTTAGTTACGTGGCCTCGACTGTGCGCAAAAGAGGCTGGAAAACGCGGCCTTCGATCAGATTCAGGGCAGTGTTTGAACCCCTTGAAGGCAACAAGGGTTCTTTTCTAAAGGAAAAGGGAGAAGGCGACATGACACCCGTGAGCCTTTGCCACAGACCCCTCGGAGGCAGCTGGCAGAATCCTGGAAACTTGGAAAACATCTTGGAATCAGCCAAATCTTCACATTTCTACACTAATCCGTTTAAGGCAGTAAGTATTTTGGCCTTTTAGTAGGAAGGCCCTGGTCGTAGATAATAAATATTAGGATCTTCAAATATGTTGAAGGAGAGAGGTTGGTGGTGGTGTCGTAAGATGCCAGCCCAGGGTTCTAAGAAAGTTTCAGGGCAAATGTCCTTTAATTATGATAGAAGCAAGTGGTTGGCTTCCCCCAAAGAGAAGTTATTCAAACGAGCTTTTCTAAACTATGTTTACAAAAGAAAGTCCCGGGGCACCTGAGTGGCTCAATCTGTTAGGGGTCCGCCTCTTGACTTTGGCTCAAGTTGTGATCTCACTATTCGTGCGATCGAGCCCCGTGTCGGGCTCTGATGGCACAGAGCCTGCTTGGGACTCTCTCTCTCTCACTCTCTCTCTCTTTCTGCCCTTCCCTGTGTGCTTTCTTGCTCTGTCTCTCAAAATAAATAAACTTCTAACAAGAAAGAAAAGAAAGAAAGAAAGAAAGAAAGAAAGAAAGAAAGAAAGAAAGAAAGAAAAAGAAAACCCCAGCCCTCACTCAGAAAAATGTACAATAACTTGTCCTGCACAGAACTTGGCCCCTAAGCTTTGTTTTCCCCAGAACGGGGCTGGAAAGCGGACGCCCAGCCAAAACAGGTGAGGTACACCAAAGAATCAGTCATCAGCAACATCTCTTAAGTTCTCAAACTTCAGGTATTTCTTCAAACTCGTTAAAAATGCAACTTCCCAAGCCCTAAGCCAAAAGATTCTAATGCTACAGAACAGAAATAGCATCTGTGAATTTGTGGGTTTATTTCAAGTACCCCAGCTGATTCAGATGGACCTTTGACCAACTCTAAACACAAGTCCCCAAATGCACACGATGCCACGGCAGGCAACATACGGAACAAATTCATTCAAAAGCTGACGCTTGCACCTTCCCCAACATACAGCGAAGTTAAAACAGCTGGTTGATTTGATGAAAAAGATCAGATCAGCTGTTTGATCAGATCAGTGTTGAGTAACTTTAGTTAAAGCGGGCAAATCAGGAAACTCTCCCCGCCCTGAGCCCACCATTAACGGATGGCTGCTCAACAGCAGGAAGGACAGTGACAGCGGTGCCACCGGAGATAAGGGCTGCCCCAAGTGCCACCAGGGGTCCTCCGTTGCCCTGGGCCCTGTTGCTTTCAGCCTTAGAGAACAATGAAGGTTCCAGCTGTGACCAAGTTCTAATTTTACTTTGAGGTCCTGGGACAGGTGCGTGTCGCTGGGTACTGGGAGCCTTGAACCTCGGGAGAAACGGCCAAGAGGTGAAGTCCGGAGAGCCAAAAGGAACACTGGGGAGGAGAGGGAGGGACCGAGCGGGGAAGAGAGGGTCCCTCTGGCACAAAGCTGCTCGGTCTTCAACACACAAACGCTGGCCACACAGGCACACACACGTGCACGACCCCTCGTTATTTTTCAGCTACCACCTATCCGGACCAGCGGCTGTTAAGCCCTGCGCTGCTCACACGAGTCAGAAGAGTAGATGTTCTAGTCTAGCCAAGATTAGGAGGTGTGCTTTGTATCACTCCAGCTTGCAGCTACGATTTCACCTCAGCCACAATGACAGATGAGCGGAAAACACCCCACCCTACGCCCCACGGTGGTTAATATAGGAGATGAGCTGCAAACACCATAAAAACAGAGTAAAGGCACACGTTTTAAAATGGATGCTGGTCGTTCGGGTTCAAAAAGGAAAAAGGCACCTTTTCCTTTTCAAAAACGAGAAAGAAGGAACCAGCAGAGAAAACCATGAAATCTACAAAGACAGAAGCCACGAAGGAAAAAGGAGACACAGCGGACGGAGACACAACGGGGGAAGCAGCATAAAAAATAGGAGAGAACGTGCCAAAATGAAAAAACCTTAAGAAACCGGCCGTTTGATCATCATTTTGACGCAGAGACTTCAAGGGGATGTCTCGCGTTATTTGGAAATTACCTACCACGTGCCACGTTTTAGATCCTTCCTTGGAATTGTTGGAAGAAACTGTGTGGTGGGCTTCTCTCCACATTGACACAACGGACTCGGATGAGGCGAAGCCGTAACAGAGAATCATTGTACGTTTTGTCCCTGTCTGGGGACACACAGACAATAGTGCTGACACTGAAGTTCGCAGCAATTTGGAAAAGACTGGAGGGGTTGAGGCATGACCAGCCCTTCTGCGCCTCTTGTGCATATAGTTGGTCTCTAATGACAACAGCTGTTGCCTACCAGGCCTGTCACTCTTTCCAGTCATGATTCTTAGGCTTCTGAAGAATCTGGTATCTTCTCCCCCTCAAACAGAGCTATGTGCTTTCTTTTTTTCTTTCTTTTTTTTTTTTTAATGTTTATTTATTTTTGCGAGGGACAGAGTGGGAGCAGGGGAAGGGCAGAGAGAGAGAGAAGGAGACCCAGAATCCGAAGCAGGCTCCGGGCTCCGAGCCGTCAGCAGCGGAGCCCGACGCGGGGCTCGAACTCACAGACCGCGAGATCACGACCCGGGCCGAAGTCGGACGCTCAACCGACTGAGCCCCCCCGCAGGTGCCCCAGAGCTATGTGCTTTCTGGAGTGCTGATGCACATTGGACCATCATTTCTCAGGTATGGGCATTGACCGTGCAAGTCTGCCAAGCACAGTGGACACAATTTCTCCCCCTCGCGTTGATGTTCCTCATCATCAAGTCCTACGGCCTGTCAGGATGAAGAGATCAAAAAATAACACTTACTGAGCACCTCCCGGCCACCAGGCTCAACGTTTCCTAGGTTATTCATTTAATCTTCACTCCAGCCTTCTGGGCGGGGGTGGGGGGGGGTGTCTTGCTTATTACCCTATTTCGCGGACGACAAGACAAAGTCTCAGAGAAATTAATCACTGTCCCAATGCTATGAACTCGTGGATCTGGAAAGCCAACCACAGGAATTTTATTGTCCACTGGAGCATAAAAATGTACCATGCTAGGGACGCCCAGTGTCATAAGCCAGTGTGGATTCAGAACCTCAGGTGGATCCCTGGAATTTGAATTTTTTTTTTTAACGTTTATTTATTTTTGAGACAGAGAGAGACAGAGCATGAACGGGGGAGGGGCAGAGAGAGAGGGAGACACAGAACCGGAAGCAGGCTCCAGGCTCTGAGCCAGCAGTCCAGAGCCCGACGCGGGGCTCGAACTCGCGGCCTGCGAGATCGTGACCCGAGCCGAAGTCGGACGCTCAACCGACTGAGCCACCCAGGCGCCCCTGGAATTTGAATTTTAACAAGTGCCAGGAAACGACTCTGATTCTCATTAAATTTGGGAACCACGTGATATAAGAAACAAAAAAAAAAAAATGCTGAGATATCGAGCATATGCTTTTAGAGCTAACAGTATAACAGAGAGTTTCTCTGTGGTTTTTTTTTGCACTCCAGGCTGCTGTGTGGGGCAAGGATGCTGGTTAAGCTGTTTAGATTCTGTGAGCCACTTTACTTATCTGTAAAATGGGAACCGTAGTTTCCATCCCGCATGATTGCAGCGAGGATAACGCACGTGAGAACACTTGGCAAGTTCCAAAGAGCTGTGTGCTTGATCGCAAAAATGGCCCCAAATCATCCCCCAACCCCTAGATCCACACACGTGCAGTATTAATGTCGCAGCTCTCCCCATCACGGCGTGTTCTAGTCCTTGAATGTGATTTGCTCTTGCCAATGGGACAATAGCCAACATGACTCGGACAGACGCTTTTAGTCCTCGCACGCTGAGGTTTGCCCTATTGCTATGCTTGGGACCCTAAGGCTACCTTGTGACTGACTCTCAACTCACCTTCTGGAAGTTAAGAGACCACAGGAAGAAGGACTGTAGTCAGTCAGCTACTGGCCAATAGACAGTCAACAGCCAGGCACATACATGAGGCCATTCTGGATCACCCAGCCACCTGCGAACTTTCCAGCTAGCTGTGTACTCAGGAAGAAAACCCACAGAAATCCGTAGAGCCAGCCTAGACCAGAAGAACTGCCCCGGAAGCCCACCAAATTGGGAGCTAAATAAATGATCATGGGGGCGCCTGGGTGGCTCAGTCGGCTGATCGTCGGACTCTGGGTTTTGGCTCAGGTCACGATCCCAGGGTCATGGGATTGAGCCCCGCATCAGGTTCCGTGCCTTAAGCGGAGCCTGCTTAAGATTCTCTCTCTGTCTCTCTCTCTCTCTCTCTCCCTCCCTCCCCCTCTGCCCCTCTCCCCTACTTGCACTCTCTCTTAGATTGATAGATAGATAGAAAGAATAAAATGATGGTCAGAGCCATCAAGTTTTGGAAAAGTTTGTTACACGGCAAAAGCTATCTAATACAGGCTCTATGCATATGCTTCCAGTTGGGTTGTTTCGTGTCTAGAGCATGACTTCTGTAGTTTACTAAGATGCTGCCCAGAAGGGCTTTGCACAGATGGGCAGACATTATTGTGCTGATCTTCAGGCAAGGTCTTTTATCACGTGGGTACGATGTCCCCGCACAAATTATCTGACAGTCTCTCCTGACAAAGCGCACTCTGGACGCGGCAAGGGACCGAGATGAAGGAACCCCTCCCTACCTCCCTCTCGGTGTTTCGAGAAAGGCAGTTCAGCCGCCTGGTGCGGAAGGACATAGAACCTAAATCTCGCCCAAGCCGAAAAGCTTCCCGGAGGATCAGAAACGTCCTGAAGCCTGAATCGAGCGCCCCCACTGCCGTACGAAGTGTTACTGTGCAGAATATATTAGATAAGCCTGTAATGGTGAACAGGGCAGGATTGCACTACCCGCCCAGGCTCACTCCGGGAGTCTTTATACTATGATTAAATGCCTCTGATAGGCAGTTTCAAAGTGTGTTGTTCCTCTTGCTGAACATTTTGGCGAGGGAAGACTCATCATCTGTAAACATTATCTGAGGAGCCTCATTCAGTGGAACAAGGTACAAGGTTTTCTATCAACCTCATATTCTGCAACCTGAAAAGTAAGTATAAAACCGAGAACTTTTGAAATCTCCCTTTCCTTCCCCCCGGGAGATTTAGAGATCATGCAATGAATGAATACAGCCGTTTTAGCATTCACCTGACACAGCAAACTGCAACTCGCTCTGGGAGTAACTATTTGCAAGGCTGATGCATCACATTCAAATCACATACTCATTCTGAGCTCCCCCCCCCCCCACCCATGCACACTTCATTAGATGGTTATGGTGTTATTGTTGGTTGAGGATAACCACATAACCCACTTTCTTAAATCCTTCTCCAAGCTGTATTGAATCAGGGGGACGTCTCAGAACACCACTGAGTAACCCAAAATACGTCTCAGGCTCCTTCTGCTTTTTATACACAGGCTGGAATATGTTCATTTGCAGGGAAGAATTTCAAATGCCTTTTTTAAAGCCTAACAGATTTCTCTGGATATAATTTGGAATCTCAAGCTCATTCAAGAAAACCAAAATTTGTCCAAATAAATGATCACCATGAAGTCGATTAATATGGGTTCTAGAACCAGGATCTAACTGAAATTTTTCTCACACCAAATCAAATGCCACTGAACCGTAGTTGGCTAACCGTGAGCTTTTATTTGGCCGACAGATAACAAAAAGTGACCGGAGTTGTGTCGGAAATACTTAGGAGCTGGATACACTCCGTGGCTGAAAGCGATCCAGGCACCAAATGACGAAGGAAATGAATAACGAGTAGAGAGAAAAGAAAACAGGAAACCATCGCATGGACACAAGAGAAGAGAGAGGCGTGCCGACGATAACCGAAGCAGGAGCATGGACAAGGTCTCCCCAGGGCATCTATGGACTAGCAATACAAGACTGCCAAGGACCAAACTCCAGGGAGCACCGATACTAAAAGTATAGGCTGAGCCTGAGCCAGAGAGGGAGTGGCCAGAAAGGCGGGAGGAGAAGCTCGAGTGGCCCGTATCACCGAACTCAAGGAAACGGGTGTTTCAACACAAGGAGGATGCCAAGAGAGCAAGTGAGAACTGAGGAGAAGGGACTGCACTGGGTTCCCCGACACGAGAAGTCACTGGTGACTCTGGCCCGAGCAGTTTTTGTGGCGTGGTGAGGGCAGAAGGGAGACCGTAGTGAGTCGGGGAGGCTATGGCAGGTATTAAATGAAGACAGCAAGTGTGGACAAGCCTTTTAGGGAAGTTAGCCCTCAGGTGTGTGGGAGGGAATGGGGGGAAAAAGAAGAGGACGGAGAACATGGAATGAGAAGGGCTTATTAAGAGGAGAAAGGTCTGGGGCGCCTGGGAGGCTCGGTCAGTTAAGCGTCCCACTTGAGTTCAGGTAACGATCTCGCGGTCCGTGAGTTCGAGCCCCGCGTCGGGCTCTGGGCTGACGGCTCGGAACCTGGAGCCTGCTTCCGATTCTGTGTCTCCCCCTCTCCCTGCGCCTCCCTCACTCGTGCTCTCTTTGTATCAAATATAAACAGTAAAAAAAACTTTTTTAAAAAGATTCTCTCTCCCTCTCTGCCCCTCTACCTCGCTCATGTGCACGCTTGCCTGCGCTCTCTCTCTCTCTCTCTCTCACACACACACACAAGAGTAGAAGGGCTTAAGTGTTTTTAAAGGTCGATAGCAAGCAGGGACATCTCTTCTATCCTCACAGGTGGAATAAGAGAGAAGGGGGCAGTTACAGAGATATGTGTAAGCCTGGTGGGCAGAAATTCTGTGCGCTCCTACCTGGTGACCTTTTTTCTCAGTGAACTAGGAACCAGGGTATCTCTGCAGAGACTGAGGGGTGAGGGAGAGACCAGAGATAAGGTGAGAGTGAAGGTTTCCAACAGTCACAGCGGAGACCGAGAAGGACGGAGTCGACTATGGAAACACAGAGGGACTTCTAGGTGCCACGGAGGGCAGTCGTGGGTGAACTCACGAGTCACGGGCTAATGGTCGTACCAGTGGCGAGATTTTGCCCAGAAGCGCTCAACTGTTTAGATGTAAGCAAACAGCAGAAGTTGGGTCCATGCGAGAATAGGGTTTTGGCACGTGGATTTGACAGAAGGGATAGAACAAAGACGTTAAGAATCCCGGCAGGGGAGAGGTTAGGGTGACAGACCGCCAGATGCACGCAAAGCAAGAAAGGGAAGATAGGAGGGAGCCAGTATCACGCAGGGAGAAATAAGTGGGTCAAGCGACGATCGCTCCCTTGAGGTTGACCAACAGGGGTAGAGGAGGCAACTGAGGGAGGCAGCGGGAGGGGACGTTTAGGAGACCGTGGTCAGAGCGGACGATGCGAACGAAGGACACCAGAAGTGGGTGCGGTTCTAAGAGTGACAAGTTCTACAATAAGGCCATGGAACGCATGACTGGAGGGGAGTGTAGGCAAAGGTCACAGAAGAAGATACGCACCTTGAAAGCCTAGGGGTGGCTTGTTATCTACACAGGCCATGGAGCTCAGAGGATGATGGCAGGGCTGGGGTGTAGAGGAAACAACGGACAGTCACTGACTGAGGGAGAGTGACCAGCGAGCTGGACGCTGACAGAGATGAGGACATTGAGAGAATGGCAGTTACCCCACCTGAGTCTCAGAAGCCCCGAGGGTGGAAAATGGTCTGGAAGAAGCACGAAGAGCCAGGCGAGGACCCGCCCCCCCCTTTCAACCTGACACCCTGTGAATGAGAGCTGGGGGACCACCGCCTGAAAGACCCACAGGGGACGAGGCTTCAGTTAGGACTGAGGGAGAGCGAGCGAGGATGTGGGCAAGCAGAGCACGGGATCCGAGTTGCAAGCTTCCCGGGGCGGAGGGGACGGCGTGAGCGGACAGGAAAGGTAAGTGGAAGGAGTCGCATATCGTAGCAAACAGGGACCAGAGAAAACCGGCAGAGGGGCTTTGACCGTCTACAAAGTTTTCAAAGAATTTACCCCAACTTTCTTTGGTGGCTGAGGAGAAGGGGTAGGGCTGGCTCTCCCGGAACCCAGGCATCACACATATGAACTCTAAGGTCACGCGGGAATAGCATTTCGTTTGAAGCACATGAAATCGCTACTATTCAAATCGCTACCCAAATGATAACGGCATAGGCTTCAACTTCAGAGTATCTGCCTCCCGGGGGCACCTGGGTGGCTCAGGTGGTTAAGTGTCCGACTCGTGATTTCGGCTGAGGCCATGATCTCACGGTTCGTGAGATCGAGCCCCACATCGGGCTCGGTGCTGACAGCTCAGAGCCTGCTTCGGATTCTCTGTCTCCCTCTCTCTCTCTGCCCCTCCCCCACTCATGCACAGGTGCGTGAGCGCTCTCTCTCTCTCTCTCTCTCTCTCTCTCTCTCTGTCAGAACAAATAAATAAACATTAAAAAAAAGAGAGCATCCGCACACAAAAGGGAATGACACTTTCAGCAGTGGCCTGGGACGAATGCGCTCCTCCCTTCTGTTAACGTAAGATCCCATCGGTGGAGCTCCAAGGGCAGGTGGGGCACGAGAGGAACGCCCGCTTCCCAAGGACAGACCTCAGGCTGACTCTGGACCACTTGGCGTCCAGAGAGGAGAGAGGGATCCAGCGGTGGGGGCGAGACCGAACAAGAGGGCTACGTGGGACCTGAGGACAGAGGTGGAGGAAATGAGAGCAGGTCTGAAGAGCAGCAAAGAAACAAGGTGACAGGTGGCTGGAGGGAACGAGATCAAAGGAAGAAACAGCAAAGGAGAAACAAGGGTAAAAACCTCAGAAGGTGCCTACTATCAGAAACAGCATCTCCTTTTCCCCAGGAAAGGAAGTGCCCCCTCCCCCAAAACCAATTATAGTGGCGGACAGGAAAGGCACGGTGCTCAGTAAGGAGAGAAAAATGACTGTAAAGCAGTTTGCAAGAATAAAGAGTTATATAAAGTCCCAATAATAATAAATCACCTTGCCCGAGGTATGAAAACCTTAAAAAAAAAACCCCGAAAAATCAAAACGTGGAGAAGCAGAAGGCCTCGATGAGCTTCCAGAAGGTTTGTATGCTTGCTTGCAATTCCTCCCCCTCAATATCTCCAGCCGGGCTCTGTAAGAGCAGACCTCAATCAGGTTTTCAGGTGAAAAGGAGCCGAGACCCCGTTGAAAGCTGGCACCCCCAACCCGCCTGTGCGCCCCCCCCCCATGTTCCTCGGAGGAGGGCAGAGACTCTGGGGGAACCTCTTTACTGACTCTGGCATCTGCCTTCTGGAATACTCCTGCATCTGTTTTGTGAAGGTTTTCTTTCCTTCTTTTTGTTATATAAAACAAGATTGGAAAAATAAGCTTCGTTCCAAAGAAAGAAAGAAAGAAAGGAAGGAAGAAAGAAAAGGAAGAAAGAAAAGAAAGAAAGAAAGAAAGAAAGAAAGAAAGAAAGAAAGAAAGAAAGGAAAAAAGAAAGAAAGAAAAAGAAAGAAACAAAGAAAAAGGAAGAAACAAAGAAAAATAGGTCTTTCTGAATTCTCGGTACTGGAGCTCTGTTCTTTATATATCTACTTGTTCCATTGTTAAATAAACCCACATATTTAAGGGTGACACATTCTCCTAACTAGTGCCTTGTCAGGCCCATGTGCCTTGCTAAAAATGGACCTTGATGACTGCTGTTTCCATTTTTTTTTTAAGAAATAATTTGATTATTTTTATCCTGCTCCTCTCGATCACCACTCACAAGGAAATGGTTATTTTTTTTTGCAAAAAACATTTTTAAACACGCCAAGAGCTCCAACACGTACAGACAGAAAATGTTCTTCAACACATGTGTATAAGTCACACACACATACTCCTCGCCTTGTGAAAATTAGCTTTAAATTTGGAGTCAACGCTCTTCTGCAGTAAAACTGTTTTCTGTTCAACCTCTTACAATATTATGTGCATCCCTACATCTTACTTTGTGCAGACCTGAATATCTCCCAGAAAATGGATAATTTAATAAAAGCGGGTGATATGAATCACCCAGGGACAGTCTGAATTATTATCTGCAGATAATTCATTATGCACATATTTCTCGCGAGATTCTTAAATCAGCAGGGCTTCTTAAGCCGAGACTTTCAAATTTTGTCTGTAATAACTGGAGACTTGACCCATAAATCAGCAAATAGGCCAGCAGGCTCACCACATGCTTCACATTTCTTCTTGGGAGGAAAAGGCACTTAATTATCCGGAGGTCACAGAAGGAAAAAATGGACATGAAAGTTGTTAGGGGTTTTATAGCAAAGTATCACTAATTTCAGCAGTGTCTTCAAAAAGGGAGCTTGTGAAAAGAAGCCAGTGAAAACACCTGAAATCAACCTAGGCGACTTATGCAGAGGAAGATGTTTTGAACGTTTACAAGAACCATCTAGCAACCAGCACTGCCTCCCATTAGCAAGAAGACGCTTGTCCGGCATTTGACTCTTTTGTTTTCATGTTACCCATTTCGCAGATTAAATTTCTAATATGGAAGACATGGGAACCTAGGACTTATTTTCATCAATGTATGGAATGTTAATAAAAGGATCAAGTTCATCCTTTACTTCTAGTATCTTACCTCACCCCTGCTTCACGTTCTAGAACCTCTCAGTTACGATTCTGCCCTCTTCCTACTCTTCAGTTCTTTCTTTCTTCCACCCACCACCCCACCCCCCGCCCCATGGTAAAAAGCCACACTCCATAAAGGACCCCATATTGACATCATAGTGCCGTGTGACGATGGGGTAAAACTCCGTGGGACGTAGCCCCAGGAGACTTGGGTTCAAATCCTAATGCCCACTAGCACTGGGCTCCCTGACGGGTTCGCTCGTCCCCCAGCTGCTATCACTGTAGGCAGCTACCCGCTCATGGCTGTCTTCTTCTCCAGGAAACTGCTCTCGGACAAGTGGGAGTCCCTTGTCCCAGGACATTAAGGCCCCCTCCCCTCCCAGGGGCAGCCACTAGCTAATGAGTGATGCCACGAGAGTACCAAAGGCCGACTATCTCAAGGGAGGACCAGTTCGTGGTGCTTCGTGTGCCCCTGGGGCTCCTGTGGATCAGGCAGAAATCAGCCTCTAGTCCAGACCACGTCTTTGTTGGGCTCTCTTCCTCTGCCCTTTTCCACTTCCCTTCTCCCCTTCGAAGAGCGCTTGCTCAATAAGCCACTCGAACAAGAGCCCCCGCTTCAGGCTCTGCTTCTAGGGAACCCGACCTAAGATGCACTTGGACCCTGGACACTCACTTGACATGTCCGTTAGCAGGTCCCTCACATGCGAGACGACGATAATAAAAGACACCTCACGGGACTGTCGCACCGGTTACCTGAGAAAACCTGGGCCAAAACCCTCGCTCACCTACAGCGCTATTTGAGTTTAAAGGATTATTGTGACCTCATGTAAATATCGGGCTATGTGTAAATTACCCTGCCCACAGGGGGAGCGGACCTTAATCAAAGAGCTTCCTCGCTTGGCCTCCAGTCCCTCTCTTGCTCCACTAGGTCTCCGGGGCTGGCTCCTAGCCCTCTGCCCAGCCTCTCAGTCCAGGCAGCACATGCAGCCAGGGAGAAGCACGGGCCACCTCGTTCAATTCCAAGTTTATGCTGAGGTTCCCCAGATCCCGAAGACTCCAAGCACTAAATCTCCAGCTTTGATCCCTCTCTAGGACACCGGATTCACAGCCCCTAGTGTCTATTTAACAACTCCGTGGGGCTCTGCGACAGACACCTGACGTGACGTGGCCAAAACACGACCCTTGGGTGGCCGCCTCTCAGTCGGCTTCCCCACCACTGCCCGCCTTCCCCCCTCTCAGTACACAGCTGCCTTAGAGAGAAGTGCTCAAGTCAAAACTCTAGGAATTAGACCTGATTGCTTTTTTTTTATTCTCTCAGCCTTTCTATCCAATCTGTCGGTAAGCTCTGCCAACTCCTCCTGCAAATCCCACTTCCCTCCATGTCCGTCACCAGTGACATAATCCAGGTCACCATCATCTTACTTGAACCACTGCACCCTGACAAATTCACTCTCCTTTAAAATATCAACGTCGGGGCGCCTGAGTGGTTCCGTCGGTTAAGGGTCCAACTCTTAGTTTCGGCTCAGGTCATGATCTCACGGTTCATGGGATGGAGCCCCCCATCAGGATCTGTGCTGATAGCACAAAGCCTGCTTGGGATTCTCTCTCTCCCTCTCTCTCTGCCCCTTTCCTGCTCTCTTGCTCTCTCTCAAAATAAATAAATAAACATTAAAAAAAAATAAAAAAAACATATCAAGGTCATGTCACCGACCTAGCTTAAAACCTTCAAATGGTTTCCCGCCGTTCTCAGAGCAAGCTCTCTCTCTCCTTCTCCCTCCTCTCTCTCTTTCCCCTTTCCTTTCCTTCCTTCTCCCGCCTGATACACACCACACACACACACACACACACACACACACACACACACACACACACACTATATACCAGCCACATGGCTTTCTTCTTGTTCTTTGAAAATGTCAACATCATTCTTGCCTCAGGGAATTTACATTTGCTCTACCTTCAGCCAGAAATGTCCCTCCCTAAACTTCAGTGGCAGTCTCCTTTTTGTCATTCTATGTTTGTTTTACTCTTCCAATTTAAAGTAGTCACCCAGGCATACTCACTCTAGCACATGACTCTGTTTTAATTCTCTGGAAATCCCTTCTCACTCTTTCTTGTTGACTTGTCCATTTGTGTACTACCCATCTTCCTCGCTACTCTAAGGTAGTTTGGGATCTTGTTTATTTCGTTCACAGCTATATCCCCTATATCCCAGGGCCCTAAAACACTGGCTGATACATAGTAAGTGATCACTAAATGCAGTTTTTAGATGACAGATTCATGGATGAATGAATAAATGGAGCACTGGCCCCAAGCTCGGGTTCTAGCTCAGCTATACCATTTACTAGCCGTGAGACCTTGGGCAAGTTAAGTGACCCTTTCAAGGGCACTGTGGATGGGGTTTGCCAGGCTGGTGCTGAAGGGGAACAGGTAACAGGTTTTAACCTCCCAGAGTGTAGTGGGGCCTTAAAACCTCCTTCCTGGGTCCTAGACTCACTCTGCAGTACATATGGTAAAAGCTTACTCACGGGGTAGGGTGACCAATCGCTCCGTTTGCCCAGGCAGGACTGAGGGTTTCGGGGCACACAAGAGTTTCAATATTAAAACTGAGACAGTTCTAGCCAAAGTGGGCCAGCTCATCACCTCCTGTGAGGCCTAACACCTTCAAGGCCTTGAAGCCCCGTGGAGGAAGTTCAGTAAGGAAAGCAGGGCCTGAGTGGTGAGAGGGGGTGGTGAGGAACCTGACAGGCTGTGGTGCTGATTATGAAACGTCCTTGGACAGGTTTGGATCCTGTTGAGTTTTATTATTATTGCTATTGTTCTACTTTTTAATTTGAAAAAGTTTCGACTAGAGAAATCAACAAGAGTCCAAATAACTTGCTTTATTATTCTCTCTCTCGGTTTCATTTTTTTCTGGACCATTTGAAAGCAGACTACAGCTGTATGCTTCGTAACCCTTTAATATTTCAGTGTGGATATCCTTAGAACAAGGAGAAGCTCTTATATGACCATAATTCAAATTTAAGAAAGTTAACGTTGACACGATACTTTTATTTAATCAACAGTCTATATTCCAAACGCATAAACTGTCCCCAAAAGAAAACTTCCACTTCAGGATCCAGTCCAGGATCCCATATCGCATTTAATTTTCATCTGTTTTTATCCTCCTATTCCTCGTCTTTGGTAATATTGACTTTTTTTCTTTTTTTTTTTTTTAGAGAACCTGCCAATTATTTTATAGAATGTCCTTCAGTTGGGATCTTCCTTATATTTAGAATGGGAATAATAGTATCCACCTCACAGGATTAAATGAGATTCTTTCCTAATCTTAATTTACAGAATAAATAAGATGGAATTTGAGATATGCCTAGCATGTGACAAGAGCTCAATAAATAACGGATATTAGGGTAACATGGAAGAAAGGGAAAAAATGGACTTTGCTAGACATTTCTTTGTGGAAGGGTTTTGGGTTTAAAAAGTATATAAAAGGGAATCACTGGAAATGAAGATAATGTTATAAAGTAGAGGCCTACTTTCATAATGTATTAGCTTTTTCATTTTTATTCATTAATTTATTTAGCAAATATTTATTGAATCCCTAAAACGTGTCTGCAAACCTCCGGCAAATTTCTTCTCTCATCTACAAGCTTATGGTTTCCTCTGCACATGAGGATTATTAATAATATTTTCAAATAATTTCTGAAAAGACCAGATAAGAAGAATATAGATCTTCAGACAGTTTCAAAACTTGAAAGGTCTATACACATATAGACGCTCATATTCTTTTTTTTTTTAATTTTTTTTAGTATTTATTTATATGAGAGAGAGGCAGAATGTGAGCAGGAGAGGATCAGAGAGAGAGGGAGACACAGAATCTGAAGGACGCCTAGGCTTTGAGCTGTCTGCACAGAGCCCGAGGCGGGCTCGAGCTCACAAACCGTGAGATCATGACCTAAGCCGAAGTCGGACCCTGAACCCAGTGAGCCACCCAGGTGCCCCAATGTTCATATTCTTGATAATGATATTCGGTATCAGGACCCTTCAGGTTGAACTTGAGAAGCGAGTGACCAAAAACCCTAGATTAGGATGACAAAAACTGTTTTTAAAAATAGACACATGTCAGGGCGCCTGGCTGGCTCAGTCGGTTCAGCGTCCGACTTCAGCTCAGGTCATGATATCGCGGTCCGTGAGTTCAAGCCCCACGACGGGCCGTGTTGACAGCTCGGAGCCTGGAGCCTGCTTCGGATTCTTTGTCTCCCTCTCTCTCTGCCCCTCCCCGGCTCATGCTCTGTCTCTCTCACTCTCAAAAATGAATAGATGTTAAAAAAAATTTTTTTTAAATAGACACATGTCCATGATGTTTATGCTGAACTAAAACTGTGTTGCACCCCCACTGAACCAATGACCATGGGAACAGAAAGTGGGTGCACAAGGGTAGATGGGAAGCAGAGGAGGACCACCTGACACCCCGGAATTGTTCAAAGTCAAGGCGCGGCTACAGAGGGACGATTTGGATTTGGGCACGTCACAGTCAAGGCTATAGAGCGAACACAGATGACAGCAGTGACTCAGTAGCACTTGAACTCGATCCAACACGTGTTTCATAGACAATGCTTTCTCAAAACACCTTGCTGTTAACTTGCAGACCATACATCTGTCTCTGCAAGACCCCAAGGCTTTTTCTTCCCTGGAAGTCAAGGAAACCAGTCATGGGACTCTTTCCTTCCACCCTACCCAGCATTTCATGTCAGAAAGACCAGGGTTCAAATTCAAGCTTTCCAACTGACTCTCCGTGTGAATTTGGGAAACGTGCTTTACTTGTCCAACTATATTTCCTCATCCGTAGAATAGTGATTACTTTCCAGATTTGCTATCAAGTAACTCTTAAAGTGTGTTCCCAAATCAGCAGCTGAAGCATCGCCTGGGCACTGGTCTGAGATGCAGATTCTCAGGCCTCACCTGAGAGCCACTGAATCAAGAATTCTGAGGGCAGGGCCCAGCCATCTGCATTTTAACAAGCCCTCCAGGCCATCCCACCGGGCTAAAGTTTGAGAACCGTTGTTGTAATGGATTGAACGATGTGATGTATATAAATAACTGGCACAAGGCCAAGCAGCCACATCACAGAGTAACTGCACAGTAAGTTTTATTCCCTCCTCCGCCTCCCCCACTGCCCACAACTCTCCCAACACACGGAAGTGTGGATGCGTGCGTGCGCGCGCGTCGATAATTGCTTGGAATACTGTACGTGAAAACACTATCGTTTCAAGATTACATACATTAAGAGCTGGAAGTATACCTGTAAACCTTCATATGGCCGGGGGCGCCTGGCTGGCTCAGTCAGTACAGCGTGGTACTCTTGATCTTGGAGTTGAGAGTTCAAGCCCCACCCTGGACACAGAGATTACTTAAAAAAAAAACAACAACAAAACAAAACAAAAACTTCATATGATGGAATGTAATGCCTTGGTTCTCACATCTTGCCTACGTGAAACTGGGAGGAAAGTTCATCAATAAGAAAGGACTGTGTCAGGCAAGGCCACTTGCCCTTAGGTGGAAAAGCTGGGGGTCTTATCATGCAGATTACCTCATCCTCCTTTTGGGGAATGGAGACGCCCTGTGTGACAGATGACCCCACCGGTGCTGACCCGAAAATTCTTGACTGGCCAGTAAAAACTACATTTCTGGGGGGGGGGGGTCAAAACTGCCTAAGTACCCTAATTAGGTTAGGTATTAAGCACCCCCCCCACCACCGTTGGTGATGTGGTCTAGCTTAAGTGACTCCATTTTGGGTCTGTGCTTTTGTTTTTGACAGTAATTAATACTGACGGACACCTGTGTGACAGAAACTGGGGAGGAAATTATCTGGACGAATCCGGAGACTCCACGAACATCAGCAGACAAACTACACCAAAGGATCAGGAACAAAAAGGCTTGGGCGCCTAGGTGGCTCACTTGTTTTAAGTGTCCGACTCCTGATTAAGGCTCAGGTCATGATCTTGCAGTTCCTGAGTTTGAGCCCCACGTCGGGGCCCCGTGCTGACGGAGTGGAGCCTTCTTGGGATTCCCTCTCCCTCTCTCTCTGCCCCTCCCCTCTCTCAAAATAAATAAATAAGCATTAAAAAAAAAAAAAGAAACAGAAAGGCTCACAGATCAAATTTGAGCGCTCGAATCACATAGTTTGAGTTGACTTAGAAAAAGAGAGAAGTAAAGGGAAAGAAACGGAGTGGTTGACACATTTGGGATCGGGTACACGTGGGATAGAAGGACCACGCCGCCTGAAACAGGAGTTACGCCAAATGTGTACGTCCTGTATCCCACTGTCACATCACCTACTGGTGACGTGGTTATAAAGATCAGAGTTAAGGGGCGCCTGGGTGGCTCAGTCGGTTAAGCGTCCGACTTCAGCTCAGGTCACGATCTCACGGTCCGTGAGTTCGAGCCCCGCGTCGGGCTCTGGGCTGATGGCTCAGAGCCTGGAGCCTGCTTCCGATTCTGTGTCTCCCTCTCTCTTTGCCCTTCCCCCATTCATGCTCTGTCTCTGTCTCAAAAATAAATAAACGTTAAAAAAAATTAAAAAAAAAAAGATCAGAGTTAAAAATGAACAAGGAGACTCAGCAAATGGAGATGACCTAGAGACAAGGCACTTGGGTGGCTCAGTTGGTTAAGCGTTTGGCTCCTGCTCTCGGCTCAGCTCATGATCTCACAGTTCATGAGTTCCAACCACGTGCCAGACTCTGTGCTAACAGAGCGGAGCCTGCTTGGGATTCTCTCCCTCTCTCTGCCCCTCCCCAGCCCTCTCCCTCTCAAAATAAATAAATTTTTTTAAAAAAGAAAGCACCTGGAGGTAATATATTCTTGCTCTATCGGTGAGAAAGGGGGACAAGTATGCCTGGCCACTGTTATAATTTGCCACTCTGCTGCTTTTGTCTGTGTGTCTCAAACAGAGGACATGTGGGGCCAGAACGGGAGTCACTAACGGGTAGCTGACTTAAGAAATCTACAATTTTTGTGGGTATTTAGTCTGACTGGGTCCTTCTTGTCGATGTTCAATATATACGCTCTACTTGCCTTACCATGGCTAATATGTCTCAATCTATTAGCAATCTCTAGCCTCTCTATTTATGTCACCTATTGCCTTTATTTCCGTTGTTCTCTGTAGAGCATAAGTAAATATTCTTAAATAATAAAGGAAACACATAATTTAGGTACTACGTAGGAGGAAGTTTCCACATATCTCATTTAATTCTTACAGCTTATTTAATGAGGTAAAAAAAAAGACGTATGTTGGAGCACTGATTCATACGAGAAGAGCACAATGGTCTATATAATCAGTCAATGGCTTGGTGACACGGAGGGCACATTCTAGGGATTCTAATACGGAAAGCTGGGCTTAGTCGGTGAAGGATTCATGGAAGAGTCGTTCCTCCACCAGGGCTTGAAGAACGTGAGGAAAAAGAGAGTGGGGAAATATAAAGAGAGATCACTGACAGGAGAACAGACCCCACATTAGGCAGCAACAAAGATGCAGCCAGCTACGAGAAGGAAGTGACAGAGAAAGCCAAAATGCTCACAAGACGAAGTTGAACTTGCTTCCAAAAGGTGAAGCACTTTTTGAAGATGCACTCCCAGTAGTAAAATAATGGGGGTACAGCCCCCGTGGTGGATTGCTTTACTGCGCATAATGTTTGCTGCTGCTCCCTGTTTAGGATTCTACATCCCCGCCCTGCTGGTGCCAGCCTTGGCCAATAGTCTTGCTTGGACTAATGAAAGTGATTAGAAGTGATGTGCCCACTGCTGACGACAGGTTTAAGAACTAGAGTGTTGGGGCGCCTGGGTGGCTCAGTCGGTGAAGCGGCCGACTTCGGCTCAGGTCATGATCTCACAGTCTGTGAGTTCGAGCCCCGCGTCGGGCTCTGTGCTGACAGCTCAGAGCCTGGAGCCTGTTTCAGATTCTGTGTCTCCCTCTCTCTGACCCTCCCTCGTTCATGCTCTGTCTCTCTCTGTCTCAAAAATAAATAAACATTAAAAAAAAATTAAAAAAAAAAAAGAACTAGAGTGTTGATTCTAGCATATTTAACTTCCTAGTAATCCTCCAGAGAGAGGATGCCCACTGAGCCTTGGTTCTGGAATGAAAATAAACTGGAGGCTACGGTCAGCCCAATGTAGACAAGAAGCACAAGTAAAAAAAAAAAAAATTTGTAAGCCACTGAGATTTGCAGGGCTCTTGTTACTATATTATAACTGAGCTCACCGATACAGCTTCCAGTCAGCATTGTTTTGGAACTTTTAGCCAATACGGTAAGAGCAAAAAACAAAATGGTTTTGGATCGATAAGGAAAAACAAAACTCTTTCGATATGTGATTGTAACTTCCGATGCAGAAAAATCGAGAGAATTTACGGATAAATTATTAGAATTAATAAGATGGGCTGGCAATCCGGAGCAGAAAAAAGATACTGGTGTGAGTGTTCGCCGAGGGTAAAAAAGATGAAATGGGGGGTGGGGTGGGGGTAAAAACAGCCTGGGTGAATGAAGACGTGAAAGGGGAAAATGTACGCAGTGGGGAAGTGAGAGAGACAGGATACATTATTAGGAGCGAACATGGTAGAAAGAACAGCTCAGTTGGGGAAAAAATAAAAGATGGATTGGCGAGATTTCTGAATACGAACACAAAATACAAAAACCAATCGATTTTCTATGCCCCGGGAAAAAAGTACTTAGAAAATACAATTTTTTTAAAAAATTGCCATTTAAAATGAGCAGTATAGACAAACGTTTCCAGGACTAAATCTAGCAACAGATGAGTGTGTTCCTTATGGGAAAATTAGAACCCTAGATAGAAAGACAAAGATGACTTAAATAAACGGAGACAGAGAGCCAATTCTTGTTTTGGAAGATTCAGCATTGTAAAGATGTCAACTCTTCCCAGGCGAATCCATACAGTCGATGCTCTTTTAATCAAAGGCTCAGTGGGGTTAGGGTGGAATTTGACAAGCTGATCCTAAAATTACACAGAAGAGAATAGGACCAACAATAACCACAGCACTCCTGAAAAAGAAAAATAAGGTGGAAAGACCTACCCTAGGAGCCATCAAGTCTTATTTAATGGCTGTAACGTTGAAGACAGGGTGCTCCTGACAAATGGATGCGGACGTGTCACCAAAGAGGAAATAAAAATGGCCATAACACGCAAAGATGCTAAAATCACTAATCATTCAGGGAAACACAAACGGACTCTACAAAATACCATTTTGCACAGGCGAGAATGGCAAGATTGGAGTCAGGTAATAACAAGGGTGGACAAAAAATGTAAACCGACACGCGCTTTCAGCCGCTGTTGCTAGAAGCTCATCGATTTTGGAAAAGCGAAGTTGAACACGTACATATCTGTGACCCAGTAGTTCCCACTTGTAGATATGTAAGCTAGACAACTTCTTGCACACGCGCGAGGAGGTATAGAAAGAATGCTTACAGCAGTCTTCACCCTGACAACAAAATGCTGAAAACAACCAACTCTCCATCACAAGTAACAAGATCATCAGACTGAGACATTCATCCCCTGGAATGAGCTGCAACAGTGGACGCGAATGAACTACAGCCGCATGCGTCAACACGAATGAGACTCAGAGACACAAAGTTCAGTGAAAAGGCCGGTCACTAAAGAATCCATCCAGCTTAGGGGCGCCTGGGTGGCGCAGTCGGTTAAGCGTCCGACTTCAGCCAGGTCACGATCTCGCGGTCCGTGAGTTCGAGCCCCGCGTCAGGCTCTGGGCTGATGGCTCGGAGCCTGGAGCCTGTTTCCGATTCTGTGTCTCCCTCTCTCTGTGACCCTCCCCCATTCATGCTCTGTCTCTCTCTGTCCCAAAAATAAATTAAAAAAAAAAAAAGAATCCATCCAGCTTAAATCCAATCGTCTACTGGTCTAACCGGGGAAGACTAAGCAGTGTATCATTAACAGATATATTCACACCGAGGTAAGAAAACCCCTATGAAGCAAATGAGCTGATTGGCAATCTCAAATCCAGGCTACTGTTCACGTGGAAGGTGAGCAACATGACCTTCTAAGGGGGCTTCTAAGGTGGTGGTGATGTTCTATTTTTGAAGCTGGGTGGTAGGTCCAGGAATGCGCACTTGATTATTATTATTTAATTTGCACATATACCTTTTACACCGTTACGTGTGTAGTTTACGTGTATGGTAGTTCACACTATGTAGAAATTACAAAACACATAAAAACAGACAATTTTAAAGGGTGGGGTAAAATAAACTAAACAGTCTTTTAACTAATGGTATCAAAAATATACTTCTGGTGAACTGTAGTTTGGTTTCATGTTCTGAACACTTAGCTTTTAACGTCTCGCTAATCACGATAGCTTCACGTTAGCTAATTTCTGAAGACTCGTATATACTCAGGGTGACGTATAGTGTTAATGATAGCGGGTGTCTATTAATTTTTCAAATGGTCTTCTCTAATAATCTCAGATTTGGGGATAACTACTTGTTAGGTTTCATAAAAGTGTCACATTTTTACCTCACAATATGGGTGATGAAAACCTAGTTCGAACGAGGAGGACGGTCAGCTCCTAAGTGTACTCGTATTAGTCTTGGTGTTTTCATCCATCTGAGGATTCTTTGTAAGAATCTCTTGAGGTCCCTATCAGTGTCTCAAGAGTTTATTTAAACTTCTTAATACAATCTCTAAATCCTCTCAAGCACGAAATCCTCTCAATTACGAAAACTGGTCATCGTTTCTACTAACTACTGCTGTACAACTATGCCCAAGGACAGGAGCTTAAAACAATAATTCAGTATTATTCAATACTAAAATTTTGTCAGTCAGCAGTTTGGACAAGGCACAGTGAGAACAACTCATCTCTGCTTCATGATGCTTGGGACGTCATCTAGGATGAGTTGACTGGGAGACAGAACACCGGGGCCACCAGCCATCTCCCCGCACGGCCTCTCCATTTGCATAGCTTGCGCTTCCTCACGGCATGGTTGCCCGAGGTTCTAAAAGTCCAATGCAGAAGCGCTTAGTCTCTTCGTACGCGAGCCCCACAACTGGCACAGAGTCACTTCTATCATACACTGTTGGTCAACTAAGTCACTAAGCTTGGATTCAAGTGGGAGTACAGTTAGATTCCATCTTTCAGACGCAGAAAAGAATCGGCAATCACATTTAGTTCCATAGAAACACGGCACCAAAAGGGCGCCACCATAAACCCTCCTCACTGGAGAACTGCACATCTCCTCCCAGAAGAGACGGGAAGGTCTCATACGCTGACCCACTAAAGAAACTAGGGTCAGTCAGTTATCAGCAAAACCCGTCTCCTTTCTTTTTTGACCAAAATAAACACAATTAGACATTCCTGCATCCCTGTGAGGGGTCCCCACTGCTTTCTAAGGATAGGCAGCCATTGTGGATGCCTGGAAGAGACCAGGATCGCACTGAACGGAGAGATGTGAATCGGCGATTTGCTACGGCTCCACGACCCATGCAGCTGGGCTGCAGAAACTTGAACATTTGAAGTTAAGTGCTCTCAGTTGGTTTCCAAATGCCGGTCTCTTGTTTTCGGCACAGAGTTGGCCTGGCTTAGAGACATGAACTGACTGCTAGGTGCGGCTTTAGCAGTCCTGCTGCCCGCTCTGACAGGTGGATGGGTTCCTTTCACGGAGCCAGAGGCCCCACAGCTGCGAATAGTAATTATACTTGTCAGCAATGCATTCCCCTCAGGAAACTCCTGCTGCTTCATTAGGGCTAATTGCCAATAGGCAGTGCAGTTTCCTAGAAGAGGAGGGGACATAAACCCACGGGGAGTTGACAGAACAGCTGTGTGAGCTCAGAGAAGCCAGATGTGGCCATGGGCCATTACAGTGTAGCTGAGGGCTGCTGAATTCATCCAACCCAGTCCTGGAAGCAGAAGAAAAGAAAGAATTCGGTGAGGTAGGCTGAACTCCTCACCATCTTTACTGTCTTACCAGCTTTTGTGAAAAACAGGAACACACCTCGCTGGACTTCTGACTTGAACGATCAAAACACAACACCTCTATTCTGAACAAACATATCTTCCCTTCCGCTGGGGGACTGAAGGCTTCTCCTATAACTAGTTTCATTCATTTATCCATTCAGTACATATTTATATACCTCCTATGTGTCTGGATCGATGCCTGCACTCAGGGTACAAGACGAAGTGCTCTCTGTCTGACGGGAGACAGATCGTATCTAGAGCCTTGCAAGTTAAATTAAGGACCGTGGCTTTGTATTAATATGAAATGAAAAGCCACTGAAGCAGAGAAGTGCCGTGATCTTACGTCTCAAAGTATCAGTCTGTTGACTCTGTTGACAGTGACTGCAAGGGAGTGAAGGTAGAGGCAAGAGCACCCATACGGAGGCAATGGCAATGAACCAGGTGAGAGACGATTGGGGCTCAGAGCATCGTGGTTATGGGGAGGTAATGAGAAGGAAGGGGATTGTGAATATATGTGGAAGGTAGAATCAACATAATTTCCTGATCGACTGAATACGGAGGGTAAAAAGGAAGAACAAAGATGGCTCCAAAGATCTGGGGCTAGGTAACTCCCCAAAGGATGGAGTTGCCATCAACTGAGATGGAAACACCAGCAGTAGAGCGGGAGGAAACCAGGAGTTCCATTCGGAATGCTGACTTTGAAAGGTCTGACGTCCAAATGGAGATGTCAAATAAGCAGTCACACGAGCATGCCTCGAGTTGAGGAGAGGGGTCTGGGCTGCAGGTAAATTTGGGGTCATTGGTACACGGACAGAATGTCAACTATTTCAAGATCAAATGAGTTCACCAAAGAAGCGGGCGTAGACAGAGGAAAGATAACGACTGAAAATGGAGCTCGGGAAAGGAGGACCTGGCCAAAGATACTGAGAAAAAACAACCAGGGCGGGAGGAGGAACCCCAAGGGCGCAGGGTTTCAGAAGCCACATGGAGGAAGTGCAATTAATGGATGAGGGGCATTCGGCTCTGTCTCATAATGCTCGCAGGTCGGGTAACATGAGACCTGAGAGGTGACCGTTGCATTGGTATACAGAAAACTCTCAGCACTTAAAATGAAATTTTTAGGAGCACCTGGGTGGCTCAGCCAATTGAGTATCTGAGTCTTGATGTCAGCTCAGGTCAGGATCCCAAGGTCCTGGGATCGAGCCCCCCATCAGGCTCCACACTCGGCGTGGAGCCTGCTTGAGATGCTCTCTGTCCCTCTGCCCCTCTCCCCGGTTCAGGCTCTCTCTCTCTCTCTCTCTCTAAAAAGAAAATAATCGTAAAAAATAATAAATAAAATAAAATGACATTTTTAACAGTTCTGTCTCGGGCTTTAACGTCAGTAAACATGTTTGCAATGCTGACTCCAGAGGGAGTATGTCTCCCCCATACAAGGTAACCTGGTTCTGTTTTTCAGGTTTTTAAAAATGATAAACAATAAAAGTAAAAGCTTCCTTTAATTAGGAGGGGAGCTAAGGTACAGCTGAGGCAAGAGCTGGGTTGCACATCGTAGCTGAATAAGGAGAATGGCCCACTTGTCTAGCTTCTGATACAAATTTGATCATATATCCTTCTAACAGTTCACTTTCTTCCTGTAGCCCATACCTCCTCACATCTGCACCACGTCTCTCTTAGCACCTCCCCAACGGTTTCCGTTTGTCTTGGAACATCCAAGGCCTCCTTAATCCAAAGTTGAACTTGGATTATCACTGAATCCACATCAAGTGTAGAGGGTACTGGCTGAGAGTCTGGATTCCCAAACTATGCTGCCTGAGTTCAAATCCCAGCTCTACGTGTGTACTAGTCAGTTACCGCCGGGTTACGCTGCCTAACAAACAAATGTTGATTACAGCAACAAATACATATTTCTCCTTCATCCGACGTGTAGGTAGCCATAGGTAAGCTGCCTTGACTATGATCCTGACTCTGGGTCGTGATAGGCTCTGTACCATGTGCCTTCTTGACTGAAGGAGGGATCTTGATTTGAGAAATACATGCTCTAGTGGAAGACAGCAGAGACTAAACTATACTCTGCAAACACTCTTAAAGCTTCTGCTTGGATGTCACATCCACTCATATTTTTTTTACTAAATAAAGTAAGTCACATGGTATGGTTTCTACCAGCGATTCCTTCCTTTTCTGGATGTATATGCTGCTATGTCCATCAAAAAGCGGGGCCTGTTTCCCATCCTCTTGAATCTGGACTGGCCTTGTGAACCTGCTTGGACCAACAGAATGTGGCAGGAAGGATCACTTGAGGATTTTTTTTTTTTATTTTAGTATTATTTTTAATTCTATTTTTTTAAATTTGCATCCAAATTAGTTAGCATATGGTGCAACAATGATTTCAGGAGTAGATCCCTTAGTGCCCCTGACCCATTTAGCCCCCCCCCACACCCCCTCCAGGAACCCTCTGTTTGTTCTCCATATTTATGAGTCTCTTATGTTTTGTCCCCCTCCCTATTTTTTATATTATTTTTGTTTCCCTTCCCTTATGTTCATCTGTTTTGTCTCTCAAAGTCCTCATATGAGTGAAGTCATAGGATTGTTGTCTTTCTCTGACTGACTCATTTCACTTAGCATAATGCCCTCCAGTTCCATCCACGTAGCTGCAAATGGCAAGATTTCATTCTTTTTCATTGCCGAGTAATACTCCATTGTGTATATATACCACATCTTCTTTACCCATTCGTCCATCGATGGACATTTGGGCTCTTTCCATACTTTGGCTACTGTGGATAGTGCTGCTATAAACATGGGGGTGCACGTGTCCCTTCGAAACAGCACACCTGTATCCCTTGGATAAATGCCTAGTAGTGCCACTGCTGGGTCGTAGGGTAGTTCTATTTTTAATTTTTCGAGGAACCTCCATACTGTTTTCCAGAGTGGCTGCACCAGCCTGCATTCCCATCACTTGAGGATTTTTTAAGCTCAGCTCTTAAGAAGGCTGGCAGCTTCAACTTCCTGTGTCCTAGGGCACAAGTTGGAAGAAAATCCAGACTGGACAACAGAGTGAACAGAATCCATGTGAAGGGGAGTCCTGAAGGATAAGAGACCACCCTGGCCTCAGCTAGATCCCAGCTGAGGTGGGTACACGAAGAGACCCTAAGTGAGACCAGCAGAGGAAACTCCAGCTGAGCGCCAGCAAAACCACAGAATCATGAGGACTAATCAAGTCGTGTCTTAAGCCACTAACTTCTGGGGTAGTCCGTGGTGCGAGAACAGGTGAGTGAAGGACAGGGGTCAAGTCCCCAGTCAACAGAGCAAGAAGGAGGTGTGTGGAGAGGAAAGTGAATATGTCCGACGAAGAGTACAGTTTAGCGCAGCCCTTCAGGAGCGCTGTGAAGTATTTCAATGCTCTGTGCGTCACCTGCTCCTCTGTAAACGGGAGTGATTTCTTTACTGCAGCCCTCTCATTGCACTGTGAGTGTTAAAGTATAAGGGTTAAATAAATAAAGGCATGTGACACATTCAGACTTGGCACAAAAGTTAGATATGTTCTGTTCGACCCCTAGTAAGCCTCTGTTCCTTGCCTTTGTGGTCCCCATAAGGTGCCATTGGGAACCTGGGACGGACCCTCACCCTCGTCCAGATCTCTGCCAGCCACAGCCGGTTCTCAAGGAAACGCAATACCACTCGAGTTAGTTATTGAGCTCTAACCGAGTTTACATTCACACACTCCGTTACTGTCCCTAAAGCCCCTTTTCTACGTAAGGGAAGCTGTCGGAGCCGGATCACACACACTGTGTCCGAGACAACCTCCCATCCGCCCAGATGTAGGGCCTGGTACTGGACCCCGATCACCCATCAAGGGTTCGTCTCTGTGATGGTCCCTTTGGGGATTTCCATGTCCCTCCCACTGACAAACCCCCACGGGGACTATTTCAAACCATGGAAGAAATAAGACGGAAGTCACAGTCTCTTTTCTCCCAGAAGGTTCTTCGGTCCCTGAGGACATTTGCCCACCTCCTGCCCAGAACCAGCTCTGTGCCGTACTGGGAGATAGTGCCTTTACCAGGACCTAAAGGGATATCGGTAGTTACTTTTTAGTAGAGAAATTGCGCCTGTTTTTTTTTTTTTTCTTCTTGTTTCAATCTCTTCCTTTCTCTTTCTCCCTCAGAAAATTCTGTGTAGCTTTCTATTTTTTTGTACTGTAGGAATGTATTATTTATAACTAGAAAACGATAAATCAAAGGAGAAAAGAATGTGAGCGTTTTTGAAAAAAAATCCCCCCAGTGGTGTCTCAATATTTGAACATGCAACTCTATTAAATTATGCAAACTTAAGGTTGCTTATCAAATTCCCTGTAATTCATGACATGTTAAATTGATGTTGGAGTCTTGACCTACTGAAATTGAATCAAGGCCTATACACACACACACACACACACACACACACACACCAAATACTTCTTACAGTCTAAAGGGATGCTTATCAGCATCTCTGAATCTATCCTGATAGTCACTGTATTTTATGTGCAGAACAAATCTTCCCCTCTAATACTTAGGCCCAGGGCAGAACGGAGCCACCCATATCAACGCCTGGTTCTCTTGCTCTTTGAAGACTTAGCCTTAAATACGGCCGGCTATTTTAAAAGGTAAGGTTTTTCTTATTCAAGTAATATATGACGAAGCCAACAGATCAAAAGATGTTACCATTGAAAAGAGAGTTTGTTACTCACAGATCCCGGAAAGAAGGGGCACGCCACACCGCGCAGGGTCGCACAGGCACAGAGAACAGCGTGGATCAGGAGGCAGAAAGAGTAAAGAGACAATGTGGGTAGAAGCCTTTACTGTGGTTTTCGCTGCAAGGGCAGGATAAACAGGTTTAGGGTTGCCTAGTTTGGATAATCTCTGCAGTGTGGTCTGGGGCTGTCCTGAGTGGTCTGATTGGGCCCCGGGGTGATTAGGACCTGGGAATATCAGCCTGGAATGGAAGAGCCAGATGGAAGAGGTGGAGGAGGTATGGGGTCTGGATTTGTTCGTTTGCATATGAAAGGCACACTCCAGGTCGAACTGTCGGTTTTCTCCAGGAATTAGCCAACCCTGGGAGGGACCATCCCTTTCGGGTCAGCTGTCCCCCACCCCCACCCCCACCCCCACCCCAGCCCCTGATTCCACAGCATCGAGAATAGAGACAAAAGAAAGAAAAAGAAGAGAGAAAATATCACTAATACATGAGCCTTGATTAGGGACCATCCTGATGCATCAGGCGAGTTTCTATGTCCCTGTTCCTCATTGAAAGGAAGGGGGCTAGAGGGGGCCACAGTCCAAATCTGTCCACCGAAAGCAAAGGCTCACAAGGCTCTCAAGTCAGAGGGCCCCTTTCCATATAGTCCCGGTTTGGGTGTTGTTTTAAAGAAATTTGTTTCTCTTTCTGAATTAACAACTGATCTAGATGCACACAGTACTAATTAATACTTAAATATTTGTTAAATAATTTAACTAATGAATGGGTGCAGAAAAGAGGACATCTGGGGAAAAGAGTACATGAGTACAGGTGTCTAATTCTCTCTCCATTGTTTATGATCCTTGGAATTTTACCAACCAAATTTAAAATGGAAGAACACTGTTTGCTAAAATTAGTGCTGATTCCCTTCCCTGGGCCAGGACTAATTTTTTTTTTTTTTTAACAGCTTTGCTGACAGATGACTTACATACTAGAAATTTCACTGATTTAAATGCACTAATTCAGTGGTTCTTAGTATATTCACAATTGTACACCATGCATCACGAGCATCCCAAGAGATTCTTAGAAGTATTTGCTAAAAGAACTGAGACTTTCTTCCAATTCAGAGGGAGGGGGTCCAACGTCAACTTAGCATGTTGTGAATTACAGGGAATTTGAAAAGCAACCTTAAGTTAACATAACTGGTGTTGCATGTTTAAATACTGAGACATCGTTGGGGACATTTTTTTTTTTAAGCCTCACATTTTTTCTCCTTCGATTGTTTTTTAGTTACAAACAATACATTCTTATAGTATGACATAAAAAGTTATACAAAATATTCTGAGGGAGGGAGAAGGAGAGAGGAGGGGGGGAAAAGCCAGGTGAAGTTTCTCTATCAAGGGGTAACTACCGTTATCATTTTAGGTCCTGGCGAAAGCTCTGTCTCCCAGTACTCACTACGACACAGAGCTGGTTCTGGGCAGGAGGTGGGTAAATGTCCTCAGGGACCAAAGAATCTTCTGGGAGAAAAGAGACCGTGACCTCTGTCTTCCTTCTTTCAGGGCTTGAAATCGTCCCAATGGAATTCTGTCAGTACGAAGGACCGCATTTTAGGAACATTAGAGGTGGAGGGAGGTGCATTCGAGGAAGATTAGTAAGAGAAATCTACAACTTTACGAGAAGTAAATGAGGGATGATTATATATGTATTTCCCATAAACGTTGAGGGAAAGCTTGGGGAATAGGTTAAAAAAAAAGGCAACGTATGAATTGAAACGCTCATATATTACCAGTGGGAATATAAAATGGCACAGCCACTACGGAAAAGTCTGGTGGTTCCTTGAAAAACTGAACACAGAACGGTCAAATGACCCAACAAATCCACATCTAGGTATACACCTCCAAAGAACTAACAACAGGTGTCCAAACAAAAACTGGTACTTGAAGGTTCGGGCAACACTATTCGCACCAGCCAAAAGGTAGGACCAATCCACGTAAATGGGCATCTCCTACAAATAGAATAGTACAAGATGTGGTCTTTTATGATTGAGGGGTTTTTTTTTTTCATTTATTATAATATTTTCAAGGTCCACGTTGTAGCACGTGTCAGAGCTTCAGTGCTTTTCGTGACTGGATAATACTATGTGGTACGTATCTACTACGTTTCATTTATCCAATCATCTCTTGATGGTCTTGGGTTGTTTATACCTCCTGACTAAACACATTTATACGAAATGTCCAGAATGGGCAGACCACGGAGAGACAAAGCTGATTAGGAACTGCCAGAGGCTGGAGAGTGAAGGAGCCAGGGGCAAGTGGGGGTGGGAAGTGACTTCCCGTGGGCACAAGGTTTTCTTCAGAGGCGATGAAAATGTTCTGCAATTAGATTACGGTGCTTTCATGGGGAAAATACATACATACATATATATATATATATATTTCTCTTACTAACCCTCCCTCTAATGCATCTTCTTTCCCCTCTATTTTCCCTAAAACACAGTCTTAGAGAATGAAAGGAGAAGGGAGAAAGAAAGGAATAAGGAAGCAGGGGAATGCTGGAGTAATTCCCGCCCTACACAGTTTGGGTTCCTCTGACGACAGAACTTGAGGTAGGGAGGCAGGTCATTTGTTTGGGAGTGGATCCCACAATGGAGGAGCGAAAGTTAAGGGAGAGAGCGAGAGGGAAGGAGAACTGGCCGCTGTAAAGGTGCTTTACACAGCTTACGGTGACTCCATTCCATGAAGACCACCAAACGGCCCATAGAAGACCTTCCAGAATCGTCCACCTGACAAGCTGGAGTATTTATCCACGGGCTCTTGTCCCCCAGGGCTTGATGGTGGACCCAGGAATAGTAACTCATGGGAAGTCCTTCAGTGGGCATTCAGCATGTCCCTGGTATTGCCGAAGGCCTGGGGCAGAAGGGAAGGAGCAGTAACAGGTGTGTCGGTGGGACAATGGAGCCACGTGCTACATGCCCTCTCTCACTTACTACGGGATTCTTTTATTTATTTTTTTTTTTATTTTATAAATTGTTTTTTTTAACGTTTATTTATTTTTGAGACAGAGAGAGACAGAACATGAACGGGGCAGGGGCAGAGAGAGAGGGAGACACAGAATCGGAAGCAGGCTCCAGGCTCTGAGCCATCAGCCCAGAGCCCGACGCGGGGCTCGAACTCACAGACCAGGAGATCGTGACCTGAGCTGAGGTCGGACGCCCAACCGACTGAGCCACCCAGGTGCCCCTACGGGATTCTTTTAAAATTACTTTTGCTGGGGCACCTGGGTGGCTCAGTCAGTTGGGGATCCGACTTCAGCTCAGGCCATGAGCTCACGGCTCATGAGTTCAAGCCCCGCCTCGGGCTCTGTGCTGACAGCTCAGAGCCCGGAGCCTGCTTCAGATTCTCTCTCTCTCTCTCTCTCTCTCTCTCTCTCTGCCCCTCTCCCACTCACTCTGTCTGTCTGTCTCTCTCAAAGATAAACAAACATTAAAATTGTTACTAAAAGATTGTTTTTGCTGGAATAGAATTTCTATGCAACACAGAGGACAGATCATAAGACGACACAATGGTGAATTGTGACAAATGTATATGCCTGTGAACACACCGCCTCATTTAAGATATGGAACCTTTCCATTATCCCCAAAAGTCCCTTGTGCCCCTTGTAGCCAATCCCTGCCCATGACCTCCCCCAACCCAGTCCCCATCCCAGCCAACAACTGTTCCGATTTCTGTCACCACGGATTAGGTTCAACTGTTTGAGAACTGCACATAAATTCAATCATATATACTAGGTACTCTTGATTCTGGTTTCTTTTGCTCAAAGACACCTTCTTTTTTTTTTTTTTTTTAATTTCAGGAGAACTTAGTGATTCGTCATTTACATATGACACCCAGTGCTCATGCCAACAAGTGGCCTCCTTAATGCCTATCACCCATTTAGCCCATCCCCCCACCCACTCCCTTCCAGCAACCCTCAGTTTGTTTTCTGTATTTAAGAGTCTCTTATGGTTGCCTCCCTCTCTGTTTTTATTTTTCCTCTCCCTGTGCCTGTTTTGTTTCTTAAATTCCACGTGTGAGTGAGATCATGACATTTGTCTTTGTCTGACTGACTTATTTCGCTTAGCATAACACGCTCTAGTTCCCTCCACGTTGTTGCAAATGGCAAGATTTCATTCTTTTTGATGGCTGAGTAATATTCCATTGTATATACACCACATCTTCTTTATCCTCAGTTGATGGACATCTGGCTGTTTCCATAATTTGGCTATCGTTGATAGTGCTGCTATAGACACTGGGGTGCATGTGCCCCTTCAAGTCAGCATGTTTTGCATAAACATCTAGTAGTACAATTGCTGGGTCATAGGATAGCTCTATTTTTAATTTTTTGAGGAACCTCCATACCGTTTTCCAAAGTGGCTGCACTAGTTTGCATTCCCAACCAGCAATGGGGTCCCCTCTTTCCGCATCCTCACCAACATCCGTTGTTTCCCGAGTTGTTCATTTTAGCCATTCTGACCGGCGGGAGGTGGTATCTCATTGTGGCTTTGATTTGTATTTCCCTGATGATGCCTGGTGTTGAGCATCTTTTCATGTGTCGGTTGGCCATCTGGATGTTTTCTCTGGAGAAGTGTCTGTTCATGTCTTTTGCCCATTTCTTCACTGGATTATTTGTGTTTTGGGTGTTGAGTTTGATAAGTTCTTCATAGATTTTGGATACCAACCCTTTATCTGATATGCCATTTGCGAATATCTTCTCCCATTCTGTTGTTTAGTTTTGTTGTCAACAAAACACTCTTGAGAATCACTCCTAATGTTGCCTGATCAGTAGCTTATTCCTTTTCACTGCTGATAATGGCAAATGATACACCACAGATACACCACAATCTGTTTATTCATTATCCCACTGATGGAAATTTGGATCATCGCCAGGTTTTGGCTAAGATGAGGAAGACTTATGAACATTCTTATGTAATCTTTTGTGGCAATTTTTATACATTTCTTAGGTTTTTAAAAATTCCTTTTGAATACATGGAGTTGTCTTGTCATGTAGTTACTCTCGTTGCTTCCTCAATTTCAGTGGAAGACAGAGAAGGGGCCAGGAAGAGGCAAAGGAAAAAGTCAGGCTCTGCTGTGTTTCCCAGAAGGGCCATCACATCCCATGGCCAATCGGACATTTGTTATAAGGAATGTATTTGTTTTTTTAATTTTTTTTCAACGTTTTTTATTTATTTTTGGGACAGAGAGAGACAGAGCATGAACGGGGGAGGGGCAGAGAGAGAGGGAGACACAGAATCGGAAACAGGCTCCAGGCTCCAAGCCATCAGCCCAGAGCCTGACGCGGGGCTCGAACTCACAGACCGCGAGATCGTGACCTGGCTGAAGTCGGACGCTTAACCGACTGCGCCACCCAGGCGCCCCAAGGAATGTATTTAATATATGCATTTAATCCTGTTGTATGAGAAGTAGTCAGAATACTTCTTTAAAAGTATGCCCTTACTATCAAAAAATATGAGCAACAGATATCCCTGAGTCCTGCTATACCTTTAACATACGCTCAAGGTATCCAGGGTTTTGGGTTCCTACTTTCTTCACTTCTGTAAAATTTGAATTTCCTATGAGTATGCCTTATTTTATAATCAGAAAAACAATAAAGGTTCTTGAAGTCTGTTCAATGTGGGTGAATCTCTAAGAACATGCCTCCTCTCCCTCAAAATCACCATTATGATGGAATTTAATGATATCCAACACTATATATATATATATATATATATATATATATATATATATATAGTATGTATTATGTGTGTGTGTATATATATATATATTCATAAATAAAGAGAAAATATTACACATTTGACAGAAAAAAGTCTTGAACAGCCTGGAGCTGAGAAGTTATCAAATTATGGCCCCATTACCCTCTCCCACAAGAAATGACTAAAATATACCAAATAAGATCAGCATAATAAAAAAAGTACAAACAGTAAAGATTTTTAAGTGTAAGAATCAAAATACTGTTTTATTCAACAGATGAAGTCAGAGAATCGAAAGTACAGACCATTAAAGATCCGAGTGATTTCTCAGCAGACATTTTGTTCTTGGGTGTTCTCTTAACCCCGGCCCTGCCTTCTAGGTGGTCCGTAGGGTCTTGCCAGGAATCCCCTCCAGGCCCGGGCTCTCCTTACACTGCCCTAAGACTCTGTTCCTCCCCCTCAAGTCCCCACTGTTCCACCTCCTAGCCTTGTCACCTCCATTAAAACCCTCTTTCCTGTGCCACACGCACTGAGTTCTCCTGACTGCCAAGTTTATGAGTTATTAACCCCCCTGGGAGACAGACAAAGACCCTTCTTCTCTCTGCAGGAAGCACATACATTTCAGCAGTAGCCTTCCAGCAGCATCTCCCCTGCCTCCGTGGTCTAACCTAAAATGCTAGCATGGGCGGTGGGGGTCCCACGCCCTCTAGGAAGAGGGTGCTTATGGCAGCGCTATTTAAGGGCCAGGCAGAGCTTCCAGTGACAGCATGCAGACGACCACCTCCTCTGCTTATGGCGTGTCCTGCCTCTACTATTCACCCTCAAGGATGGAGACCCTACGGCAGAAAATCAGGAAGAGCCATTTTTTAGCTGCTGCTGGCACACAGCTGAGAGTTGACTCGGTTCTCGCTATGGAGCCGGGATATGTCATGCTTGGAAAAGCTATTGGCGCAGGGGGTGATCTCATTAAAATCATAAAATAAACTAAAGCAATCAACACTGCATCCTTGGAAAGCTGGAATAAGGCAGGAGCTCAGAAATTGCTGGTAGGCAAAAAGATCCTTTTTCAGAAGGCTGGGGGGGGTGGGGGGGTGGAGATTCCAGTTCCAATTCTTGCACTTAGGTGTCTGAATGCGTGCATACCCGTCTAATCACGTACCTTGCTTCTTTGGCACTCACGCATACAAGATAATCGGCCTTGATACGTTAAAAAGTCAGCATCACCCAGCAATTTCCACCTTTGGTATATACCCAAGAGAAAAACTTAATGTATTTTCATGAAGAGACACGTATAGGAAGTTTCACAACAGTGCTAGTCATAATAGCCTCAAACTGGAAACCGCAAAACAATCAGCAATAGGAGAATGGATAAATCATGCAGCGACGAGAATGAATGATCTTCAACTTTGCACATAATACGGTTGGAGCGTCATACAGGCCTCATGCTTAGCGACGGAAGCCAGGCGCAAGGGAGCACAGTGCAGGATGACATTCACGTAAAGCATACACGGGCCGGTTTAGTATGATTTTAGGACTCAAGACAGTGGTTACCCATGGAGGCACGTGGTGACCATGCAGGAGGCACGAGGGAGCTCATGTTCTGTTTTGTTTTGTTTTGATCTGGGTGCTGGTTTCGTGGGAGCAACCTGCTTTGAAAGCTCACTGATGTGCACCTTTGTATGTATATTATAACGTAATAAAAATTCATTTGACAAGCATAAGGCTTCAGTTAGGCAAGATGAACACGCTTTACAGATCTGCTATGCAACACTGTACCAACAGTCAACAATAACGTATCCCGCTTAAAAATCGTAACGTACACGTACACGTATAAAACGTACATATACGTTTTATACGTGTACGTATATGTACGTTTTATAACGTAATAAAAATTCATTTGACAAGCATAAGGCTTCAGTTAGGCAAGATGAACACGCTCTACAGATCTGCTATGCAACACTGTACCAACAGTCAACAATAACGTAACCCGCGCTTAAAAGTCTGTTAGGAGGGGGGTCGCATGTTAAGCGCACCTGCCGGAGTAAAAAGTTTTTAAATGTGGTTTGGTCATTAGACAAAATTCTCAGCATCAGACTGTGACAGATGCCCAGTGACTGTAAATTGCAGGGAAGGAAATCTAGAGTAGCAGCCAATGGTTGAGTGGTATAAGGTATGTTCTGTGGCTGATACCTACTCAGGAAAGAACTTGCAAAAGTAGAGGAAAGGAAGTGTGTCTTTTACTACGTCCCTTCTTGGAAAAACCACAATATACCAATACCAATACCAAAAACGTCTCCCATCAACAGACTTAACCAGCAAGAAAGAAGGTCACGCGGCAGTGCGGGACGCAACCAACCCGTGGAATTTCTTCCCTCCGCTGACAGCCGCAAACAGTATCATTATGTTCTTATTCGAAGAAGCAATGAGAATCTAAACGCAATTGCTTTCCCTTGTGTTTCATGTTGATAACTGTCTCCAGATCCTCAGACTGGAACAGGACAACATGTCTAAGGTCTGTGGGTAGGATCCTTGAGCCCAAAAGGAACGGCCCGGAGCAAAGACAAAGGATGGTGAGGGTGGCAGCTGGAAAGCAGTCTGGCGCTGCCTCCAACTGAGAGCGCTGGACGGAGGCTTGAAGGCAAGCAGACGCCGGCAACGGACTGGGGGAGCGAGATAGGGACTTTGGGGAAAGAGGACTAGGAAGCCAGCAACTTACCAAATTCTCCTGTTAGGCAGGCCCTGGCACCGACTCCCTGGGGGGGCCACGTCCGTTGCTCAACACCCAGCCAGCCAACATGCCGGTCCAGACACGCACAGGTGAAAGTCCTCAAACGCTAGGGCCAGAGGAGACGGGCAGGCATTCAGAGAGCCACACACGAAGAAGACAATTGAGCATCATCTCATACCCGCACAGCAGAAAACTCTCTGATGCGGGGCGCCTGGATGCCTCGGTCGGTGAAGCGTCCGGCTCGTGATGTGGGCTCAGGTCGTGATCTCACAGTTCGTGGGTTCAAGCCTGCTTGAGATTCTCTGTCTCTCCCTCGTTCTCTGCCCCTCCACCACTTGTGCTGCCTCTCTCCCAACATAACTTTGTAAAAAAGAATCCTAAAAAAAAAAAAAAATCTCTGATGAAACTGTGACAAGGATAATGAGGCTCTGTTGAGTTAGTTTTTCCTCCCAAGAACAAAGAATTCCTTTGGGATAAGCTGGGTACCTTTGTAATCCACCAATCTCCTAACTCCCAAGGTCCCTTTCCCCCACAGCATTGTTTCTCATGCTTTCAGGCTCCACAGATCCCCTGGAGATCTTGGCAAAATGCAGATTCTGACTTGTGACTCTGGACCGGGGCCTAAGATTCTGCATTTCTAGCAAATTCCCAAGTGACGCTGATGCTACGGGTCCGAAGATCACAAGTTGAGCAGCAAGATCCCGAAACAGGGATTTTTTTTTTTTTTAATGATCATAGAAGCCTGACAGAATGCTCTCACCAATATTTCCCAATTGTATTTGAATATACACTAATAGTCTCTGGAAGATACAAAGACACTATCGACAGTGATGGTGGGGGGTGGACACTGGCTGACGGAGAACAGAGGTGGGAGAAATACCATTGCCTATATACGATCTGTACTTTGTGATTCACGAGCCATGTGAAGATATGGCCACCCTAGAAATTAAATAAATAAATTTACAGCGGGGGGGGGGGGGGGGGAATAAAACACACCAAGGATTCATTTATTACATCTGGTTTGTTCCTAGGGAGTAAAGCGGGCACCCGTATCATCCGTCTCAACGTTTTGATTCGTTCCGTAACGTGGTAAAAGCAAAGCCTGCGCCATTGTGTGGAGAAAGAATTCGCATCCAGGAAGCACTAGGCTTGATCACAAGGGTCCCTCGTCTTGTCCCGCAGGCACTGAGAGGGAGTGCTGTCACCAAGATGTGGGGCGGTTTCAGTGACTAATAACTAAATGGCAGGCTGCATATTTCAACGCAAGCACATATCTAAGATATAATTCATTAGTAAGATAAAGAAGCCCGTTAAGGTCGCAGCTCCATCCAAGTCATGGATTTTCCGGCGTTAAGCGTCACCAAAGCCAAGCTGTTAGGATCAGGCACAGGACTGACACGCACACGGCACTGAGGCCTGAGTGGGAAACTGAACACTCGGTTGGAGGGGGGCGTATGTCCTTTAATCAAACCACTGATTTCCAACTACATTTCGGACAGTGATTTCTTCCACTTATGACGTACTCATAAGCAGAGAACTTGACTAAAAAGAGTGTTAAGGGGGCCGGATATTTACTGGTAAGCTTTTTAACGAAGGACGGTATGCAAAGAGAAGTGCACAAATCAGAAGTATGTACGGATTGGTGGAATTGGTAAAGGAATCAAGAAACAGAACATGTTCAGAACAGCAGGAAGCACTCCTTGTGTTTCCTTCCAGTCCTTAACCCCCATCCCAAGGTAGCCTCTATTTTGACTTCTAAGAGCACAGTAGCCATGGCTGGTTTTGAATGGGACAGAACGGAATCATACTATTTTACTTGTAAGATTTTAATTAGCACCCTCGCGATCCCCTGTTCTAATCAGCAAGGGGTACGTCTTTGTCTCTACGCTCAGAAAGGGGTGGCCGTGCGTATCGGGCTGACTAACTCAGCGATCAGAGTACATCCATAAACCACTGCGTGCTATTTTTTTTTTTTCCAAAGGACTGCATGAGGGAACGTCATGCCCCCGAATTACAATACCTCTCTATAAAAGGACACATCCCAGGACAGCATCTTTATCTCCATTCTCTTTCCAAGTCATCAATTTTAAATTACCAAGTGACCCAGAGGCACTGCAGCTTCCAGGTCCGCAATCTCTTCTGAGTCAGGAAGGAGAGCGGAGGGGATAAATCTTCCGCCTGTCAACAAACCCTGAAACAACAATACCCCTGTTAGCCTCGTTAGGAAGAAATTCCATTCTCTTATACTCTGGGGAGGAGAGAGGCTGCAGCTGCGGAAATTCGATTATCTCCTCCGCCGGTGCAAGATGGGGCAAGACCAGGGGTGACTTCGTTTCGGATTTAGTGGGTGACTAAGTGGGGTGCTTGAGGGAGGACTTTTGGGTGCGGGCGCTCTGGGCAGGGAAGTTATATAAAGTGGCACAAAGAAGAATTCAGAAGAAAACGCTATACAGGCACTTGATCAAGATATTGACACAACACAGACTCGGAAATCTATGTACCATGGGTGTCAGGAATCAGGGCTATTTATGAGCAAGCAAAGGATATTGGCTACCGAAAAGCACTCTTACTTTGCCACTTTTTCCCTCAGAAAATCTCTCGGGCCGAAGCCTACCTCACTCCGTGTCAAACCCAGCAAGACTGAGGAGGAAATAACAGCCATGGGGAGGAACCTGAAGAACAAAAGCCCATTTTATGATCGCGGGAGGGATGAAAGCTTCCTTCGTGGTCCAAAACAAAACCGTCACGGCTCTAGAATGTAAGGGTTTAAGACAAAATGTTCACCCACGTCAAGTCCCGTTACAACATCCAGATGCATGTTACAGAGCCCGACGTCTTGATTAGGTGGCACGTGCCATCTTATGTGAGGTCACGAGAACCTACTGGAGGCCGAGGCAACCCGCAACGCTTTCAGTCGGCAAACCTTCACAGTTGGCATGAAATGAGATGCGTTCCCTGATCTTAGGAAACTCACCCCAGGGTCGCGATGAGCATCACCTGGGACTGGAGTTGAACTGTGGACGCCCGAGCCCCTCCCCACTCCGGAATCAGGACCTGCACTGGGACAAGATTCCCAGGTGGTTTACACCCACGTGTACATGGGAGACGCTTTGAGCCTAAATGAACTCTAGTTCAGTTATTCTCGACCCTGGTCACACGTCAGAACATCCTGGATGATCTGAAAAGCCCTGCTTCCCCCTAGAGCAGTGTGTCGCAAGAGGAACCTGGGTTCACAACGTGCGGGGGGAACAGTGTTGGTGTATTCCAGGATCCGCAGGTAGAGCCGAGTGGGAAGGGCGGCGGGAAAGGCTGTCCCAGGGCGACGTTCAGGTCACTGGAACCAGTAAGGGTCTTATTTGATGGGGAGCCACTGGCGGGTTTTGAACTGGTACTAGCTTGTAAGCCTTCAGGATATGAAAAAACTCAAGCCCTGACCCCATTAAAAAGCAAAAGAAAACCCCTACATATTAACTTAGCGTGGTTAGTCTATGAAGGGAGGGTAGAAACCAAAACTTCGTCAGGATAACAGAAATCGCAGAGAAAAATGAATTAAGGAAACCCACAGGCTGAAGTCCTTACCTGGTGTTGCAAAACAGTTGATCAGCTGGCAGCGTGGGAGGGAGCGGCAGCGGGAGCAGGAGAGAGGAGAGGGAGAGAGATTTGGGGACCGGGAGTGGGAGCGAGCGTGCCAGAGAGAGCGCCCCTCCGCGGATAGGAGGTTATTTACAAGAGAGCGTAATAGATCGGACACTTCCCAGGCTGCTTCTGGGGCGGCGCCCTCCTCCGCCTCCAACACTTCCTTTTCTGCCAGACCTCCAACACTACATCCGTTTTTGCCAGACCCTCGCTAACGTTCCCCTGAGAGAAGTCACTAACCTCAGTTATGTGAGCGCTGGTAGAGTCTGTGTGCATGGCTCCTGTCCTCATCCTGAAATGGGCCAGCCTCCCTTCTCCCTCCAAATCCCGAAAGTCATGATTCTGGCAGCGGGGGATGACAGAGCAGAGTCAAAAGTAGCGAGAGATGGAGAAGGGCAGGGTGCGAAGTCTGGGAGATGACTCCCGGAGACCGTTGGTGAAATCCACCAAAGACAGCAGATAGCCTCCAACCCACTTCTCCCCACTTCATAGATTTGGGAAACCGAAACCCAGCAAAGTCACACATCTTGTTTGTTTGTTCATTTATGGTCAGAAATGTAGAGGTAGTTTGTGGCCAAATCCGGTGTGGAACCCAGGCACTCAATGCACCTGCCTGCCTCTGAGGAGTGCCAAACGCCCTCTTCAGGAGTGACGTTTGCCCCCAGAGAGCCGGACACCCTCCTGCCCTCTGAGCTAGAGTCTGGATGTCTGCCCTTGTCGCTGTCCTTGGAGCTTCTGGGACTAATCCCAAAGATTCTCGCTGGAGTCAGGACAACTCCAAGAAATATATGGAAATGTCAGAGGACCCTCAGAGGCTGTGGAGTATAAGGAACTCTTAACTGGTGGAGAAAGTCCCAGAACTTCCCCCAACTTCAAGGACCTGAGTCATTTCAGCAGGCCAGCAGGAAACCCCAAGGAACCAGAATTTATAAGACACTTCACGGAGGTGGCTGCCAGCCCAAGAAGGTCCCCTAGGGCTTGGCACGATCACATGTTACCTACGGCAACCCTGTACCCCATAAACAAGCCCCAGCAATCAGCATGCAGCCCAGCAGGCTTCACAGACTTGTAAATAATGGCTCCCACAGTCAGGCACATTCTGGCAAGAGCAGCGCGATTGGCTCCCCGAGGCAGGAACCACTCGGGGCCCACCACCGGGGCACCTACTCTAGCTCGTGCTGCGTACAAGCCACTCTCAAATGTGGCGGCTTAAAATAATAAGCGTTTATTAATTCTCCTGATTCTGTGGATCAGCAGAGAGGTTCTTGCGCCCTGGCCTGCCTAGGGTGGTCTCTCTCACGTGTCTGCCAGTTGGCAGGGTGGCTGGCCTCAGGGCCACAGCTGGGATGGTTTGTCCGCCCCATCAAGTCCAGCGGGCTAGCCTAGGCTTCTGCGCACGGCGGGCTCAGATTTACGAAGAGCACCCAGAGAGGGCGGACTCCAGAGGGAGGCCGGAGGCTCTTGAAGATTCTGTTGGTGTCGTATCCGCTACCTTCCTTCAGCCAAGTCCAGATTGAGGGGGTGGGAAACTCTCTTGCTGGGAGAAGCAGCGAAGTTAACTGCTGTAGAGAGAGAACATACAGAGATGGGAGGAGTTTGGGGCCTTCTCTGCAATCGATCCCACTGTCTGTGGCAGAAGAAATCCTCTCTAGACGCACTTTCTTCGAAGTCCCGTGTGCGTAAACCTTCCCATGAACGACACACGGCTTCTCTTTCTTGTTTCGCGGTCGCTTGCTTTGCCTCTGCAGTGACTGGGTCCTACAGAGACATCACAATATTGCAGCATGAGAATATTCTAAAAAAAAAAAACTAGCTAGTAGCGTTCCATATTATCTCCTGATTTATATATTGCATCCACATGCGAGTTATTTTTATCCTCGGGGTCATTCATGCGTACAGCAAGTGAAATGTTTTAAAATGCATCGTTTTTCTATTAAAGATATTTTACGGGACACTTTTACTCAGAGAGCCCGCTTTGTGGGCAGCGGCTTTCTGCCCAATGGCAACGCTACGAATTATATTTAGCAAATCAGCATGCTGTAAGACAGCAGCAGACTAGTTAGAAATAGAATGCTTGGCCGGTTGTTTATTGCTTGTATCATATATTTTTCATATATCAACGGGTGGATGTTTAAAGGTCAGGACTGCATTTACACTTGAGTTGTCTAAAATAAGAAAGCCGTAACCGGGAAACTCAACGATCTATTTTCCCACGCATGCTCCATTTTCTCTCGGGCCACGTCCTCCGGTGCTCAGATAACACACAACCTAGCATGCATCCTGGGCTAAGGGAGCCAAAGAGGCTGCACTGGTTTGTTTTTGTTTTTGTTTTTGTTTTTTAACGTGGCAAGTTCCTAAGAATAATTGGGTTTTCATTGGTGCCGGTGACATTCGATGTATTTAAATTTGGAAAGACCCTGACCTCGGTGTTCCTCCTTTCTGTATATGTCTAGAATTTTATGAAATAGCTCAAATGCAGCCCATCTATTCCAGTCCTAAAGAGAACAGAGAAAAACCACCAGGGATCTGTTCCAAATGCTGATCTCTTCTTACAAGTAGTTCTCTAGGGAGTATGTAAATTCACCCTTCTATCGCCCAAAAGTATCCATGGGGCGCCTGGGTGGCTCAGTCGGTTGGGCGTCTGACTTCGGCTCAGGTCACGATCTCACAATCTGTGGGTTCGAGCCCCGCGTCGGGTTCTGTGCTGACGGCTCAGAGCCCGGAGCCGGCTTTGGATTCACACCCTGTCTTTCTCTCTCTCAAAAATAAAAATGAAAAAAAAAATTAAACATGTTCTCTTTTGAGCGTAAATATGCCATTGATGCTATAATACAAGGGTTGCCCAACTTTTTCCATAGAGGGCCAGATGACACACATTTTAGGCTTTTCAGGCCAGCCGGTCTGTCACAACTCCTCGGCTGTGCTCTTGTAGCATGAAAGCCGCCTGGACAATCTGTAAGCACAGGGAGGCTGTGTTCCAATAACACTTTATTTATGGACACCGAATTCTGAATTTCATCTAATTTTCAGCCGTCACGAAATATTATTCTTTAAAAAAAAAAAATTTGCAACCATCTGCAAATGTCAAAACCATCGGTAGCCCTTGGGTTGTACAGAAACAGGCTGCGGGGCAGATTTGGCCAGTGAGCCATGGTTTACCAACTCCTGACCTAGTGCATTAATTAACAGAGCAATCATCTGACAAAGGAAGCGGGGATTTCAGACTGGAGCTCTCCCAGCTCCGTTTTGGCATGTCTATTTTCTCTATAAATACATTTCTATGTGAAAGCTGATTTCTTGAAAAAATTTTAAGCGACTCTTTTATATACAACTGCAGGGAAGAATCGCTTCGTTGTGCTTCTGTATATTTTTTTTAGGTAAAGATAAAAGCCATTTGATAGCAAATGAGTTTTCCCCCTTCTTTATTTGCGCATAATTTTGTGGGTTTGGGTCTTTCCTTTTTGCTTATTTATTCCTGGCAGAGCTTCAGATGTCTTTGTCTGAGTGACGTGACAATGATCTGTGAATTGGCAACGTGCGTAATAAATCACTAAGTTGTGGAACAAACTCATTCTGATAATGGCAGCTCATTCCTCGGTCTCAGAATCAGCACATTCCGTCCCGCGAGACCTTCCATTATGCATTGTAGTCCCAGCCCCGGATTGTCTTTGATTATGGTATATCATAAAGACCTGTGTCCAATCTGCTCCTTTTTGATTTTCCAATTTAGATCTCAAGAAGTGAATAAAATCAATGTCAGCATTTTGACAGTGGCCGTACTGCAGACTTGGTTCAGCATTTTTTATAACTTCTGTTGCTTCGTATTCTGATGATACACAGAGAATGTTTCAGGGTTTGCATTTCATCTCATTGGATTGGCTGTTTCTGTCTGAGAGAGAGGAGGCTGAATGCCTCCACAACCAGAAAAAACTGCCCCCCAGCTCGTCTCAGTCGAGATGAATTAAACTGGACTGATGAATCTTTTAATGTTATTTTGCCATCCGGTGCCTTCTGACTTTTTTGGTAAAAACATCGTTCTGGATTTAGTCAGCAGCAGTTTTCACTTTTTAGGTGGCTGTTCGAATACTACAGCTATTTTGATTTCCTTCCCCCACAGTCAAGGCGATATGACATCGGTGCCTTCCGAGCGGTTAAAGGCTCCCTTGAGGTTCTTTCGAGGCACTTCCACTAAGGTACTATTCACATCCTCCTTCGTTCCCGCGTCACCACCTAAAGAAATCGCACAAATCTCTAGTTTTCAGCGCAAACCTTTTCCTTCTTCGGGTTAGCCACGAATTCAATTCAATCCAGTGATTGCTGGAGACTTAACTGGGCACCGGGTTGGGAGCTATGTATTGTGAAAGGTGCAGATGGGAGTGTGAAGGTGTCCAATCTCAAGGCGTTTATGCTTGTCCTGAGGAACAAGAGCTCAAACACCAATAACAACCCAATGGAATCGAATGTGTGAACAGGGTCTTAGGCGGAGGGCTCTAGATAACATAGCATCAATTTTGAGTGTCCTGGGCTGTTCATATTAAACTACTGCTATCATTTATCTACTTTGGTCTGATAAATGAGTCAGCCTCTTTCTGCTGTGCGATCAAACTATGAAACTTGTTTTTAAATGTTTGAATGTTTATTTTTGAGAGAGAGGAAGGTGGGGGGAGGGCACAGAGAGAGGAAGACAGAATTCAAAGCAGGCTCCAGGCTCTGCACTGTCAGCACAGATCCCAATGTGGAGTTCGAACCCACAAACCGAACCGTGAGATCATTACCCGAGCCGAAGTCAGATGCCCAACTTACTGAGCCACCCAGGCGCCCCTGAAACTTTAAACCATGAAATTAAAAATGGTAGTCTCATGGCGCCCGGGTGGCTCAGTTGGTTGGGCGTCCGACTTCGGCTCAGGTCATGATCTTGCAGTTCGTGAGTTCGAGCCCCGCGTCGGGCTCTGTGCTGACAGCTCGGCGCCTAGAGCCTGCTTCGGATTCTGTCTCCCTCTCTCTCTGTTCCTCCCCGCTTACATTCTGTCTCTCAAAAATTAATAAAGATCAAAAAAAAATTTTTTTAAGGTATTCTCTACACCTACCAAATGTCCTCAGTACTCAGCATTCTTGCAGGGGGAAAAAGAAGGGCTAAAAACTGACATTGTTTGAGACAGGACCGATTTTCTGTTTTCACTTAACCATTTAGTACAGGACAAAAGTTTGCTCCTGAATTGCACAAAAATTAAATCCCCCGGCAGGTTCAGCTTTGTCTAGGAAAGCAGAGGGACAGTTATTAAGGATCAGAGGTGAGATGAAGTAACGGGGCTAAGAAGGGAGTAAGCGAGGTGACGTCACGGTAAGCAGTGGGCCAGAACACAGGTATACACATCCACCGAAAAGCTAATCCAGAGACCCCAAGGGCAGACATTCGAAGAGACTGATGGAAAAAAGCAACGCACCAGAGAATCAAATCAAAGATGAGGAAGGACCTTGGTACACAGAATCAAAGGCTTGTCCTCACCTAGAACTTTTCACTCTTCCGTGAAACCCTGGACCAAACCCCTGGGCTGTCTGGAAGGGCTGATGATTACCAACATCGGACTCCAGAGAAGAGAAAATTAAGAGGATGATAGTTTCCCAAAGTTTCACTTCGCCTCTTTGAGCCTATCGCCACAAAGATATTTTTTAAAGACAGCCATTATCTGTCTGGGTGGCTCAGTAGGTTAAGCATCCAACTTCGGCTCAGGTCATGGTCTCACAGTTCACGGGTTCGAGCCCTTCATCGGGCTCGCACTGACAGCTCAGAGCCTGGAGCCTGCTTCAGATTCTTTGTCTCCCTCTCTCAGCCTCTCCCCCACTCGTGCTCTCTCTCTCTCTCAAAAATAAACATTAAAGGGGCGCCTGGGTGGCTCAGTCGGTTAAGCGGCCGACTTCGGCTCAGGCCATGATCTCGCAGTCCGTGAGTTCGAGCCCCGCGTCGGGCTCTGTGCTGACAGCTCAGAGCCTGGAGCCTGTTTCAGATTCTGTATCTCCCTCTCTCTGACCCTCCCCCATTCCTGCTTTGTCTCTCTCTGTCTCAAAAATAAACAAATGTTAAAAAAAATAAAAAAATAAAAAATAAACATTAAAAAATTATAAAAAAATAAATAAAAACAGACATTATCATTAATTAGCAGTGAATTTAGCCAACTATGAGGTTTAGCTTTTTGCACGCAACTTCAGCTAAGGATGGATCCTGATACTCCTGAGAAGGGTCACGGGAATGCAGTGGAATTCAAGAGCTTCAAGCTTTTAGGGCTCACTCTACAACGACCTCAGTGGCCAATACGGAACTCGAAATCGGTACACATTTCCTTCTTCTCCCTTTGCAGGCTGGCACTGTTCGTCTTCCTTAAAAAGGACCTCATGTGAGAGGTCTCTGGTGAAAGGTAGTGCTCTGAGAAGTGCAGGTGCTGTTGGAACCGAGCCCGCCCCCAGCAGCTCAGCCACAGAGAGTTGTGTCTACAGATCACAGCGAAATCGAAGAGAGAGGGAGTTGGCCCCGTGGACAGATCTAATGCACCGGCAGCTGTGAGTTCATTGTTTAAACACTTGCTGTTCCTCCGTGGTGATTTTTTTTCCCCCCAGAAACCAGCTCAAACCAACATATGACCCTTTTGTATAATCTATACAGACTGTTGGTTTACGGCAGAGCACTTGAAATTGAAAATACAAAAGCTTTCTTTGAGTGTTAGAACAAAACAGCTTCTGACTTGCTCTGAAAATGCACATTGTGGAGATCCTTATCTGGAGGGGCCTTTGATTTCCGGCCAAGTTTAGAGGAGGATGGTCTAATAATAACACAGCAAAGCAGTGTGAGTAGTAAATTCACATAGAGGTTTTCAGAGAACGTGAAGATAAAATCCGAAAGAGAAATTCTCAAAACAGTCCCCAAACCAATAAATTCCACTCCTGCACCTCCCCCAGCATAAAAATGAAAGCACAAAAGAATAAGCCTTTTTGTATCAGCAAGAGTAGGCTGTTTTCACACTCTCTCTTCTTTTTTTAATAACACTTCCCGGCTAGCTCTGATTACTAAAAAAAAAAAAAAAAAAAAAAAAAATACTGATCGTAGAAAATTGGAAAATACCCATAATTCCCCCACTCTAAGTAACCGTTCTTTCTATAGACACCCATCCTGTATTTTTTTTTTTTTAATGAAAGTTTTATCACGCTGCGTGTACAATTTTGTAGGAGTAAGTTATTCCTGAAAAGGTAGCGACGGTCTGTAAAGGTTTGCTGATAACAGTTTTCACTTGTCTGATATACTTTGTCCCATGGCTTTGGCCAAATGCAATGCATCTTACAGGATCACAAGAGACAGTGGCACTTCAACAAAATAAGGAGGAAGAGTCAAGTTAGAAGCACAGAGAAAGAGGATGGAACCAAAAGCTGCTCTTGGCCTGTTGACACTTCCTCTGGGTTAATTGGCAAAGAATTTCACGAGCCTCTCATTTCATCCTATTCTACCACCAAACCCATCTAACTCCCACTTATCTGGGCCCCCAAATGATCATGAATGCAATTGGACATGTGCTCTAGAAGACGGCTAAATCCACGCCAAATTTCTATGGCACGTGACTGTCTGTACGTGTGCACACACTCAGTTCTACCGATCGCCCCCAAAATTTTCTCTGTCTCACGAAGGGCAACACGAAGTAATCATGTGTTAGTTATACAGGCTCCCATTTAGGGGCACCTGGGTGACTTAGTCGGTTAAGCATCCGACTTTGGCTCAGGTCATGATCTCACGCTTCGTGAGTTCGAGCCCCGCGTCGGGCTTGCAGCAAAGCCCGCTTCAGGTCCTCTGTCCCCTCTCTGTCCGGCCCTCCCCCACTGACGCTCTCTCTCTCAAATATGAATTTTTTTTTTAAGCTACCATTTACTAAGTACTAGCACTCGCGTCCCCTTACCATACTCTCCGGCGCATTCTTTCCCGTAACATTTAGCACCCTTTAAAGACCTTATACTTTACTCGTTTGGTTGTTTTTTCTATCTCTCCCATGCCATTGTCTGTTTTGTTCATTGACAGAACCCAAGATCCTCAGTTTCTGACACATGGTAGGGGCTCGGGAAATACTTGTTTACTGAACAAACGCGTGAACGCTTTGCTTCGCCTTCACAACCACCCTATGAGATTGATGCTGTGAGTTCCGTTTTAAAGAGGAGGTTGCAAAAATATGCCTGTGGTCGCGTAGGTAGTAAGTAATAAAATTTTGGTTTTGAAATCAAATCTCTCTAGACTCCAAATCTTGTACTTTGTTTGTTTGTTTAAGAGAGAGAGCGAGCGGGAGAGAGGGGCAGAGGAGGAGAGACAGAAAGACTCTTAAGCAGGCTCCACACGCAGTTTGGAGCCCGATGCGGGGCTCGATCCCACAACCCCGAGATCATAACCTGAGCCAAAATCAAGAGTCGGGCGCTCAACCGACTGAGCCACCCAGGCGCCCCAGAATCTTGGACTTTAAACAGTGATGCCTAGACCACTGCCGTTCCATGAATTGTTACCGTCGAGGTCAGCGAAATTAAGAGTGAATGTTTGGAAACTTCTAGAACAGCCTGACATTGCCACAACAGCTAAGGGTCTATTGGTAGACTCGTCTCATGGAGCAGGGCGCAGTCCTACACAGTAGGAGCACATTACAATAGGTCATGTTTTAGGATTGCTCTGTCACCTGTCACTCTACAGGGAATACAAATCAGAGGCAATTTAGGAATGTATTTCTTTTCGTAGTTTTTCATTTTTACAACATTTTAACTTTTAGAGATTAACATCACTAACTAAATTAAGGAAGTAAAATTTAGTGCTGAATTGCATTTGACAAAACAAGCTTCACTGGAACATTTTTGTGAAGCGGATACACCATTTCTGATTGCAGCAGGAGTAATAAACCAGATGATGCTAATCAAAGTTGAGCCCTGAAGGGGCGCCTGGGTGGCGCAGTCGGTTAAGCGTCCGACTTCAGCTCAGGTCACGATCTCACGGTCCGTGAGTTCGAGCCCCGCTTCGGGCTCTGGGCTGACGGCTCAGAGCCTGGAGCCTGCTTCCGATTCTGTGTCTCCCTCTCTCTCTGCCCCTCCCCCATTCATGCTCTGTCTCTCTCTGTCTCAAAAATAAATAAACGTTAAAAAAAAAAATTTAAAAAAAAAAAAAAAAAAGTTGAGCCCTGAAAAAGGAAGGCCGAGAGGAATTTGTAGTGGTTTTATTCACAAGTATTTTCCTTCAAGTGGTGAGTTCAGTTTTGTAGCCGTAACTGACGATAACGTGCTTCAAGCCAAGTGAGCTAGTTGTAGAGATTTTCTAGCTAAAAAAGGCAATAAAAATTTCAAAACGTAAGCAGCCTTTATAGGCCAGACCTAAAGAAATAAGTTGAAAATAAAGACAAAAAATCTTTGAGACAAAAAGAGTACTTTAAATAAAAAGTCGGGGGCGCCTGGGTGGCTCAGTCAGTTGAGCGTCCGACTTCAGCTCAGGTCACGATCTCGCGGTCTGTGGGTTCGAGCCCCGCGTCCGGCTCTGGGCTGATGGCTCAGAGCCTGGAGCCTGCTTCCGATTCTGTGTCTCTCTCAATTACAAAAAAAAAAAAAAAAAAAAAAAAACATTCCAAGTAGTTACTCAGATCAAGGTGTCTCCAGAATGTAAATCAATGCGCTTTCCTTCATCACGAAACTCTTGCTACGAAAATAAGGTCAGCTGAACTAAACAGTGTGGTTATTGTCATGATCAATCTGATAATTACATTAAAACTGATGCATTACATTTCAGATTGTTCTCTATATTTTGTGATTAACATGGAAGCTGAACCTAAACAATGATTAGTGCATGCTGAGAAAAGTTTTGTTGAGAACGTCTGAACTATAGAATAAATGCTCACTGCCTCTGCAACATAGGAAACCCGTTTCATCCAGCTTTTTAAAGGTACAAATTGGACAGCCCGTTTGATACTTTTGTGTTAAACTTTCAGGATGATTATGATCTGAGCTCCGTACTGATCCCATGCAAGGACACCGTACGATGTGTTTTTTGACGGCACTTAAGGTCTAAAAACCAAGACGAAAGTTAAAACATTGGAAGAACAAAGTTTGCAGAGACTGTTAGGGCATATCCCATAATTTAACAATCATCATGGGCTTGAATAATGACCTCGATATTGCCTACCTGCAAAAACTTTTCTCTGAATATGTTACAAATCTGATAGAACATTTTGAGTTTTATTTTCCTTCAAAAAAAAAAATCACACACAGGAAATTCGTGGATCTTTAACCCATCCCTGCCTTTTTTTTTTTTAACTTTTTTTTAACGTTTATTCATTTTTGACAGAGACAGAGTGCAAGTGGGGAGGGGCAGAGAGAGAAGGAGACACGGAATCCGAAGCAGGCTCCGGGCTCCTAGCTGTCAGCACAGAGCCTGACACGGGGCTCGAACCCATGAACTACGAGATCATGACCTGAGCTGAACTCTGACGCTCAACCGACTGAGTGGCCCACTTGCCCGTATCCCTTTCTTTAAAAAAAACTTGGGGCACCTGGGTGACTCAGTCGATTGAGTGCCCGACTTCAGCTCAGGTCATGATCTCACAGCTCGTGAGCCCGAGCCCCACGTCCGGCTCTGTGCTGACAGCTCGGAGCTCGGAGCTCGGAGCCCGGAGCCTGGAGCCTGCTTCGGATTCTGCGTCTCCCTCGCCCTCTGCCTGTAACCCACTCGCATTCTGTCTCTGTCTCTCTCAAAAATAAACGTTAAAAAAAAATTCTTTTTTAAAGAACGTAAGGGGCACCTGAGTCACTCAGTCAGTTAACCAGCCGACTCTTGATTTCCGCTCGGGTCTTGATCTCACGAGCCCCACATTGGGCTCTGTGCTCACGGCATGGAGCCTGCTTTGGATCCTCTGTCTCCCTCTCTCTACCCCTCCCCACCCTCTGCTCTCTCTCAAAAATAAATAAGCATTAAGCAAATAACTAAGATCTTAAATGCAATTCTAGTTTACAAGATTAATTGTTAGAACTGGCCGCTGATGAAAGATTGCAGATGAATTTGAAAACACAGCATTGCTTCATGCATTCCAGATAAAAGTTAAAAACAAATATCCCCAGCATGCTGACACTGCCTTAAAACACCTTCTTCCATTTCCCTCAGCACTCTTACTTAAGACTGAGGTCTCGGGGTACCTGGGTGGCTCAGTCGGTTAAGCGTCTGACTTCAGCTCAGGTCACGATCTCACAGTCCGTGAGTTCGAGCCCCGGGTTGGGCTTTGTGCCGACAGCTTCGAATTCTGTGTGTGTGTGTGTGTGTGTGTCTCTCTCTCTCTACCACCCCTCCCCTGCTCATGCTCTGTCTCTGTCTCAAAAATAAATAAATGAACATTTTTTAAAAAAAACGACTGAGGTCTCTACTGTGAGTGTTGTTAAAACAAAACACAGAAACATTTTAGATATGCATTATGCTCTGGGAGTAGTCATGTCTAGATTAGTTAACAAGCGGGAAGCGTGCCTGTTTGTTATGTGGGCACCACAAATATTGATATATACAATGCTTGTTTAAAAATGTGCACAGGCATTTAACATAAGGAACTGCTACTTTGCTCAACTTTTGTTTTGTTGTGATTGTGGAATAATAACAAGAAGTTATGTCTAATGGTGATTATATTAATAGCCTATATGCACATTTTCATAAACAACATACATAGCGTCTGTGATTCTTTTCTTTTTTATGTGTTATTTGCTTTGATTATATTTATTGAAATGTAATTTGACGTCTGTTGAATCTAATAAAACATTTTAGACTTGAATTTTATGTCTTTGGGTCTTTTTCTTTTATTTTTCTAGTATTTTGGTTTTACTGCATTTTTACACAAGTGTTGCTTTACTGTGGGCTGGAAAACGTTTCAAATATCAAATCCTTTCCCACAGATAGCTTGAGAAGCACTGCCCTAACTGCCTCCATTCAGGGGCCATGCTGGCCTACCAGGGAATCTGCATCCATTTCAGTCCTTTATTTTATTTTTTTGAAGGGTATTCATTTTTGAGAGAGAGAGACAGAGTGTGAGCAGGGGAGGGGCAGAGAGAGAGGGAGACACAGAATCCGAAGCAGGCTCCAGGTTCCAAGCTGTCAGCACAGAGCCCGACGCGGGGCTCGAACTCACGGACCGTGAGATCATGACCTGAGTCGAAGTCAGACGCTTAACCGACTGAGCCACCCAGGTGCCCCCATCTCAGTCCTTTAGAATTGGCCTGGTCCACTCATTCCTTGAACGTCCTTGAGATTTTGGATCAAAGGATTTAACACGAATTGTTCCCTGGCAACCATGCACTCAGGGCCATTCATCTAGACTCAACCTCCTGGGCCCTCTGGAACCCCTGAGTCTTATCCGAGGACCCCAAAGCAGAAGAAAGCATGACAGAGTCCTTCAGGCTATTGAGAATGCTGATGGAAATCTCTTTCCTTGTGGTCCCTCAAGCACGTAGATGTCATGTGTTGAGCCAAGGCAGAGGAGGGAGATTGAAAATCAAGCTGACAAGGAGAAACATAATCAGAATAGAACAGAGCCTAATTATTAATGACAAGGAAGTTTGCCACCAGGAAAACAAGAGGGGGCCAGCAATCTGCTGGGCCTTAAAGCCAAGCTTGGCTTCTGTCTCCACATACCCCTTGGAAGGAGGCCTTCAGCATGCCCTTGTCTCCTTGGAGAAATGCTCAGAGACTTGGTAGTAGGTGCTCTACACTCCAGACGACCTGCACACAAAAATTATCAACAACTGCACACACGAGTGATCTCAATTCTGTATGACTGGGCCCCTCTTACGAACGGAGCACTTCACAGAAATCATCTCTTTGATCCTGACAACAATCCCATGAGCTAAATATTCTTACCCATGTTTTACAGACGAGACAAATGAAGCTCCAAGACTTTAAACGAGTTGTTTACCCCCCAACCCACCTGCTTTTCTCTATGTCATCGTCCCACCCTGGCTGCCCCCGCCACCATTTGCCGGAACTCTACCCATCTTTCCTGACCCAGCCCAACCTGTGGCTCTCAGCTTGGGCTCTATCCAGAATCACCTAAAGAGTTATTATTATCTGGGTCCCATTCCCAGGGAGTCTGGGTTAACGGATCTGGCATGTGGCCAATTAAATCATTGTTACTTAGCTTTCAAAAATTCTAAATAATTCTAACGTGCACCCAAAGGAGAACACTACCGGCCCAGACAGTATCCAGAGCTGAGTTAGATGCCCCTTTTCTGTAGGCCCACACCACCTTGTTTTTATTTAGTCATTCACTCATTTATTTACTTTTCTTACCTATTATCAAATGTAACTTTGCAGTATCTGTATTGCCTGTTGCCCCCTGTAGATTTGAAACCACTGGAGACAGAGACTTCCATATTCACTTCTGTTCATTCATTCGTCCACTAACTTGGCCAGTACTCGTGAAGTGCCTACTGTGAGTCAGGCTCTGGCTAGCGGTCAGGAACACAAAAGTGAACAAGGTGCCCCACGCCCTCAGCCGTCGGCGAAGGAAACAGAAAATGCAAAGACGATGTGTGCGCTCTTGTGTATGCAATCGGAGGATGCGTGTGGGGTAAAGGTCTCAAGAGAGCTAAGAACCCTCTGGGCGAGAGATTCTTGGGCCCCAGCTGTCTCGAGCAGGACTGGCTGCACATTTACCTGGCCCAGTACAAAAAGGAAAGCGCAAAGCCCCTTGTGTTCAAAAGGCAGGCAAAAGCTGCCGTCAAGGGTACTGAAATATAAAGCTTGCTTTTTTTTCCCCACCTTCTCCCTGACTGGTCACAGTGTTGTTTATTAGCTATCACACGCCATTCTAAAAGACAGAAAATTTAACTTTAAATTATTGGCATGAGGGGCGCCTGGGTGGCTCAGTCGGTTGAGCGTCCGACTTCGGCTCAGGTCATGATCTCGCGGTTCGTGAGTTCAAGCCCCGCGTCGGGCTCTGTGCTGATGGCTCAGAGCCTGGAGCCTGTTTCAGATTCTGTGTCTCTCTCTCTCTCTGACCCTCCCCCGTTCATGCTCTGTCTCTCTCTGTCTCAAAAATAAATAAAGGTTAAAAAAAAAATTTGAAAATAAAATAAATTTTTGGCATGAATTTTACCATTCATCTTTATGTCATGCAATGCCAGGTTGAAATGCAACTATAAGAGCTTTTAACTCATATGATGGATGCTCAAATTGCACAGTTACTGCTTTATAAAAAGCGTATGCATTTGTATTTCATTCTTACTAGAACAATGGAAAGCCTGCACAAAAATAACTCGGCTGTTTCTGTTTCACTTCTTGACGAGTGCGCATTCTACCAACACACTCTTTGCCTTCAGTGTCCTGATACGCAAGGAAGGAGAGGAACAGAAATTGTGCATTAACCTATTTCCCTCTTTCCTTCTGCGTCTTCCTTTTCAGCAAAAGTGCCTGACGAATACAGGAAAGTAAATGAGTAAGAAAGGATGTGATAGGGTTTCTGGCCCATCCGTGCTTTCTTAGAATTCTTTCTGCCCTCAAAGCAAGTTCTAGTGCAAATGGGAAGCGCGGCCTTTCCGGGTTGTTTGCTGTCACTGTCTCAATCATAAACGGAGCACACTTATTTGGGCTCCCGGGGCCCCCTACACGCTAAAGGAGTAGCAACGAGCACCAGACGGGCAGCTTACAGGAAACGTACGGGGACTCCTCTGCCCACGTGCGTGCCCGCGGTCCCGTCAGACTTCCTCTACAAAACACGGGTTCAAAGACAAAATCATGAATCATTTCAAGACAGTAACAGCAGAGCATGAAATCATGGGTGGGCCTTTCCGAGCACAGGGCCCCACAGAACTACACAGGTGGCACACCCGTGAACCTGGCCCTGACTCAGGGTTTGGCCTAGAAGGGTGCGAGAAGAGGCTCCCAGTGGCCACAAGCTCTCCGTGGCCTGATCTCAGCGGGCATCCTGTTTTGGTCCCAGGGACTCCTCACCCTCTGAGGAGGGCTGTACTCAAAAAACGACCCAAGTGGGACCCTGTGTAGGCAGATCCCAGGGCAGGACCCCCGTCCCTTGTGCCCAGTTCTAAAGGTGAGACAGACGGGGACTCTTACTCCAAGAGGAAAGACGGTAGGAGTGACAGGTCTGGGAAGAATAAAAGAGCTCCCGTACATTCAACCAAGCGTAATGAACAGGCCCCAGTACACACTGATGACTAAATGAACGAAACGCACACACAGCAAACCAGCGGTTGGGTGTGCAATGAACAGACGAGGGCATGTGTTTTAACGAAACGGTACCTGACTCACACGGGGAACGCAGGCCTACATTCCAAGCCAACTCTTCCACTGGTTCATTCAACTGTGATTTTACACATGCCCTGATTGTGTACGATTCATCCAATGCTATCACGCCGCACAAAGAACCACCAAAGCCATCATCTTCCGTCTTCCTCTTCACATATAAATGATTTTTTTGATTACCCAAACTAACAAAATACTGAGCTCCGGGCTTTCTTGCCTCAATTATGTTTTTCGCCATTATATTCCTTCTTCAACCTTGAGATTTGCTTTTCTTAAATTGCATTCCTCACATCTGGGACACAAACCATTCTGTTGATACAGCAAATGCATATGATAAGGGAAATGTGCATCTGTTTTAATTCTCTGAAACCCAGGCAAGATTGGACCAAACAAATCACTAGGCCATTCAAAACTCCACTTTTTTCGTTCAGTATATTCATACGGAGCTGGTATGAAGGCAACGCCATGGAAGAAAATGTGGCTCACCTATTTTTTTTTTTTCTTGATGAGCCAGGCTGAAAGTTTTGGATTCTACTGTATGCTTTTTTCAGTGTGACTGGGACAATGAATCCGCGTAAAATGTCCCAGCACCAAAAAAAAAAAACTCAAACATTCACTGAAAGAAAATAACCCGCTAAAAGGAAATAACGCACTACCATAGGTCTAATGGGTTCAATAAATATTACGTCTCGTCTCCCTTTTGGTTTTGAATTTTGTGTTTTCAGCGAGTACTTTGTACTTGGTCTCAAAAATCTCAATGCATGACTACGACTACCTAACCTTTATAAAGAAGAAAAACTTTTCCCGATACACTTTGAAACCTTCAGAAATTCTCCCTTCGCTTTTGTGACTGAATTCTCTCCACCCTGGGCTTTTTTCTTCAAAAAGGCGGGCCTCGTTCACATATGTAATTTCCATTAACTTCAACGATTCTCAGGCCATCTAACCAAGAGAAATAATCTAGATTTTAAAAGGCTGTGCTAATTGTTCCAATTCCTTTTATGCACTCAACCCTCCTATATTTCACCCTCCCTTAAAAGAGAATGGTAATGTTTCTTTAGGAATCAATAAACTCTCTCAGAGCCATTGAAGCTTCCAGAAAAGGCTGTCGGGTAAAATTTTCATTTTTATCTTAAGTTCTTTCCATATTCATTGATCCCACTGGCTCAAAGACACAAAAATAAGACTGGCTCTGAAAAAAATGAAATACAGCCAGCAGAGCACAAAGTAATTAGTTACCCACCTCTGGTACAAGTGGTTGGCCAGGTTTTGATGTATAGGAGGCACTCAGTCATGATGTGTGGATTGCTTGGTTGATGTTTAAAAGGCAAGCACCTGAGGGGAAATTTGAAAAATTCCGTATCATTATGTCCTTTCCAACTGTGTGAAAAGCATGATTTTCTATAAATCGTTCTCAGAATAGGTTGTGTCATTTTCATGTTTCAGAGAAAGGCAATTTGGGCCAGTTCTCCAGCAACTGGTGATGACAATTTGACTGATGACAAAACAGTTCAACAGCAAACAGCATTCACAAACATTTAGTGAGAAGTAGCTATGGGCCATCCACTTACTAGGTACCAGACATACGAGGACAAAGGGCACCTAAGATTGAGTCCTCGACATGTATGTATGTATGTATGTATTTAGAGAGAGACAGAAAAAAAATCCCAAGCAGGTTCTGCGCTGACGGCTCATGAACCGTGAGATCGTGACCTGAGCCAAAATCTAGAGTCAGTCTCTTAACCGAATGAGCCACCCAGGCGCCCCTGAGTCCTTGGCTTCTTCTTCTTCTTTCTTTTAATGTTTATTTCTTTTTGGGAGAGAGAGTGAGAGCAGGGGAGGGGCAGAGAGAGAGGGAGACAGAGGATCCGAAGGGGGCTCCACACTGACAGCAGTAAGCCCGACGCGGGGCTCGAACTTACTAACCCCAAGATCATGACATGAGCCAAGTTGGACGCTCAACCGACCGAGCCACCCAGGTGCCCCGAGTCCCTGACTTCTAAAAGTTCAGAGTGAAATGGGGGAAAGAGTAGTATAAATAATCGTCATCAAACGTGCAGAGTTATAATACAGATATGTGCAGAGTAGGACAGGGACATAGAGACCCAACAGCAGTTGTTGGGGATTCAGTAGAGTGGCTAAGAGCAGAGGCTTTGGAGTTAAACTGGGCTCGAATCCTGGATCTGTGATTCGCTGTGTGACTTTGCAAATTACTCTCCTCTGGGTCACAGTTTTCTCCTCTGTTACGGTGACAACAATTGTACCTATTTTACAGGTACCTATTTTACAGGGTCGTTGCAAAGAGTAAATGAGTAACCAAGAACATAGTGTCTTCAACGTAGCGCTCAATAAATGTAGTCACTATTAATGTGACCAGCTTATACATAAAAGGGAGCCTGAAGCTTGGCGTACAAAAGTACATGGAGAATTATAGGGTTCATGTTATAGGCATGTTTGGAGAATCCCAAGCAACAATATGGCTGGAGAACAGATTAACAAAAGAAAAATGTGAGAAGAATACATGATGCTCCGGGACGTGACATACACGAACCTTGGCTCTGCTATTTATTCACTAGCTGGGTGTCTGAGCAAGTCGATCGGGCATGAAAGTGTACGTGTGCAATACCTGAGAACGAGTATTCCTATGGACGCATGGGAGAAAATGGCTTGACATTGGCACTAAACGTCTGGCCGAGTTGAGATTGTGGAAGGCTCGTATGTTACATGCATTACTCACCTATTGCTACAATAACGCTGTGTAACGAATAAGACCCCAAATCTTATTAGCTGACAATAACAAACGTTTATCTTTTAACTCACAGGTGGGTCAGCTGAGGTTTGGTTGACTTGGGTTGATTTTTGCTGGGCCTACACAAGTTCAGCCAGGGTTGGCTACAGGGTGCAGACCAGTTCTGCTCCACAGGTCTCATTCTAGGACCTGTACCCACCTGTACACAGCACGTATTTCTAGACATGCATTCCTCATGACAATAACTAAAACGGGACAGGAGGATCTAAAGCATATAAGCACATTTAGAGTCTTCTCATATCACGTCAGCCAAGATTCCATTGACCAATGCGAGTCGCATGGGTTGGGAAAGTGTACTGTGTTCACCTTACATAAAGATTTGCAGTCACACAGCAAAAGGCACGGAAATATAATTCTATTGTAGGGACAGCGAAGAGTGAGGAACAATAATCCGATCTACGTGGTTAGGGGTTTTCATTCACTCTACAGGTCAAATGATTCATGGACGACATTAGACTAAGAAAATGACATAATTATGGGGCACCTGGGTGGCTCAGTCGGTTAAGCGGCCGACTTCAGCTCAGGTCATGATCTCACGGTTCTTGAGTTCGAGCCGCGCGTTGGGCTCTGTGCTGACAGCTCAGAGCTTGGAGCCCGTTTCAGATTCTGTGTCTCCCTCTCTCTCTCTGCCCCTCCCCCACTCGCACTCTGTTTCTCTCTCTCTCTCAAAAATAAATAAACATTAAAAAAAACCTTAGGGGAGCCTGGGTGGCTCAGTCACTTAAGCGTCCGATTTCGGCTCAGGTCATGATCTCACGTTCGTGAGTTTGAACCTGTGTCGGGCTCTGTGCTGAGAGCTCAGAGCCTGGACCCTGCTTTGGAATCTGTGTCTCCCTCTCTCTCTCTCTCTCTCTCTCTCTCTCTCTCATTCTGCCCCCACCCCCCCCCCGCTTGCTCGCATGCTCTCTCTCCCTCTCTCCCAAAACTAAATAAACATTAAAAAAAACTTTTTTTTTTTTTTAAGAAATCAAATGACATAATTAGATCTCAATTTTGGAAAGTTCATCCTGGTGGAAGGATGTGGAAGATGAATGGGGTGGGGAAAAACCTGGAGGCATTTGGACCAGTGCTTCTGATCCACGGGCCAGACAAGACATGGTTAAGATACGGGATTGCATGAAGAGGATAAATGTGAAAAAAATTAATGAGTTAGGATTAGCAAGACTTGGTGACTAACTGAATGTACGATGAGGGGGAGTGGGCAGGGTTGTGAGAAAAAAGGTAGAGAGGAGTCAGCGGTTCTTAAGTTATTAGACGAGGAGGAGGATGGTATTGAGATAGGGAGGGTGTCAGAAGAGCATTTTTTTCTGAGGAAAAAGACATGGGAAGATAGTGAATCTAATTTTGAAAAGGAGGGTGGCCTTCCAACGTGTCAACTTGCCTCGGCTAATCCTTATTTCCCAGAATTCCTTTCTCTAAATGCTTTTGGGTAGGACTGGTCTTGGGCGACATTTGGGGCGAGATTCACAAGGTTGGTGCGGGGACACCAGGGGATGTTGCGGTCCGTGCACACTGTCACTTATCTGTTGGCTCATCCGGTCATGCGGGTCAGCAGCTGCTCCCCCCTTTCACCTTCTCCGCTTTCGGCTCCCCTGACTGCTGGACCAGGGTGATGATCAGCCCCAGAGCAAAGATGCTCTCTTCTCCTGTAGGACCCCTACATCATCCAAGTCACAGGCACAGGCCACGAGAGACTGACAGGGGCTCCAGACCTTTCTCATGGATTGCTATTCGTCCTTGATTCACCCCAATTCATAGCTACCTTCCCTTCCCAGTTGCCCACCCTGCTGACTCGAAGCTAATCTAGTGTGGAGACCACAGCCTTACGGAAATAATTTACCAACTTCTATAACTACAAAAGGTCAAGTCCCGGCGCGCCTGGGTGGCTCAGTCGGTTGAGCGGCCGACTTTCGGCTCAGGTCATGATCTCGCGGTCTGTGAGTTTGAGCCCCGCGTCGGGCTGTGTGCTGACAGCTCAGAGCCTGGAGCCTGCTTCGGATTCTGTGTCTCCCTCTCTCTCTGACCCTCCCCCGTTCATGCTCTGTCTCTCTCTCTCTCAAAAATAAATAAACATTAAAAAAAAAGAGACAAAAACAAAAGGTCAAGTCCCTGTAGGAAATCACATAGGGACAATGGCAAGACCTTCCTTGGAATGACAGCAATGCAAACGTACTTCTACTCAGAGGGGAGGAAGCCAACAGAAGATTAGGATTTGAGAGAGAATGAAAATAATGGGTGTGGCGGGTGCCATGGCCCCTGATGGGAGGAAGTGCCTGTGTGGAGACATCGACCTTGATCAAAGCCCTTGGAGACGGTGCCTCCTCCAAGGCAGGCAGGAAGGAGGGAAGGAGAAGGTTGACAGTGTATGGAAATCGCTGGCTGGGCATTACCTTCTTAGGAAACCGGGAAACCGTATCATTATATCTGCCAGGGCTTTTTCCTAATCTGCTTGAAAGCACTGTGCTCACACTTCATGGCCAGCCCGGGAGACTGCATCCACTCAGATCTTCTTCTGAAGATGCTGCACAAGCAAGTTTCTGCCTTAGACGTTGGGGAGACGGGAGCACAGGAAGGGTTTTCTGAAGATTCTGGGAAGCCAAAAAAGCAAAATAAATGCTCTCTGTGACTCCTCGGCTAAAAGGGAGGACGATTTCAAGCAACCAGTAAATGTCTCAGGTAATCGTTAAGAAGATACACAGTAATTAAGTAGAAGGATTTCTCAGCAACGTGAGGTTCCACATTAAGATTGGAGCGTAAAAGTGTAGAATTCGTTGGTTCACTTATTTAACAAATATTTATTAAATGCCACGTGCCAGCTGCTGTTGTGGCGGCGTGGAACGCGGCGGGGAACGTGAAAATAATTAATGGAGGCATTATGGAGAGGATGAGATGATGATGAACGTTTTGGGGGAAAACGTAGCAGGCCTAGGGACTTGAGAGGGAAGGCAATAAGGATTGCCAAGTTGAGATGCGATTTTAAGGGAACGCCTCTCGGAGGAAGTGACATGTGAACGGAGCCCTGAAAGTCGCGAGGGAGAGAGCTGGATAAATTGTCCCCCAAAAGGTGTTTCTGGCATAGGTAGCGGCAAGAGCCACGTCCCTGAGGGAGAAATCACCCCCCACCCCACCCCGCGCAGGAGTGTTTGAAGAACACCCAAATGGTGAATGTGAGCGCAGCAGTTGGTGTGGAGAGGGAGGGGGGAAATGGTAGGAGATAACGTCATGAGGTGAGTGAGCCGAGATAATCTAGGGTCTTGTAAGCCATGGTAAGAAGACTACATGTTAGTTTCAGTGGGAGGAAACCTGTGGGGGAATCTGGAGCAGGAGAGTGGCGCAATGTGATCGTGCTGATGGGCCCGAGGCGGGGCTCGAACTCACACTCCGTGAGGTCAGGGCCTGAGCTGGAGTGGGATGCTTAACCGACTGAGCCACCCAGGCGCCCCCTGCGAGAAGTTGTCTCAACGAGGGCAGTTATCACAAAACACCATAGATGGGCGGCTTCAACCGTACACATTTATCTCTCACAGTTCCGGAGGCTGGGAAGTTCAATATGGGTGGAGGGGCTGGCAGATTCAGTTCTTGGTGGGGGCCTTCTCTTGGCTGATCGTCCACCATCTCACTGTGTGCTCACGTGGCCTCTTTGTAAAAGCAGAACCCTCTGGTGTCTCTTCCTCTTCTTATAAAGACACTAATCCCATTATAAGGACTGTAGTCTCATGATCTCATCCAAACACAATTTCCTCCCAAAGGCTCTACTTTCTTTTTTTGTTTGTTTGTTTTTATTAAAAACTTTTTAACGTTTATTTATTTTTGAGACAGAGAGAGACAGAGCATGAACGGGGGAGGGTCTTAGGGAGAGGGAGACACAGAATCTGAAACAGGCTCCAGGCTCTGAGCTGTCCGCACACAGCCCGACACGGGGCTCAAACTCACGGACCGCGAGATCACGACCTGAGCACCGAAGTCGGTCGCTTAACCGACTGAGCCACCCAGGTGCCCCCAAAGGCTCTACTTTCTAATGCTATCACTTTGGGGGTTAGGGCTTCAGCATTTGAACTTTGGGGAGATACAACCATTCAGCCCATAAGATAAGTGGTCAGATTATGGACATAATTTGATGGAGTAGACATGAAAGTTAAGAAAAAAGTTATCAAAGATAACTGCTGGGTTTTTGGCATGAGCAAATGGGAGAATTGTATGAGTAGCGTACTGGAACATGTTCGACAAATGACACTCTGGGGGCGGGCCGGGGGGGGGGGGGGGAGTCCTGATGATGTGTAGCATTTGCCAGTCTTCACAGTGTGAGTATTTCCTTCATGGCTGATGTCAAGCTATCGATGTGTCCTAACTGAATACAGAGGTGAAAAGATACGCTAACTTTTGAACACAGTACTCTGACAACATATCTGTGATTTAAAGACAAAAAGAACTCCAAACAAATCTTGAACTTTCATTCGTGGGTTTTACTTTGTTTTTCTTAAACAAAGTAAAGTGTCGGTTTGCAACTCTGAAATTCTTTGATGTGTGTTATAGGCTTGAGCAAATGAGTAAATATACTGATGATAGTGGGAGCCAGGTTTCTCACTGTTGGAGAAGGGAGATGTAAACATGGACTGAGTAAAGACTAGAAAGAATATTTTGACGGTGAGTTGGAATTAACCACAATTCTTTTGTAGGTCTGTCCACCGTATGGGAAGCAAAACACGACAAGAGCAACGAGACAACCTAGCACCAAATCTTAATTTCCCATTAAATACCATTTCCACTAAAAGGAGTCAAGGGTCGGGGCGCCTGGGTGGCTCAGTCGGTTAAACGTCTGACTTCAGCTAGGTCATGATCTCATGGTTCGTGAGTTCAAGTACCATGTCGGGCTCTGTGCCGACAGCTCAGAGCCCGGAGCCTGCTTCGGATTCTCTGTCTCCCTCTCTTTGTGTCCCTCCCCCGCTCACGCTCTGTCTCAAAAATAAATGAACACTAAAATTTTTTTTTAAAAAAAGGAGTCAAGGGTCGTTGGACAAAGGACTGATTTCAGGGCTAGGATATACAAAGTATAAGATGCAAATGAAACATTATTTTGTGTGTGTGCCAGAAAATTTAAAAAGTACTCAGAAAATTACAGTGTGTAACAAAAGTACACAGTAGTCATCCTTAAGAGGATTCCACTGGCTAAATGTAGAACACTTTAATGTCAAAATATTTCAAAATAGCAGTGAATTATAACCCACTGAATAGAACAAAAAAATCTATGATTCGGTATTGACGAGAGAAAGAACGAAAGAAAGAAAAAAGAAAAGAAAGAAAGATAGAAAAAGCTCCTTCTTACATGCTAATGCTACCTAATAAATCTAGAAGGAATAATGACTTCAAAAACCATCATTCGCACCAAGAATGGAACTGACATCATGTGTCTCTTGACATCATGCACCAAGAAGGATACAGTATCGCGTATGCAGTGTTTCTACCAAAAAAATGCATAACTGAATCCAATCATAAGGAAGCATCAGATAGACCCAAATTGAGGGACATTCTACAAAATATCTGGCTTTTCCTTTTCAAAAATGTCAAGGTGATGATAATCAGAGAAAGGCTGAGAAAGCATTCCAGGATAAAAGTAACTAAAAAGATATGAAAATGAAATGAATTGGATCCTAAAGTAAGAAAAAGAAATGCCATAAAAGTCACTACTGGAGGAATGGGCGATAATTGAATGAAGTGTGCTGGTTAGAGGACAGAACTGTATTATCATGATTGTTGATCATTACAACATGATTATGCAAGTGAACGTCCTTATCCCCAGGAAAGACACACTGCTGAAGTATTTAGGGGTAAAGGGGCATGCCACCTGCAATTTATTCTCTATTGACTCAAGATAAATATCACAAAAGGAGAAGAGAGAGACAGAGGAGACAGAGACAGAAAAAGGAGGGGAAGGACGAGGAGGAGACAAAATAATGACAAAGCCACGGCAAACTATTAGTAAACCGAGGGAAGGATATGTGGGAGTTTTTTGTTCTACTCTTTCAGCTTTTCCATAGTTTTAAATTGTTCTATTATTTTTTTAAGTTTATTTGTATCTATTTTTTTTATCATTTTTTTTATTTTTATTATTTACTTTTGAGACAGAGAGAGACAGAGCATGAATGGGGGAGGGTCAGAGAGAGGGAGACACAGAATCCGAAACAGGCTCCAGGCTCTGAGCTGTCAGCACAGAGCCCGACGCGGGGCTCGAACCCACGGACCGTGAGATCATGACCTGAGCCGAAGTCGGCCGCTTAACCGAATGAGCCACCCAGGCGCCCCGATTTGTATCTATTTTTGAGAGATAGAGAGCAGGTGGGGGAGGGGCAGAGAGAGAGGGAGACAGAATCCCAAGGGGGCTCCACACCGTCAGCACAGAGCATGATGCAGGGCTCGAAGTCACAAACCGTGAGATCTTGACCTGAGCTGAGATCAAGAGTTGGACGCTTAACCAACTGAGCCACCCAGGTGCCCCCCAAATTATTTTAAAATAAAAAGTGAAAAGACGAGAGGGAGACCAACTATGTTGAAAGCTGCTTGCGAACCGACCTTGGGGTTTAGCACGATGGAGGTCCTAAGCAACCAAGACCGGAGAGGTTTCAGCAGACTGCCAGGGAAGAAGCCATAAGTGGAACCTGTTGGTGAGAGAACGAGAGGTTAAGAAAGCAGAATCAAGGAAGAAACAACGCCTTCAGGGACTTTTGGTTAGCCGAAGGGGCATATGTGGTTAAGAGAAGGCTGTTGTTCTGTTTCTTAATACGAAACATCGTAAACATGTGATGGGTACCTTTTCACGATGGTTCAGTTGGAAAAGAGAATGGGGTGATACACGACAAGGGGATGAATGACGGCAGAAAATCGCCGCAGGAGGCACAAGGGGGTGGGACCCGGCGATAAGCAGACCCCTCGGCTCCAGTAGGAGCTCAGACATTTCATCGACGGTAGGCAAGGAGCACATGGGTAATGCCACAGGGAAGACAACAAGTGATGCAAAGACGAAGCCACCCCCTTCACTTCTAATGCTTCCCCGCGATTTGACTCGAAAGACCCAGGTGAAAATGAGGCAGGAAGGGGTGCCGAACAGTTGAGAAGAAAGAGCGGAGCACGTCTCAGCTCCCTCGGAGAAAGCGGAAGTGACTTCACTACCGAATGTATTAAGATTGCTCGGCGGTGCTGAGAGTTCACCTCGGAATTTTCTTGCCATCAACTTACAGTAGCAACTCAGCGGAACTTCCACACCCGGTAAGGAGACCGGAGCGATTCAGAGCAAGGTTCCAGCCGGGCAACGTATGTTTTCAATCTCCTTAAAAACATCAAGTACGAGATAGTAACGCGAGGCCGACGTGGGAGGACATCCGGGGAGGTGACCGCAGCGTCCTGACCAGGCAGCTGAGAGAACAAGTGGTGGTCTGATAGATTCTCGGGGCTGGGAAGACGAAAGTCAGGGTCCAGGGGCTGCCAAGGGGACGGACCCTAGTAAGCCACTCTAGGAGTCAGAGGAAGCCAGAAGCAAACCTACCATGAACTTGTAGCCCAGACCCGAGTCATCTGAGAGGATCAGAAAATTCTCTGGGGGGAATATTATGTTTTCAAAGACGACCTGAAGCACACAGACAAGCCTTCCATGACCTAACCCCCACTGACCTTTCCAGCAATCTCTTCTCGACCTTCCCCTTTCCATGTCCCATCACTGCTGCCTATCCAATCTTCATTGGACTCTTGTAGGGTTTTTTTTAATTTTTTTTTATGTATTTGTGAGAGAAAAGAGACCGCATGAGCGGGAGAAGGGCAGAGAGAGACGGAGACAGAGAATCCAAAGCAGGCTCCGCGCTGTGAGTGCAGAGTCCCACGCAGGGCTCGAACGCACGAACCGTGTCCTGAGCCGAAACCAAGAGTTGGATGCTCAACTGACTGGGCCACCCGGGCGCCCCATGGCCTCTTGTAGTTTTTATTCTGCTTGACACATCTTCTCGTTTTCTGCCTTGACTTATGTCCTTTCCGTTGTCCAGGATTTCCTTCCCACAGTTTTAAAAAAAAATTTAATGGTTTTATTTATTTTTGAAGGAGAGAAAGACAGAGCATGAGTGGGGGAGGAGCAGAGAGAGAGGAAGACATAGAATGTGAAGCAGGCTCCAGGCTCCGAGCTGTCAGCACGGATCCTGATGTGGGGCTCGAACTCACGAACTGTGAGATCACGACCTGAGCCGAAGTCGGACGCTTAACCGACTGAGCCACCCGGGTGCCCCTTCCCACAACTTTCTTTTAAATTGATATGTAATTGTCATTTAACATTATATCAGTTTCAGGCGTATAACACAATTTTTTGATATTTGTATATATTGAGAAGTGATCACCACAATAAGTCTAGCTAACATCCTTCGCCACAAAGAGTTACACAGTTGTTTTTCTTGGGACGAGGACCTTCAAGATATACTTTCTTAGCAACGTTCAAATATGGAGTATAATTAACTATTGTCACCATGCTGTATATTACATTCTCGTGACTTCTTTTATAACCAGAAGTTTGTATCTTTTCTGACCACTTTCACCCACCCCTTTGTTAAAAACGTTTAAGAGCGCAAGGAGTCCAAGGCCTCCCAAAGATATGGCTTCCATCTCTGGATCCAAGGCAGCTGCCCCAGTCTCCCACCTCTCAGACAGCTGTCTTCTTCACCGTTGCCACCCATGAAAGCCAAGTTCTTTTACCAAGTCCACCTACTCTAGTAACTTGTCCCGGCCCCAAAGTCAGAACTGATCTGCACCGTCCCTATTAGTTCATTCATCAGTTCTCTGATTCTGAGATCTTCTGGGGCGTATCGTAGTCGTGCGTTGCTCACTCCCTGCTATTTGGCGAGTCTAGAGAGGGCAGACCCCGCGCCTGGCCCGTCTGTGTTCTCCGCATCGTCGGCCTTGCTGCCTGCACAGAGTAGGCGCCATAAATGTTCCCTGACTTGAACCGTGACAGCCGGACCAATGTCAAAGCTGAGGTTAAAAGCTACCGATTCTCTCCTCCGGTTTCCAGGTCTAATCAGATAACGTTCCCCGGTTTTACCCAACTTTGAAAAAGTTACTTTCAAGGTCAGGAACGAGGGAACATTCTGCCTGTCCTCTTTTATGAGCAGACACAAAGATTAGGTTTGCTTTTTCCTTTTTAGTTCTCCTAACATTGAGCTGATTGATGGAAGGTAGAGAAAAGTAATAAACCTTTATTCACAGAACTACAAAGCCCTCTCAGGCTGCTACCTCCTTCCGTCTCTGGAGACAGATGGGGCCGTTGCTATTATGAAGTATACAGCAGAGGGGTATTTTTCCAGTAATCCCTCTGGTACTCATCTACATCTTGACTAGTTCCTGATAAAGATATCACCCTCTAGACAGAACCTGTCATCGAGACAAGCAGGCCACGTATACGCTTAACTGGTCGGTTTCTTAAAGAGAAGAGCAGCTTACGAGGAAGAATTGCTCCTTTCAGTGCAATGATTCGCCAGCCGTAGAGAGGAAGCGTCCTAGGTCACCAGTAGAACTTTCAGCAATAAATTAGTCATACGGTCCCACGCCACGCCACGCCACTCTCCTGTCCTTTATTTCAGCAAGTGACAAGTGGCCGGGGCCCAGCTGTCTGCGAGGGAAGCCGTGTGTACAGGTAACCAAGCTAGCTGTCAGTGCTGGGCGAGGCCGTAAGGGCCTCCAAGTGCAAACACAGCACTCCCGCCGGCTGGGGACGGGCCCTGGGACAGGTGGCTCTCACCGCAGGCCAAGCCTTGGCAGAACTGTGCGGCTTCAGGCAACAGAGCATCACTTCTCACTCTTCTATGGGCTGATGGGGCGGCTCTTTTGGCCCGGGGCCACTGCCCTGACCCCTGTGGAGGGCCAGCCGGTGGCTCAGCAGGAGAAAGGCAGCCCAGGACGGCCTCGCTCACACGTCTGGCAACTGGCTGAGCGCCGGCCTGGACGAGGGAGAGGTCGTGGCCACGCGTGTGCGTCTCATCGTCCAGCGGGCCAGCTCGGGCTGGCTCACGTGGCGGGATGGGGGCTCCAAGAGCAGCCAGAGGGCGAGTCCTAGCACGTGGCCTTTCAAACCTCTGCTTGGGTCAGGGTCCCGGGACACAGGCCAGCCCAGATGGAGGAATCGGAGAAATAAAGGGCACCCTCGAATGGGAGGGCGTGCAAGGCCACGTCCAACAGGGGCACGCACACACGGCTCCACAGGCAGGCCCCAGCCTCCGCTGCGGGTGCGGCTCTCAGCCTCGTGCAGCAAAGGAGAGGACGGCAGAGAGGATTACCCAGGACTCTTGACGTGCGAGTCAAGAGAGGCGAGGGGGAGGCTAAGGGAAGTCTCCCTGAGCTGCTCTCCAGCTCCCGTCTTGATCGAACATGCGCGTCGAGAAACATTGCGCGGTACGTCAGTGGGCTACCTGCCGGTAAGAACGTATAGAAAAACAACACGGCCTAAGGAACGTATGAACAAAGGCAGGACCGAACCCCTAGAGAGACGTTAACCAGGTAAGTGAGGCATGGCTGCTGTGTTCAGCAAGGCCAGAAAGCAGTGTGCTGCTTTGCAAGGCGTTCCCTATAATCTCCTAACCCACGACATAGCTATTTGATTGCCCACACCCCGCTCCACTTTCCTGCGTGGATTAGCTCTCCTTTGTCACTCTCCCGGAGGGTAACAGCGCAGAGCGAAGGGACTGAAGAAAGAGGTGGGACCGACTGCTTCTCCGGAGCCCTTTCCCAGGGGCTCCACGCTGCGTTTGCTGCGCGCCGCCTCGGAAGGCGGTCAAAGCAGACACCTGGCAAGAAGAGATAAAGAACACGCTGGAAGGGCAAAGGCCCCATCCCGGTCTACTTGTCTGGAGACAGAATGGGGAGGGAGGGTGCCCATTTCCCGAGGAGTGACCTGCTGAACGGGTGAGAAGGGAGACGGGGAGGGTCCAGGCGGGAGGGGCGGGGCTAGGAGAGGTTCTTCTGAGCCTCGCCTTCCTCCCTCCCTCGGACTCGGACACGGACACGGACACGGCAGGGTCAAGATCGCGCTGAGGCCACACTTCCTGGAAGAGCGGGCAGCGTAGTTTGAAAAGTAGATGATTGCACACAAAACTTCATTTTAGAAAAGAGGGGTTTAAGATTTTACATGTAACCTTTTGTTTCAAGGTAGTTTCGAGGAACAGAAGAATTGCAAGAACATGCGTCGTGCATAGAACACGTGACCCTTCGGGCACCTGCACGGATCACTGGGTTGGGCTTCCGACTCTTGATTGGGGCTCAGGTCTTGATCTCAAGCCCCAGGTGAGGCTCCTCTCTGGGTGTGGAACCTGCTTAAGATGATCTCTCTCTCCCTCTGTCCGTCTCCCCCATGCTCTCTCTAAAATACAAATTAAAAAACACAAAAAATAAAGAACGGGTGACCCTTTATCCAGAGTCATTTACTGTTAACGGCTTGCCTCATTTGCTTTATCATTTGTGCTCTCATTGTTTGTGTTTGTGTGTGTGTGTGTGTGTGTCTCCATTACTCTCAAATGATTTGGTATATATGTGTATATGGAGATCTTCCTCAACTTACGGTGGGCTTACATCTCGATAAACCTGTTCTCAGATTAAAATATCCTAAGTCGGGGCGCCTGGGTGGCTCAGTCGGTTAAGCGGCCGACTCCGGCTCAGGTCACGATCTCATGGTCCGTGCGTTCGAGCCCCGCGTCGGGCTCTGTGCTGACAGCTCAGAGCCTGGAGCCTGTTTCAGGTTCTGTGTCGCCCTCTCTCTGACCCTCCCCTGTTCATGCTCTGTCTTTCCCTGTCTCAAAAATAAACGTTAAAAATTTTTTTTTTAAATATCATAAGTCAAAACTGCGTTTACTACACCTGACCTATTGACCATCGCAACTCAGCCGAGCCCAACTTAAACCCGTTGAGAACACTTAACATTAGTCTACAGTTGGGCGAAATAATCTGACACGAAGTTATTTTATAATGAAGTGTCGAACATCCCATGTAATATCCTGAATTCTGTACTGAAAGTGAAAACCAAAATGGTTCTAAGTGCACTGCTCGTTGGTCCTCATGAATTCGTGGCTGCTGTCGTCCAGCACCACGAGAGAGTATCATCCTGCATGTTGCCAGCCTGGAAAAGATCCAAACTCAAAAATCAAAGTACAGTTTCTGCTGAACGCATATTGTTTTTCACCATCGTAAAGTTGAAAAACCCTAAGCGGGACCACCACAAGTCGCTGACTGTATATACGTGGACTACAGTGTGTGCATACACAGACACACACACACACACACACACACACACACACACAGTAAAACTTTGGATTTCGAGTAACTTGCTCTGTGAGTGTTCCGCAAGACGAGCAAACATTTCTAGTAAATTTTAACTTCATAAACGAGCGATATCTTGCGATGCGAGTAGTACGTGATGCCCAATGTCACATGATCACAACTGAGCCAATGGTTCGTCTCTCTTTCTCTCTCTCTCTCTCTCTCTCTCTCTCACTCTCTCTCTCTCTGGGATTGTGGGTGATCATCAATGCAATGTCACAATGCGAAATGCTCAAAAGGAGGTAAAAGCAAGTGTCATTGGATAGGTTCCTTGCTAAAGTTGCACAAAAAGATTCCATTGAGCCAACAGATCGCAGTGATTCCCTTCGTGATAGTGAAAGTGGTCCTGCACAGTAACCCTCCTCTCTCTTGTCACCCTCATACCAGCCATGAAGGCTTTCAAAAGGTAAGTGCAGGTTAATTTTTTTCTTTATATTTTGTATTTTCTTTACTATTTTTATTATATTACAGTATTATAATCATTTTTATATGAATATTTTTGGGTTGTGGAACGAATCATCTGAGTTTCCATTACGTCTTATGGGGAAATTCGCTTTGATATACAAGCACTTTGGGTTACATAATTTGTTTCTGGAATGAATCATGCTCTCAAACCAAGATTTTACTATATACACATATACACATATATACACATATATACGTGTATATATGTGTATATGTGTATTATATACATATATGTATATATGTGTATATATGTATACATATATACGTATATATGTGTATATGTGTATATAGTAAATACGTATAGTAAATATACGTATATACACATATATACGTATGTGTACGTATGTGTATATGTGTATATGTGTGTATAGTAAATATACGTATATACACATATATACGTATATATGTGTATATATGTATATATATGTATATGTGTGTGTGTATATATATATAACCATTTGAAAGTAAATTGCATACATTGTGGCTCTATACATGAAATACTTTAGTATACGTGTTCTAAGTATGAATTCCCAAAGAAAATATCCTTTAAAATTCCAAGAATAGGGACACCTGGGTGGCTCAGTCAGTTAAACTCTTGATTTCAGCTCAGGCCATGATCTCGGGGTTCATGGGGTGGAGCCCCGCTTCAGGTTCTGCACTTACAGCTCATAGCCTACGTGGGACTCTGTCTCCCTCTCTCTCTGCCCCTGCCCACCCCTCTCGAAATAAACAAATAAACATTTAAAAAAATAAAATTCCAGGGGCACCTGGCTGGTTCACTCGGTGGAGCCTCCGACTTCAGCTCAGGTCATGATCTCGAGGTTCATGAGTTCGAGCCCCATATCGGGCTCTGTGCTGACAGCTCAGAGCCTGGAGCCTGCCTTGGATTCTGTGTCTCCCTCTCTCTCTCTGCCTCTCCCCCACTCTCGCCCTGTCTCTGTCTCTCTCTCTCTCAAAAAAAATAAACATTTAAAACATTTTTAAATAAAATTCCAAGAACAAACGTTGAAAAGGGGCCCCTCCAGCTAGCTGGTTGGGACCCCAGAGCAGTGCACCACGGTGCTGGCCTGGGTAAAGCCCTCACCCACGTGCCCTCCCCTGCTCCGGGCACGGCAGCCCTCCTCTGTTCCCTCTAGGAAGTGCGACGTGGGGGGAAGAGAGAAGCAAGCACGAGAAATAGGACGGGCCGGGGCAGCCGGCCACAAGAGAAGTGAGGAAAGAGCCAGACAGTCCTGATCGCTTCTGGGAAACCAAACCACTAGAGGAGAGGAGGGAGGAAGAACACTTAAAGTTGTTTTTTATTTCAAACCGGGATGGGGAGGAAGGAAAGCACTACGCTGAAAGGGAACACATGGGCTTTTTTTCCCTCCTGCTATTTTATTTTATTTTTATTTTACTTTATTTTATTTATTTATTTTTACTTTTATATTAAATTTTATTTTAATTTTATTTATTTTAATTTATTTAATTTAAATTCATTCCTGTTAGTTAACACGTGGTGTAGTAATGGTTTTAGCAGTAGCATTTGGTGATTCGTCACTTACATACAACACCCAGCGCTCAGCATAGGTGCCCTCCTTCGTCCCCGTCACCCATCTAGCCCGTTCCCCACCCACCTCCCTCCATCAACCCTCAGTTTGTCCTCTATTCTTAAGAGTCTCTTATGGTTTGCCTCCCTCCCTGTTTTTATCTTATTTTATTTTTCCTTCCCTTCCCCGACGTTCATCTGTTGTGTTTCTTCAATCGCACATCTGAGGGAAATCATATGGTATTTGTCTTTCTCTGATTGACTTCTTTCACTTAGCATCATACTCTCTAGTTCCATCCACGGGAACACACGGGCTTTGGGAAGATGTGGACAGACATCCCAAAGACACCCTTTCTCTACTTGTTTCATTTGCTTAGGACTGCCTTTCAGGGAAGTCTCGGGAGGCCTTGAACACCACAGGCATCTCAGTGGTGACACACTGAAACGATAGGTCTTTTCTCCTGGAAACACCCTACCATCATTTTCCTCGTTTGGAACGCTCATGTCTTCATCACTGTCCTAATGTGAGAAGCAACCCGCTCTGGCCCCAGCTCGGAGGTTGTTGACTGCGGCTTGCCGGCCCCTTGTGGCCGGGAAGGACCCTCCCAGCTCCTGGCTCTGCCTGGCTTCGCTGTGACTCCAGGGAGGAGAGGGGGGCCTGGAGGCAGCAGCGGATGCTAGGTGTCTAATCACGGGCTTCCCGGGAATATTGGACAATCTGCTTCTTTACCCAAACCACCATTTACCTGGAGAAACTTCCGATGGCCCAGAACAAACCATAGAGGCCACTCCAGTCCCTTGTTTCCAGGACGTGGGTAACGTTGTACGGGTAAGGCTTTCCAGTTTCTCAGATGAAAGGTGCAAAAATAGATGGCAGGCGAGATATGTTTCGAGAAGCCTCTCACCAGCCCGTGAGGGGGAAGACCGAATGGAAATAACATATGCCAAAGAAGTTTGTAAACTCTAAAGAAGTCCATACATAGGCAACATTATTTTGGGGGGAAAAATCAGCAACCGTGTGGCCTCCATAACAGTCTCTTGGACACTCACAACTTCTCCAAGCTTCAGTCTCCCCATCTGGGAATAGCGGTACATCCCACAGGCAGGTATTGCCAGAGTTACATGAGTCCGTAGGTAAAGGGCTTACCTTTTACTGTGCAGGACTGACAGCTATTAAAGTTTTAATAAATTTAGCTATTACTATTATTATTTGACTGTATTACTATTATTACTATTCATATTATTATTATTTATTATTATTCTCTAGGAGATATAGTCCTATCATCAGTTTTATGACATGCCAGGAGAATCTTTCCCTAAAGTGAAATTCTACTTCACGGTTGATAGAGGTCCTTCAAGTACAGACAGATCCCATTTAAGTAAGGCAGCACCTAAAATTCCTCATAAAGTTCTCTCCATACAGACGGAGCCATAGCTCTTCCAAGGGGAAAGATATATTTGAATGGTCACTTGATATGAACATAACATAGAAGGGATCTAAGTGGACTTTGGAGAGTTGACAGGATGGACTCTAGGCCCTCTCAGGCCTAAAATTCCACATCACATGACTCTAGGACCTGCATCATTGCCTGCAATTTGATGAACACAGGGAAACGGCAGAAGAGCCCAGAGACACGTCACAGCACAAGGCCGTGGTCAACCCCGTGCCACATGCTGGAGGGGAACACTCCATCCTTTCGTCCTCAGAGACAGGCACTCTGGTCCCTCCCAGTCACACAACGAGACTCTCAGAATGGCACAGAGGCTACCAGGGAGGGTAATCTCCCTGCCGGTGCCGTGTGCCAAGAATGCGTTCCAAGTGGAGAAAAGATTGGCATCGAGTTGAAGTAAATCAACATAGTAAGACTCGGCGGGATGGCTTGAAAAAGGAAAACAGACCTAAGTAAATAATTGACTGTAAACGCTGGCAAGGATGATTTAGATGTCAGTCTGGTTTTTGCATGATCTAAATAATATCAATTCTTAGTGTTTTGGCAGAAAATAAGGCAAATAAGATCACATAATTTGTCAATTCTGACAGCAATAGAGTTAATAGAACCCTGTGATTCGTGTGCATAGGAACAAACCGTATATGTGTGTATTGGGACATAGAAGCTACATATCCTCACTTCTTAGTTATAGAAGGGTAGAATAACAAGTTGGTGAATTAACGGTAGGAAATCATAATAACGGGCCATAAACTGTTAAGAATGATTTATCATTATAAATCAGCAATACTTTGATATATAAGATACTTATAGTTTGGAATTACGTGACAAAAATAGATTAACACCCAAATCGCTCATGTTCGTTGAGCACCTCTGGAACACCAAATGCTATGCAAAATGATTTTCATGCATTATCTCATCTAATTCTTGAGACAGATAGTGTCTAATCCCATTTTGCAGATGATACTATGGTTCTTACATAAATTGTTTTCTTCCCTTTCATATCATTTGTCACAATTTATAATCACACACTTATTTACTTGGGTATCGGATTAGTGTGAAACACGCAATTACAACGTATGCTTCTTGACTACAGCAACTGCCACTGGTTTGCTAAGCTTTCCCTAGCAAAGGGCTCCGCACATAGCAACAAATATTTGTTGACTAAAGTGATGAATCTCGGAGAGTTAAGAAGCTTGCCCATGGCCACTCAGTTTTGGGAAACCCTGTTTTGGGAACTATTAACTTTTGGATATTCCGTACATACTACATTGGGTCTGCTGAAAACACGGAAGTTAGACGGCCATCTTAAACCATAAAAAGTCACAAGTGATATCATGGCTCAATAAGATGTCCTTCGCTCATATCCCCACTTTAACAACAACAATTTGGAATCCTTCCACGGACAAAAGGGCCTTTGTGGGAGCTGTGTGATTCGGCACGGGGTGCCAAGGGACTCGGGAGAAGTATCACCCATCCATGCATCAGGTAATGAGTACACAGACCTTGGTCTCAGCTGTGGACTCTGCAGGGGCCCATGAACTCGTTCCATCTTGGCCATGGTCCAGAAGCCCTTGGAGAACACAGTCTCAGATAATCACTCACGGACAAGAGAGCCTTTGTGCAAGTTCAGGTTTCCAGAAGAGACTTCCCAGCACACCATTGGAGAAAAAAAATACGACTTTGGACACATTGGAGAGGGTAAAAGGAATAGTTTGACTTTACCCGTGTCCCCCTTCTCCAGGTGGCAGAGCTCAGAGCCAGGTTTAAAATGTTTATTTATTTTTGAGAAAGAGAGAGAGAGAGAACAAGCACACAAGCAGGGGAGGGGCAGAGAGAGAGAGAGAGACGGAGACACAGAATCTGAAGTTGGCTCCAAGCTGTCAGCACAGAGCCCAATGCAGGGCTCGAACCCACGAACCATGAGATCATGACCCGAGCCGAAGCGGACACTCAACCGACTGAGCCACACAGGCGCCCCTCGGGTGGCATAGCTCAATACCAAGGAGACCTTCCCAATCCGTGATTTCTCCCACGGGGAGTATGTGAATAAGTACCCAGTTTCTCCAAATATGCAGGATGCTGCCAAAGAGACGTATTCTTCTCCCACGCCCCATCCAGAGCACAGAATTGTGACCTGCGTGGCTGGGGGAGGGAAGAGACTGGGAGAGCAGCTGACAGGACACTCAGAGGGCATTAAAGGATGCAGATCCTAATCACTGCATCAAGGCTTCCATCCAGAAGCCCACCCATGTGCGGCTCAGAACACTTCACCCACAGATCCCTGCAATGAGCCCTGTGCTCTGTGCCTTATCCCCATGCACCCCCACCCTGTGACCAGCTCCCTCTCCATGCTTCTGATCGTCTAAAGCAAGCTTTGCAGATGGCTAGTGAGCATGTGCAAGAAAGCCTGCCTAAATGTGTGGGCAGGGAGAGCCCACAAACTTGAGCTTTAGCACTGTCCCTGGGAAGGCAAAAGGGAGGCTATCAGCACACAAGCCTGGCACTTTGCAAGATCAAGAGAAGGCATCCAGGCTTAAGAATTCTGCCAAACACAGGGCGCCTTGGTGGCTCAGTCGGTTGAGCGTCGGACTTCGGCTCAGGTCATGATCTCGCGGTCCGTGAGTTCGAGCCCCACGTCGGGCTCTGTGCTGACAGCTCAGAGCCTGGAGCCTGCTTCAGATTCTGTGTCTCCCTCTCTTTCTGCCCCCCCTCCCCCACTCATCCTCTCTCTCTCTCTCTGTCAAAAATAAATAAACATTAAAAAAAAATTTTTTTTTTTAAATTCTGCCAAACAATGGGCACCTGGGTGGCGCAGTGGGTTAAGCCTCTGACTTTGGCTCAGGTCATGGTCTCACGGTTCGTGAGTTCAAGCCCCACGTCTGGGTCTGTGCTAACAGCTCAGAGCATGGAGCCTGCTTCAGATTCTATGTCTCCCTCTCTCTCTGCCCCTCCCCCAACACTCTCTCTCTCTCTCTCTCTCTATCTCTCTCTAAAAAATAAACATTTGAATAAAAAAAAAAAAAAAAGAATTCTGCCAAACAAGGGAGCAAGAAACATGGAACAAGTGTATCCATAGAAGGTCTGGGAAAGCCTCAGAACCTTGTCAGGGCTGAACGAAGGCATTTTTCTCCTGAAAGCAGTTAGTAAAGACGAGAGGAGGCGACTCCCACTTCAAATGGGAAGACAGTGATGCAAGACTGGAAAGAACATGAAAAACCAGGGAAACATAACGCCACCAAAGGATCACAAAAATCTTCTAATAACCAACTTCAAAGACATGGAGATTTGTGCTTTACGTAATAAAGAAGGGAAAACGATTAATAAGATGGCATTGGTAGATCCGTACTTGTCAATAATTGCTCTAAAGGTAAGTGAATCAAATTATCCAATCAAAAGGTATAGAGTGGTTGGATGGATTAAAAAAAAAAAAAAAAAAAACAAGACACAAGTACATACTTCCTTGTAGGAATGAGATTCACTTCAGCTTTAAGGATACACGGGTTCAAAGTAAAGGGATGGAAAATCATATTCGATGCAAGCGGAAACCAAGAGTGCAGGGGTAGCTTTACTCATACCAAACAAAATAGACTCTAAGCCAAAAATGGTAACAAGAGACAAAGAAAGTCATATTATAATGACAAAGGAGTGGATTCATCTAAAGGATATAACACTCATAAATATTTATGAGCCCAACACCAAAGCACCTAAAGATATTAAACAAATACAAACCTATCTACATAGAGAAATAGACAACAATACAAGAAGAGTAGGAGACTTCCATACCCCACTTTCAACAATGAATAGATCACCCAGACAGAGAATCAATAAAGAAACATTGCAACTGAACTATGCTTTAGACCCCATTGACCTAACGCACATGTACAGAATATTCCATCCATCAGCAGCAGAGTACACATTCTTCTCAAGTGCATCTTGGCCCATCCTCCAAGATAGATCATAGGTTAGACCATAGAACAAGCCTTAGCAAATTTAAGGATATTAAAATCATGCCAAGTATCATTTCTGAACGCAGTGATAGGAAACTAGAAGTCAAGAAGAAGAAAACTGCAAAATTCACAAATATTTGGATATTAAACAACACAGTCCTGAACAAGCAATGGGTCAAAGAAGAAATCAAAAGGGAAATAAAAAAAAATATCTTGAAACAAATGAAAATAGAAATATGATACACCAAAACTTACAGGCGAGGCAAAAGCAGTTCTAAGAGAGAATTTTAGAGGGGTAGCTGGCTGCTTGCTCGGTCAGTGGAGCACGTGACTATTGATATCAGGGTTGTAAGGTCAAGGTCCACCGGGGCTTTAAATTTTAAAACTTAAAGAATTTTTTAAAAAACAAGAGGGAATTTTATAGTGATAAATGCCTACTTTAAGAGACAACACAGCTCTCAAACAACCTAACTTTATACCTCAAGAAGTAGAACGAAGAACAAACTAAGCTCAAAGTTAGCAGAAGGAAGGAAATAACACGAACAGAAATAAATGAAATGGAGGGCCACTTGGTGGCTCAGTCCGTTAAGTGTCTGACTCTTGATTTCAGCTCAGGTCATGACCTCAGAGTCGTGACACTGAGCCCCACATTGGGCTCCATGCTGAGCCTGGGGCCTGCTTAAGATTCTCTCTCTCCCTCTCCCTCTGCTTCTCCCCCTGCTCTCAAAAAATTAATAAAAATTTAAAAATTTAATTACATTAACATTGTATTTTTAAAAAATGAAATGGAGGCCAGAAAGACAATAGAAAAGATCAGCTAGACTAACAAAAAGAGAAGACTCAAATCAAATCAAAAGTGAAAAAAAAAAACTGTTACCACAAAATGCAAAGCTTTATAAGAGACTCTTATGAATAATTACATGCCAACCAACTAAATAAGCAAGAAGGAAGGGATAAACTCCTAGAAACATACAACTTCCAAGACGAAATCATGAAGAAATAGAAAACATAAACAGAGCAATAATGAGGAAGGAAATTGAATCAATAACCAAAAATCTCCCAACAAAGAAAAGCCCAGGATCAAATGGTTTCCCTGGGGAATGACACCAAACATTTAAAGAAGAATGAATGCCATTCCTTCACAAACTCTTCCAAAAATTGAAGAGGAATTTCCATTACCAAACTAATTTTGCAAGACCAACATTACTCTGATTCCAAAGCCAGAGAAGGACACTACAAGAAAACAAAACCACAGACCGGTATCTGATAAATATAGATGCAAACATTCTCACCAAAATATTGGGGGGCTGTATATGCTAACTAATTGGACGTAAATTTAAAAAAATAAAATTAATAAAAAAAATAAAATTGTTATAAGCATTAAAAGATAAAATTATTGGAAGCATTTAAAAAAACATATTAGGAGACCAAATTCAACAGCACATGAAAAGGATCACACATCACCGCCAAGTGGAATTCATCCCTGGGATGCAAAGATGATTCAAAGTATGCAAATCAATCAACATGATGCACCACACTAAAGGAGTCAAAGTTCAAAATCAACTATACTTGAATTAAAATAAAAACTTAATGAACAAGAAAAGGAGGGGTACCTGGGTGGCTCAGTCGGTTGAGCGTCCAACTTCAGCTCAGCTCTTGATCTCGCGGTTTGTGAGTTCGAGCCCCGCGTCGGGCTCTGTGCTGACAGCTCGGAGCCTGGAGCCTGCTTCAGATTCTGTGTCTCCCTCTCCCTGTGTTCCTTCTCCGCTTACAGTCTCTCTCTCTCTCTCTCTCTCTCTCTCAAGAATAAACTTCAAAAAACTTAAAAAAAAACAAGAAAACGAAAAGATCTCAGCATCATCTCAATAGATGCACAAAAAAGCATTTAACAAAATCTAAGTCCTATTATGATAAAAATGCTTAACGAACCGGGTACAAAATGAAGTACCTCAACATAGTAAAGGCATATATGACAAGCCCACAGCTAAGGTCACACTCAATGGTGAAAGACTGAAAACTATTTTTTTAATCTATTTTTATTTTTTTTAATGTTTATTTGCTTTTGAGACAATGCGAGAGACAGAGTGCAAGCAGCAGAGGGGCAGACAGAGGGAGACACAGAATCTGAAGCGGGCTCCGGGCTGTCAGCCCAGAGCCTGATGCGGGGCTCGAACTCACGAACCATGAGATCATGACCCGAGCCGAAGTCGGACGCTTCACTGACTGAGCCACCCAGGCGCCCCCAAAAACTCTTTTTCTAAGATTGGGAACAAGATAAGGGGGCCCACTCTTACCTCTCCTATTCAACACAATACTGAAAGCCCTAATCAGAGCACTTAAGCAAGAAGAAATAAAAGGCAGGCAAGTAAGAAAGAAAGAAAAATGGCTGTGTTTGCAAGCGATATGATCTTATATAGAGAAAATCGTTAAGACTCCACCAGAAAAAAAAAAAAAACAACCTGTTAGAACTAATGAACTAATTCAGTAAAGTTGCTCGTAGAACATCAACATGGAGAAATCAGTTTCACGTCAAAACGTGAACAGCCTACTATCTGAAAAAGAATTAACACAATCTCATTCATAAGAGTATCAAAAACAATAAAAATATTTACAAAGAAATTCAACCAAGGAGGTGAAAGATTTGTGCTCTGAAAACTAAGTCCTTGATGAAAGACGTTGAAGAAGAAACAAATAAAAGGACAGATATTCTGTGCTCATGACTGGAAAAGTTAACATTGTTCAAATGACCATATTAGCCAAAAAATATCTACAGCCTCAACGTCATTATCTATCAAAAGTGCACTGGCATTTTTCACAGAAATAGAGAAGGCAATTCTAAGATTCATAGGGAACCCAGAAAGACTCCAAGTAGCCAAAGCAATCCCAAGAAAACAAATAAAGTTGGAGGCATCACACTTCCTGACCATCAAGTACAAAAGTATAATTATCAAAACAGTATGGTACTAGCATAAAAAGAGACACTTAAGCCAATGGAACGTCATCAAGAGCCCAGAAATGAACCCAAGCATATATGGACAATTCGTATCTGAAAAGGGAACCAAGAACATTCAATGGAGAAAGGATAATCTCCTCGATAAGTGGTGTTGGGGAAAGTGGATAATCACACAAAAAGAATGAAAATGGAGTCCTATTTTACACCACCCCCAGAAGTTAACTCAAAATGAAGACTTAGACTTAAGACTTGAAACCGTAAAACTCCTAGAAGGAAAAAATCAGGAAAAATCTCATTGGAATTGGTCTTGGCAGCAGTTTTTTTTTAATGTTTATTTTTGAGAGAGAGAGAGACAGAGCACGAGAGGAGGAGTGGCAGAGAGAGGGAGACACAGAATCTCAAGCAGGCTCCCAGCTCTGAGCGGTCAGCAGAGAGCCCGATGTGGGGCTCGAACTCATGAACCGTGAGATCGTGACCCGAGCCGGAGTCGGGCGCTCAAGTGACTGAGCCACCCAGGCGTCCCATTGCCAGCAATATTTTGAATAGGAGCACAGTCAACCAAAGCAAAAATAAATCAGTAGGCCTATAATCAACAAAATGAGAAGGCAACCTCCAGAATGGGAGAAAATACTTGCCAACAACATATCTGATAAAGGGCTGACGTCCAAAATATGTAAGGAATTCATACGACTCAAAAGCAAGCACAAAACAAAACAAAAACAAACAATCCCATTGAAAACCGGCCAGAGGCACCGAATAGACATTTTTCCAAGGAAGAGATACACGTCCAACAGATATATGGAAAGATGCACCACACCACTAATCATCAGGGAGGTGCAAATCAAAACCACCAGGAGACTGTCACCTCACACCCGTTAGAGTGGCAATTATCAGAAAGACAAGAGACAACAAGCGTTGGCAAGGATGTGGGGAAACACGAAGTCCTGGGCGCCACTGGCAGAAATGGAAATTAACGCAGCCACCGTGGAAAACGGTATGGAGGTGCCTCAAAAAACTAAAAAGACTATTACACGTGATCTAGCAATCCCTCCTTTGAGTGCATATCCAAAGGAAATAAAATCAGGGTCTCAAAGAGATACCTGCACCCCCACTTTCGGGGCAGCATCATTTACAAAGAGCTGAGAGATGTAAACAAGCTAGTTGTCCTTCTGCGGACGAGTGAAGAAGAGGGCAGCACACGTATCCAACGGATAATTATTCGGCCCCGAGAATATACGCAGTTCTGCCATTTGCAACAACACGGTTGGATCTTCAGAGCCGTATGCTGACTGAACTAAGTCAGACGAAGAAAATCCCGTATGCCGTCGCTCATGGGTGAAATCCGAAAAGGTCATCCTCAGAGAAGCCGAGGGTGGGATGCCGGTGTGCCGGGGGCGGGTCCGGGCCAGGGCGGCGAAGGTGTCAGCCAAGGGGACCAACTGTCAATTATGAGATGAACACGTTCTAAGGGGCTAACGTACAGCCTGGGGACTGCAGTTAACGATACCGTATTACAGAGTTAAAAGTTGCTGAGAATAAATCTTACATGTTCTCACCCCAGAAAGGAAAGCAATGATAATTGTGCGAGGTGAACTAACCCTACCGTGGTAATCATTTCAGAATACGGAGGCCTATCGAGTCGACACGTTGTGCGCCTTAAACTTACGCAACGCTCTGTCAATTACATCTCAACAAAGCCGGAATGCAAACCGTAGGGGGTCAAACAGAAGGAAAAGCTCCAACGATTATAGAGTTGCTGGCTCCAAAGTCCTTGAGATCCCGGATGAAGGCAAGCAACCACCTACATTCAGACTTTCCGCTTTGAGGGAAACAAAATAAGCTCTATTTGTATTTAAGCTGCTGTAAGGCGGGTTTTCCTCTACTTGCAGCTTAAAGGGCTGGTGATGGAGCCCCCTGCCCCCGTGAGAGCCGCAGTTGTTCAGAGGCTCGTGGGGAGAGTTTAAAAAAAAAAAATTTTTTTTAATGTTTATTATGTCTGAGAGAGAGAGGGCCAAAGACCAAGCAGGGAAGGGGCAGAGAGAGAGAGGGAGGCCCAGAATCGGAAGCACAGAGCCCGACGCGGGGCTCGAACTCACAGACCGCGAGATCATGACCTGAGGTGCAGTCGGCCGCCCATCCGACTGAGCCACCCAGGCGCCCCGAGAGTTTTGAACAACGATACCACAGACGTCCTATGCGGTCAGGAAAAAAGGCTGTTTTGCATGGTAGTCGGGGAACTGGAGGGCCCTTGGCTCTTGGTGGTTCTAAGAATGGGAGGCAGAGAGGGACGAAGGGAAGAGATGGGGCTATTTCAGAGCAAAGTCGAGGGCTCAGCTCTAAGGACCATGAGACTTGGGACTCCCAGATCTATTCTAAACTCTCTGAGGGCGACACTAGACTGACAAAGTGTTTACTCAACACGGAAGCCCTGAGGCCTGTGGAGAAAAAGCAAACAGAAGGGGACACAGAATGTACCTGGAGATGAGGCATTTGCTTTCAAGACGAGCGGCCTGAGTGACGCGGGGGCCGGCGGGGGTTGAGCCAGTGCGGCCTGGGGTCCTGACACAGGTCGGCGGTAGGAAGGGGAGCGAGCGCTTAGCCAGGCAAGCAGGTTTCCTGCGGCACCTGAGACCCAGGAAGCCTTCTGGATCATTTGCCCGAGAGGCGTGGCCCCGTGCCTATGCACGTTAACGGAGGACTGCCCGCACCTGGGACTCGTACAGCTTCTCAGCCATCTGGGGCCCAGAAAGTGGTGGACGCTCCCTCCCGATCCGGTCACCCCGATGAACTGCAGAGAGCAGGGGGACAGTCATTTCAGCCGCAAGGTGATGCTGCACAGACATTTTCTAACATGTGAAAAAGGATGTAGGGTTCAGTTATGCAACCAACAGCAGCCACAGATGATTGTAACTCTTTGACGAAGTATTCGAGTCCTGCCTTGCCATTACTTGTGTCACTTGGGATTTGTGTCGGCAGAAGGTAAACTCGTGATTGCTTCTGCCTCCTGTATTTATCAGAACGGGGGGGTGTTCAGGGCCCCTCCTCCGTTTCTACGGTTAGTAGATTGCTGATTCCATCGCACCAACCGAGCCCCCCCCGGACTCAGAATGCCGCAGGTTGAAGGAAGACTTTAAAGGTAATCCCCTGGCTTTCAGACGAATCAGCTAAGGCCCAGGTTGTTAACAAAGCTAATTGGAACGGAGACCAATAAGATGCCTCTAGAAGGCCATGCTCGTGTCCTCGTGCAGCTCTCCGGGTAGGAAAGGATCCCTGCTCAGTGTTTTCTAAAAGGCCCCCTGCACAGAAGACACGAACAGACATTTCTCCAGAGAAGACGTACAGAGGGCCAAGAGACACGTGAAAAAACGCTCCGCGTCGCTCAGCACTGGGGAAATGCAAATCAAGACTACCAAGAGATAACCACCTGAGACCTGTCAGAATGGCTAAAATCAACAACACAGGAAACAAGCGTTTGGCGAGGATGCGGAGAAACGGGAACCCTCTTGCACCGTTGCCGGGAGAGCAAACTGGTGCAGCCACTGTGGAGAACAGTTAGGGGGTTCCTCAAAAGGTTAAAAATAGAACCACCTTGGGGCGCCTGGGTGGCTCAGTCGGTTGGGCGTCCGACTTCGGCTCAGGTCACGATCTCGCGGTCCGTGAGTTCGAGCCCCGCGTCGGGCTCTGTGCTGACAGCTCAGAGCCCGGAGCCTGTTTCGGATTCTGTGTCTCCCTCTCTCTGACCCTCCCCCGTTCATGCTCTGTCTCTCTCTGTCTCATAAATAAATAAACGTTAAAAAAAAAATTAAAAAAAAAAAAATAGAACCACCTTGCGATTCGGTAATTGCACTACTGGCTATGTGCTCAAAGAACACAAAAACGCCAACTGGAAGGGACATATGAACGCCTATGTTTATTGCGCCATTACTTACAACAGCCAGATCCTGGAAGCCGCCCAAGTGCCCATCAGTAGAGGAATGGGTAGAGAAGATGTGCCCTATGTAAATATAACGGAATATTACCCAGCCGTGAACAGAATGAAATCGTGCCATTTGCAACGACGTGATTGGCGCTGGAGAACATATGCTAAGCGAAATGAGCCAGTCAGAGAGAGACGAATACCGTATGACTTGGGTCATGTGCGGACTTTAAGAAACAAAACCCCGAGCAAAGGGGGGAAAGAGGAGACAAACCAAAAAACAGGCTTTCAGCTGCAGAGAACGAACTGACGGTCAAACGACAGGAGGTCACTGGGGGGGTGGGTGAAATGGACGATGGGGACGAAGAGTACACTTATCACCAGGAGCGCGGAGCGATAAATATGTAGAATTGCTGAATCGCTACGTGGTACACCTGAAATACTCTGACACCGTATGTCGACTGCACCGGAATTAAAATAAAATTTTAATAATTAAAGGCCCCTAACAGGGTTGTATCCACGGATGCGACGGACGGTTGTGAGAAGCTTTAGCGCCACACGGGACTGTCGGTACTCCGAGTGAGTGCAAGTGACCCCCTGGGGAGGCAGCAATGACAGAAATCAGTCAATTAGCTGAAAGAAAACGGACTGACAAAGCAGTCATTTGGAAAACCACTTCATCTCAGTCGCTGCCAACTTCAGATAAGAAGCATATACACAATCATCTAAGGCAGGAGTACCACTTAATATTTTTCCTGAGTGTTTAAATATCACCACTTATCGGTGATTACCTCTGCATATTTGTAAGAAAACAAATAAAATGAAACGTATTACCGGGATATGAAGCCACATTTTGTTGTAAGGAATTTAAATAAATTTTATATTTTAGTCTGCCAATTATGTTCTTTCCTTCCAGTTTCTGAATGCAATTAATTAAAACAGTAATGGGTCTGTAATCAAAGTTTATATTAGTGTTTGGATTATTGAAGTACTGAGAGAAAATGATTTCCCACCAAATACATTTTCGCTTAGCTAATAATTTCCATCTTACACGAGGAGAAGAAAAAGAGAGGTAGAAAACAACGTTGAGGTTTCTAAGGGGAGCAGCTCAAAGGATGAATTCACATCATTAGAGATTCACTAATAGTTGTAGGGGATTGTTTGCAAAAAGAATTGGAATAATTTCCTTCCTCTCTCCGTGCCCTCGACACTGACGCTTGGCTTGCCCATGTGGCTTGCTTTGCTAATGGAACAATAGCAAATGTGACACCAGCAAAGACTTGAAACATATTTGTGTGTTGCTCTCGGGTACTCTCTAACTACAACCAAGCGAATGAGCCCAGGCTAGCCCGCTGAATAATGAGACATGTGGTCAAACCATCCCCTGCCTCACGCGACATAGAGACATAACCAGACACGTGAATGAAGTCACCCGCAATGAGCCAACCTCAGCCTAGGTTACCCAGACCAGAAGGGCTACCAGCGAAATGATAGGAAATTATAAATATTTTCCTTTATGAAAAATACCCTTGAGGCCCTTTTTAAAAAGTTTTATTTAATTTCAGAGAGAGAGAGAGAGCCCGCGTGTGGGCTGGGTAGGGGCAGAGAGAGGGAGAGAGAGAATCCCAGGCAGGCTCTACGATCAGCACAGATGAACACAACTGTGTTCTCACAACCGTGAGATCGTGACCCGAGTTGAAATCAAGATCAGACGCTTGACGGATTGAGCCGCCCAGGTAACCCCCTTTTAAGCTTTTAAAATTCTTTTAAGTGTCATAAAAGGTATCATTCTTTAAACACTGCATTTATAGAGAGAGAAAAAAGAAAAGATTAAACAATGTATAGCTCTATTTCTTTGTCCCATTCACAGCAAACTTTGCCGAAAGAATTGCGTATACTCATTATCTCCACGTCCTTTTTTCTACTGAATATCCTTAATCTTTAATTGGATTTCTGCCTGCTCCACTCTCTCAAACCTGCTTCGAGAAAACCCAACTCCCCCGCCTACCGCTCCGGCCCTTTTCACTCTCCTTTTCTGATTCTGCCTCTTCTTTCTGGTCCTTAACGGTGGAGCCTCTGGGCTTTTCTATGTTACACTACTTCCCTGCGTAACTCATCCCGTCCCATCGCATTAAATACTGCCTGTTCACTCGTCACTCTCACATTTGTATCTCCAAACCTGTTCTCTCCTTTTTTTTTTTTTTTTTAAGTTTAAGTGTTTATTTATTTAAGTAATCTCTACATCCAGCGCGGGACTCAGACTCACAACCCCAAGATCGAGTCCCACGCTCCACTGACTGAGCCAGCCAGGAACCCCCAAACCTGCCGTCTATTCTGAACGCCAGACTTCAAGAACCAACTACCTGCTAGATATCTCCACATGGGTAGCAAACTAACATGTCCAAAATAGATCTCTCTTTTTTTTTTAAGTTTATTTATTTTGAGAGAGACAGAGAAGGAGGGAGGGAACGAGTAGGGGAGGGGCAGAGAGGAAGGGAGGGAGAGGGAGAATCCCAAGCAGGCTCCGCACCATCAGCACAGCGCCCGACTCGGGGCTCAGACTCACGAACCGGGAGATCGTGACCTCACCCGCAATCAAGAGTTGGACACTTGACCGACTGAGCCACCCGGGCACCCCATTTAATATCACAATTTTTAATTAAATTTTTTAATTTAATATATCAAAAGTGTATGAAATATATATGCTTTAAAAATGTAGATGTGACTAACACTGCCCTCGAAACTCTATGGTGAGAGTCACCTGTACTGGGGAATCTCAGCGCGACTTAGGAAATGACGGCTATAAAATAAAATAACAGTGGCATTTTCCTAGACTTCCCATTATTTAGATACTACACACAATAGATGTGGGCCAGTGTCTTCAGATATAGCGGTAAGAAGTACAGGATTTAGAGGTGTGCTGGACGTTTCCATTTGACCATCCAGTCTGCTCCCTACCTATCCATATTCTGCTCTGTGCCCCCGAAACTGAACAACGCCATCTTGAGGAGATTGGAAGGTGGGAGGAGAGTAAGGACAGGATATTTACTCCTCTTCTGCTGGACTGTGAGTTGCCATATCCTTCTACCAAAGGCCATAAAAATTGTCTAGGGTCCCTTTCCATACAGTTATTCTCACCTGGTTCTGGTAATTCTTCCTTCCCTTTGCTCCCTCATGCTGTTGCTAGCCCCGGAGTATCACACCAACTCTTCTCTGAGCCCTGCCCCCCACCTTGGTAAATGGCCCCTTTCTTTTCTTAATATATATTTTTTTTTAATGTTTGTTTATTTTTGAGAGAGACAGAGTGTGAGGAGAAGAAAGGCAGAGAGAGAGGGAGACACAGAATCCAAAGCGGGCTCCAGGCTCTGAGCTGTCAGCACAGACCCCGATGTGGGGCTCAAACTCACAAAGGGCGCGATCATGACCCAAGCCCAAGTCGAGCACTCAACGGACTGAGCCGCCCAGGTGCCCATTAAATGGCCCTTTTATTAACTCACCTCAATTAACCGGCTGAAATGTGCCGTATGGTTTATGCTGGGACCCTGCATGATCCAGTATTTGGTACCAGAATTGGACCTAAGACACAGAACGCTAAAATGGCATTCTGGGATACGATGGATCACAAATGCGAAGTGTGCATAGAGACCTTCCTTGGGACGCTGGTAATCTTTATGGATTCAGCGACATCACAGTAATTCAAATTATCACACAGTGTACATGAAAGGGCAAGGTTTCGTGAGAGCAAGTGACGGTGGAGTTTGGTTGCCGTGCAATGATAGTGATTATATAAAGATGATGGAGGGTGCCTGGTGGCTTAGTCGGTTGAGCGTCCGACTTCAGCTCAGGTCACGTTCTGGCGGTCTGTGAGTCCGAGCCCCGGAGCAGTGGTTTGGCACAGGCTGTCTGGAGAGAAGTCGCGCGACCAAGCAATCGGCTGTTATTTTTCTCTCGAAGGTCTGGCCGGTTTGTTAATACACCACCTTGCGTTCGCTTTCCCTTGGTCCTTGCTTCCGTGCCTTGCTTTCCCTTTTCCCTCATCGCTGCTGCCCTGGGATTTGACCTCTTGCTCAGGGTAACAGATCAGCCAGGTTTGCCTGGGGCTGCAGGGATGTGGGACAATCAGTGTTAAAACCTGGACAGTCACAGGCAAACTGCACTGTGAATCAAGCGTTGAATCGGGCTCTCTTTTCTAAAGAATCCTACGCACCACAACTGGGATCGGTGGGAGTGGACCCCCAGAGCGGATTACAAGGCTGGATGGAAAAGAACCTAATGTCACTGAGGCACTCTCCCGGGGGAGGGAGGGAGAATGGAGGAACGGATTAATAGAAGTAACTGGAGAGCCTCGTCCCCCGCCTTTTCCCCGGGAGGGCCCACAGGACGCTTCCTTCATTAAAGGAAGAAAGAAGGCACCGGCGGTAAACGCAACACTTGCTTTGAGAAATTCAGTGTAGCCATTCTCTGTACACCAAGCTTGAGAACAGGAGATACTGCCACGAAATCGGGCTTCCCGATATGAAAGGAAATGCCAGGAGTGGGCTCCCTGGCCGTCTGGTTTCCACCAGAATGAGGCCCCAACAGGAGACCAGTGAACTCAGGGAGTTTATTCACCCGGCGCCTCCCTGCGGGATTGCCACAGGCTAGCTGTGTCTCCACTGAAGGTCAAGGCAGTCCTCTCCACACAGCCTTTCTGCCTCGAGGGTCACTTCCTGCCCCTCCCCACCCCGTTAGTCCTCCGAGTCCCGTTACGAGTGGGCTCCCCAACACCCCTCTTTACTTCGTAAACAATGTCTTTCCTCAAATTGATTAATTTGACTGTACGATCTGTTTCCTGCCAGGGCCCCATATATGCTTAGAATATATTTGGGAGTTTTTCCCAGAAACCTCGGAGAGAGGAACTGGGTGGCTAGGGAAAAGAAATGGGAGGAAATTTTTCCAGTGTATACTTTTAAATTGATTCTTTTTGGGGCGCCTGGGTGGCTCAGTCGGTTAAGTGGCCGAGTTTGGCTCGGGTCATGATCTCGCGGTCTGTGAGTTCGAGCCTCGCCTCGGGCTCTGGGCTGACAGCTCAGAGACTGGAGCCTGTTTCGGATTCTGCGTCTCCCTCTCTCTGACCCTCCCCCGTTCATGCTCTGTCTCTCTCTGTCTCAAAAATAAATAAACGTTAAAAAAAAATAAAAAAATAAATTGATTCTTCTTATTTTAGAGAGCAAGCGTGCACACACAAATGGGGGAGAAAGACAGAGAGAGAGAGAATCCCAAGCAGGCTCCACGTTCAACACGGAGCCTGATGTGGGGCCCGATCCCATGACCCTAGGATCATGACCTGAGCCCAAATCAAGAGTCAGACACTCACCCAGCTGAGCCACCCACATGCCACTACTTTTGAATTTAGAACTATGTAAATGCATTACTTATTAAAAAGAATATTCCCCAGTAATGTACACTTTTCACTTTATTTTTAAGGTTTACTCATTTATTTTGAGAGAGAGAGATCACAAGTAGGGAAGCGGGCGGGGGGGAGGGGGAGAATCCCAAGCAGGCTCCACACCACCAGTGCGGTGCAGGGCTCAAACTCACAAACCGAAAGATCATGACATGAGCTGAAGTTGGACGCATAACTAATGGAGCCACCCAGGTACTCCCACTTAATTTAATTTAATTTAATTTAATTTAATTTAATTTAATTTTACTTTATTTTATTTTATTTTACTTTAAGCTCTACACCCAATCTGGGGCTTGAACTCACAACCCGGAGATCAGGAGTCCCAGGCTCTACCAACTGAGCCAGCCAGGTGCCACTCACGTACACTTTTAAAGCAAAGTTAAGCCTGTGAGAGACAGAAGGGAGCCAACGTGGCAATTGATACCATAAGCCTTAAGCCTGTGACACAGGATTTCTGCTTCTAGAAATTCATGCTCAAAAAAGAATTGAAGGTACGTAACTTCACGTACAAGGAGGGTTCACTGCAGCCTTTCCTTTGGCAAAAGAAAATTTACTGGCAATCTAAATGCTCAAGAGTAAGGGCATTTGGAGAAAAACTTAGGACAAACATCTCTGTGGCCATCAAAGGTTGTGCGTTTAGAAGAATTTTGAAGAACAGAGGAGAATCTCATTATACAATGTTATAGGGCAGAAATAGAATACAAATGATTGTGTATAATTTTGTAAAATGTGTGTGTGTGTGTGTATTATCTCTATTTCACCAACGGAGCCACCTAGGCAGAGAATAGTTAATACTTGTATGTGTTCAAGGTCACAGGGCTTATGAATTTGGATTTGGGGGGCTCTGAGTAACAGAATACCCAACTTAAAGGAACTTAAACAAGTCAAGTATTTACTCTCCTCACCAAGACATTTGAGGATGTGCATTTCTGGGGTTAGTCTGGCAGCTCAATTATATCAGTAAAGACCCATGTTCTTTCTATCATGCCAGTCTTGTCACCTTCAGTGTCTGAGCTTTTGATCCTCAGGCTTGTCACCTTAGGTCACAAAATGACTGCTGCAGCTCCAAATGTCACATCATCCCAGGCAATGATCAAAGTAAGAAGGCCTGAGAAGCCAACTAGGTTACATCAGGCTCTTTGTCTGGGTCTCACCCAAGATGCAACCCGGGGTTTTTCCATAAGTGTACTGTTCTTGCTGAAACGACTTGAAAGAAAACCAGAAATAGCGTCAACCTTTTAATGGATTCTCTTCATCTGCAAAATGAGTAGGTTGGACTAGATAGTCTCTGAGGTCCCTCCTAGCTCGTCCAGACTCTGATGAGAAAAAAGCCTGGCAGAAAACCCACCAAATCATTAACTGTGGTGGATTTTGGATAGTGAGATTATGGAGAATTTTCATTATCTTTTTTACGATTTTCTTTCTTGCCAAATTTTGGAAGACTAGTATGTGTTATTTATGTAATGAGAAAATATATCATTTTTTAAAGATCGTAAATGTTCTACACTAGAAAACTCTTAAACTAACTTTACAAACGTACTACGTGGGGTTTTTTTAAGTTTGTCTGCCAACAGTTCCGCCCATTTTCATACGATCTATTCCCATACTTTGACCACGCTGTGTATACACATAAATGTCATCTGCGGTTACAGATATGGGCCTCCTAGTGAAATATTAGAATAGATAATGGCAGACGGTAAGGAAGGGATCTCTTCTCAAATGAGCTCAATTGCCTCAAACAACTGAAATTCCTCCAAGAAAAGACACAAAATATGTGGGTAAACTCACGACGCATTTAACTACCTGCAAAACTTGGTCACCAATGACAGGAATGTGCAAGTAATCCCAAATAGATTTATTTACAAGGTGTTCAGAACTACTTTGTTTCTCAGGGAAACTGGGTGGTCTTTCAACAAATTCCAAAGGTCTTTGGGTCCACCTCACAAATTCCTTAACATTCAGGAGACACGGACATGTTGAAAAAGAACAAGCAGGCGAGCTATTAAGTTTTTATTGGCAACAAATACTGTCAGCTGAGTTTCCTATAGGGACAGGCGGACTTCATTCGTTGTTGAGAAAATGTCTCCCAAATATCCACATCAGAAATACCGTAGTTTGTCTCCCGTCATTCTTTGAAGTAAAAATGGCGCTCCCTGAACAAAGCAGCCAATTCAATTTAGAACCTGAACAATCCCACAAGTCGTTTTCCTTGAGACAGCCCCCATCCTTTGGCACACTATCCGTTTCGTTACACGGACTATTAAAAAGGTATGTGTTCAAAAAAAAAGATACACGTTCGAGGATCGAAATCTAATAAAATTAACCATTTTTACTGCATATTCAAGGACCGTTGAGGTGCAACTGCCTTTTTTGGCAACTGAAGAATATAATGACTGTTGGTACAGGTTGGTGTCAGTTCCTTAATTTGTGTTAAGAAGTCAGAAGTTTTGCCCACATTTGCTTTTGTACCATGGATGCACTGGCAACACAGAGAAAAGTGCAAATAAAGTCTTAGTGTTACTATTTTGACCCCATGGGCACCCGGAAAGTATCCTGGGGATTCCCAGGGGTCAGCGGACCACACTTTGAGAACCATTGCTTTTAACCATGGGCAGGTAAATTTTAATTGAAAAAATAACTAAATTAAAAAGGAAAATAAAATCAGCACATAAATAAATTATATTTGTGCATTAATAAAGTTAAAAAAAATAAGACTCTCAACCCTTAAATAAATATATTCTACATTATCAGTGATCTCTATAAGTTGTCTTTTTTTTAAGACTTTATTTTTAAGTAATCTTTACACCCGGTTTGGGGCTCGAACTCAGCACCTCAAGATTAAGAGTCACCCAGTTCTTCTGACTGAGCGAACCAGGCACCCATCTACGAGTTAAGTCTTTAGTAATAACAAATGAAAAGATAATTTGGATTCTTACACATTTTTTCTAAAATTATTTATTTTTCTTACTAGGCAACATTCTATCACTCTACCAAATTTTCGAACACATTATTATGCTAGTTTGTTAGATTATCCTCCCTACCCCATCCCCACTCCACCCCAAATTTCGTGAGGTCAGGGACTATATGCCATCCATGACTGAAACTAACACTTGGCACACAGGAAGTCTTCCACAGATGTTTGTTTTCCTCGGTGAACATATTTATCAATCAGTCAAGAAACAAGATAAGTTCTTAAAATCAAAACCGTAGGGGCACCTGGCTGGTTCAGTTGGTAGAACATGCGACTGTTGATCTTGGGGTTATAAGTTTGAGCCCCATGTTGGGTGTAGAGATTCCTTACAAATAAAATCCTTAAAAAATAACTAAACCAAAAGTACATATAAGCTAGTTGAAATAAGAAGCTAATGTAGCCTTTTCTGCAGAGTCAGGTATATTTTTAAAAAATCACCCGGGGCGCTGTGGTGGCTCAGTCAGTTAAGCTTCCTACTTCCGCTCAGGTCATGATCTCGGGGTTCTTGAGTTCCAGCCCCTCATCGGACTCCGTGCTGACAGCTCAGAGCCTGGAGCCTGCTTCGGATGCTTTGCCTCCCTCTCTCTCTCTGCCCCTCCCCTGCTCGCACTCTGTCTCTCTCTGTCAAAAATAAATAAACATTTAAAAAAGAAATTGTTTTATCACCAAGACAACAAGGTGTGCACGCGTGCACATGTGTGTGTGGAGAGGAATGTAGTATAATTCTCAGTTCGGCAATGCTATCTATTCTAGATTTTTTTTTCTTTAATTTTCTTTAGCAATTTTAAGACCCAGAGGTCACTGGTCCAATTCTACCAATTTACAGATAAGAAACAGATGCCCAGCGAGCGGAAGGTTACCCCGTAAGACAATATAATAACAAAGATGAGGGATTTCGTTGATATTTGGGTTCCCCTCCCAATGTCCCCCACCCCTGCACATTTTTTCAATGAGTGAAGATTCTGGGATTGTGTCTATCATGATCCCCAAAATAGTGAGCTTGCTTTTTCCAGGTTGGCTTTGATTCATCATTAATGTTCAGCCAGCTGTTTATGAATGAGGCCATCTCCTTGATCGAATCCTCATTTGAATAATTTTGAAAACCGGTCATTTCAGGTGAAGATACAGCAACCAACGGCACGTAGCTTGCACCGTTGCAACTCTGACGGGGTTTCTAAGGCATAGATCGCTGCTTAAAGGAAAGAGATACCACAGTGGGACTTCACCACCTATTCATTTCACTTACACGGGTTAAACTACATTCGTTAAAAAAGAATGAAAGACAGAAATGATAATAAGTTAAATATTGCTTACGTGAATACATTTAAATGGAAACAAATTGGCATTTAAATATCAGCGGATTCCGACCGTTTCATTCAATGAGATATGAATCTGATGTTCCCTCAGTTGGTCTCTGGATGCAGCAGCTAAGAGAGGGTCATTCGCTCGCCATTCAGTAAGGACTTACAAAGCGCCTGGACTGTAGTAAGTCCCAGAGACACAACAACGAGCAAGATAAGTAAGGTCGTTTGGAAAATGTTTGATGTGGGCTGGTTTGCCCAAGTTACTTTCTCAATGTCTCCCCTTCTGGCCTTGGATTTCCCATGTGTGCCATGGCACTGAAAGTGTGGGTCTCTTGCAAATCCCCCCTCGACACACCCCCCACTCTATTGTACGGTTATTTTGACATGTTGCCTGTTGACCTGTGATGAGGGGCAGGAGACAAGAGCATTCTCTGCTGGTCTGACTCTGCATCAGTCTTAGGCAGAGTCTCTGAGTCTCACAAGGGCTCTGGACTCCCCAGCTGTAGCTTTGGCCTAATGTACATTCTTCTTTTTTGGTAAGTTTATTTACATATATATATATATATATTTAGTAATCTCTACACCCACTGTGGCGCTCGAACTCAGGACCCAGAAATCAAGAGTCACGTGCTCTTCTGAGCCAGCCAGGCGCCCCTACCTAGTATACATTCTCGGTTTTCCTTCAGAGGTAGAGTTTCTTTTTTTTCTTCTGTCTTCTCAACTACAGCGGGTTTTCACCAGTGCCCTGAGATTACTACTTGTGCTGTGTGCTCCCCTGGAAATGTAGGGTTTTTTCCATGGGGAAGTAGGAAAGACGGGCTGAGCAGAGCGTCAGCAATGGCTCCTGTTGCCGACAGTAAGCTTCTGCCAGCCAGCAGCCCGATGGGAAGTTTTGTCACAATTCGCCCTGAACTTCCCTAGGAGTGTGTGCTGGGGTTTGTGGAGGAAAATCCTGCAAGAGGGTGACGTCTTCAAACCAGCCCACCCTTGGCCTCGAGCAGTTTCTTTTTTTTTTTTTTTTTTAATGTTTATTTATTTTTGAGACAGAGAGAGACAGAGCATGAATGGGGGAGGGGCAGAGAGAGAGGGAGACACAGAATCTGAAACAGGCTCCAGGCTCTGAGCTGTCAGCCCAGAGCCCGATGCGGGGCTCGAACTCACGAACCATGAGATCATGACCTGAGCCGAAGTCGGACGCTCAACCGACTGAGCCACCCAGGCGCCCCTCGAGCAGTTTCTTAAGAGCTGTTGGCGGAATCCTCTGGCCAGCTCGTATGGAGTCGAACGGCCTCGGCCCCAGATAAGCCAACACGCAGGTCCCATATATCCCTGCAAGAACTTGGCATCCTTCAGCTGTTGGGTTAGGTGGTTGTCCTATAACCTCAGTCTTCTGGCTCCTTCAAGAAAAACCACTAATTTCCACTTTGTCCAGGTTTTCACTGTTGGGTGGATGGGAGAGACCCTCATGCCAGCTGTCTCCATCTCTAAGCTAAAACCAGAAGTTCGTATCAGAGGATTTTAAGCAGTATAGGAATATGATTGAATTTACGTTGAAAGCTCACTGGCTCAGTATGTAGACCATGCGGCTCTTGATCTCAGGGTGATGAGTTCAAGCCCCACATTGGGTGTGCAGCTTACTATAAAAAAAGGGGGGGTGGCTCACTATGGCTGTTATACGAATGGACTGTAGAAGTCTGGGGACAGGACAATAGAAAAGTAGAGACACCAGACAGAAAGCTGTCGCATTTGTTCAAGAAAAAATGTTGGGGGCTGGTCTTGGCTACTAGCAATAGAAACGGGAAGGGGTGGGTATTTCAGGACACGTTCTTGACGTACAGTAGAAAAGATCAGGATCCACTCAGGAGACAAAAACCCAAAACCCAGACCAATCATTTGCAGAGGGAAAATTCAGCGTAGGTCATCATTCACTAGTAACAGGGGCTTAACTACGAAGAAGAGTGAAACTAACCTTACGGGAACAGCAGTGAAGGAAGCAGCCACTGTCTCTAAGGCTTTGGGAGAGCAGCCAGGGAAGAAACAAACCGGGAGAAGGGCACCATTTCAGAGATGCGCAACCTTGTTGGAGAGGGTATGGTCCCTCTGATGACGGGGAAGCTCGCTGAGGTGGCCCAGGCCTGGGATGGCAAGCAAATCAGTTACCAGAGAAAGTCACCGCAAAGCTGCCTACGGCGATGCTGGCCAGACTCATCAGTGCTTGGATTTGGCGGCAAATTCGACCCTGCAATTCCATTCCAGGTATTTACTCGAGAGAAACAAAAAACATTATGTCTATAAAAAGGCATGGAAGAACTTTCTGGGATGATGGAAGTGTTCTCTAACTGGATCGTGGTGGTGGTGACAGAGTACATCCGATTGTCAGGAATCACTGAACCTGACACCTAAACTCGGGGCTGGGGGAAGGAGGGGATATTGGAGGTGAAAGACGAGAGAAGAAAGCGTGAAACAGTTGTTTCACGTTTGGAAAGTGAGTTGACAAGAGCAATAGAGTAGGATCGGCCAGGAGTACTGAAGGCTTACTGGAGACTTAAAGCGAGAATCTTCAACAGAGGTTGTAGGATTTTCTCCAGCAAACTTCAGTTTCTCTACCACCGATGCAGAGTAGGACAATTGCCAGTGACCAGGGTTAGAATCTGGCTAGGCAAACATGATGAGGGGAAAAGGCACGAGGGGCTGGGGCGTTTGCAAGAGAGGAGTGATTCTGGTGACGATCCAATGGATTGGAAAACAAATATTTGAAGATACAGAGGGGCACCCGGGTCAATCAGTCGGTTAAGGATCCAACCCTTGATTTCGGCTCAGGTCATGATCTCACAGTTCCTGGGATGGAGCCCTGCTTTGAGCTCCGTGCTGACAGCACGGAGCCTGCTCGGGGTTCTCCCTCTCTCTCTCTCTCTCTGCCCCTCTCCTGCTCACTCTCCATCTCTCAATCTCTCTCTCTCTCTCTCTCAAAAATAAATTAATTAATTTAAAAAAATGAAGATACGGGATGGGTGCTTCACGTCACACGGCCACAAACACCAGCCTTCTGTTGCTCAAAAGAAAATTAACAATCTCTCCCAAAATGTTTGCTTTGATTGTAAACGGTAACTGCCTAAGGGATATCCAATGGCAATTTTGACTTTACAAGGTTTCTTCCTCACATGGTAACTGAAAAATCTCACCCCAGAGAAGCAGGTGGCTTCCCTATATACCAGGAAGGCAGCAGTTACCGATTGCTTCTAAACAAACCTCCCTAAAACAAAGTGACTTAAAACAACAGCCATTTTATTTGCTTAGGATGCTGTAGGCCAGCAATCGGGGCTGAGTTCGGCTTATGTAGTTCTTCTGCTGGTCTCATCTCAAGCAGTTTTAGTTATCTGGTGGCTCAAATGGGACTGAATGGTCTAAGATGGCCTCACTCACATGTCGGCAGTTGATGTTGGCTATTCGCTGGTCCTCTCGTCTCTAGATGACTGGCCTAGGCTTGTTCACATGAAAACTGGGTTCTAAAAGCAGCAAGAGAGGGGCACCTGGGTGACTAGTTCGGTCATGATCTCGTGGTCCATGAGGTCGAGCCCTGCGTCGGGCTCCGTGCGGACAGCTCAGAGCCTGGAGCCTGCTTTGGATTCTGCGTCTCCCTCTCTCTCTGCTCCTCCCCAGCTCGCACTCTGTCTCTCTCTCTCTCTCAGTCTGTCTCTCTCAAAAATAAATAAACATTAAAAAAAAATTTTTTTTTAATTAAAGCAACAGGTGGGGAATGCAAGCTGGTGCAGCCACTCTGGAAAACAGTATGGTTTCTCAAAAAATTGAAAATAGAACTACCCTACGACCCAGCAATGGCACTGCTAGGCATTTATCCACAGGATACAGGGGTGCTGTTTCGAAGGGACACATGCACCCCCATGTTTATAGCAGCACTATCGACAAGAGCCAAAGTATGGAAAGAGCCCAAATGTCCATCGATGGATGAATGGAGAAAGAAGATGTGGTACATATATGTATGCTAACTAATTTGGATGTAAATTTTTAAAAATTTAAAAAAATAAAAATAAAGCAACAAGAGAGTAAGCAAATGCCAATGCACGAGCACTTTACTCGTTTCTGCTTGTGTCATATCCGCTAACATCCCATTGGTCAAAAGAAGTCACATGACAAAGCCTAGTGTCTGTGGAGAGGGTTGGGGACTACATAAGGACAGACAGGGACAGGTGATGGCTGGAGGGCCGTTAATTTAACCATCCATCAACCACAAGGAAATTAGGAGCAATGCTTTCCTCCTACAGCCAGTAAATAATAGCTTAAACTAAACAGAAAAGTGAACCAGTTCTGCTTCTGGAAAAACAATCCTTTTCCTGAGAGTATCATAACCTAGTCTAGGACGTCTGCAATTTCTCTGAATGTCACAAAATTCTAGATAATCGATTTGAAAATCCATGTGTCATAGAACATTTTGGGAAGAGAGAAGTCATACAATTAGATGATGATAGTGTTTAGCAGCTTTGAAAACATGTTAACGTGGCCCTTAAGCTTTGAATGAGCGTATTTGTAGACAGGAGATTGAACCATATGACCTTTAATGTTCTTTTCCAGTACAGAGATTTTTATGATAAACCATTTAGTAATCAGTCTATTACAGCTCATTCACTCCTGGCTGAGAAAATGCCCTTTTTCCTTACAAGCTCACACAATACGCCCCTGCATAAAGCAGAGCTCAGAGACAAATGACAGTTCTGTTTCATAATATTTGTCTCCTGACAGAAGAGGACCAGCTCTTGAGTTATTGCCTCATTAGCGAAAATAAAAATCATCGACAACTCCCAGGATTGCGGGAAAGGAAATATTGAAACTTTGATTTACACGGGCTATTTCTGACTTTCATTTTCCTTCGAACACCAGAAACTTGGCTTTCTCTGCCCCGTGTTCCTAAATTAGTGGAAAGGCTCTAGAAGGAAATGTTGAAGGTCAGAAGTAGGAAAAAAAATTAGGCATGGGCAGAGAAGAACAAATAAGTAATCAGTATCATGTTTCATGACGATTAGAAGTGAAAATACAGTTTTCCTTGTTCTCTAATGACTGAGCCACCCAGGCGCCTCTGAACCGTACACGTTTAAAAAGATGGGCATTTGGGCACGTGAATCGTATCTCCACTTTAAATACATGTGACGAAAAAATATACTAGATGTAGGTAGGTAAGTGGATCGGGAGATGGGCAGTGGAGCCTCCTTCCTTGCTTCCTTCCCCCTCCCTCCCACCCTCCCCTCCCCCTTATTTCATGTGACATCACACAAAGAGAGCTCCGCGGATCCAGAATTAGATCCCCAAGTTTTTCACTTGCGCTGCTGGCACAGCGAAGCTTATGGGCAACTTATAATTGCCTGCGTGCCCAAAGGTTATGGATCAATCACTCAGACCGCCAGTCCTGCCAGCCCGCAAGCCCGGGAAGAGTCACAGAGGCTTGGGATCTTTTTTTCGCTAAGGCAAGATGGCTCATCGTTAGATTTGGAGGAAAAACACAGGGAAAGGAAAAAAATGCTATTATTGAGCGGACTTAGTGAGGAACATCATTTATACCTGACAGTAGCATGTTTTTAATAATGAGACCAGCAGGGAAAAGACAGAGAGGAGGAAAGAACTTACAAGGAGAGTTCTGCTCAGTGAGCCAACTCGGCTGGTGTCGAAGTGGGCCCAAAAGTCCACGAGGGGAAAGACTCTTACATTTTGAAAATGCAGCATTTACGTTTGTTTTCAGGGAGGAAAAAAGGCTTGAGAGTCAACCCCACCCAATGACGTTACCTCACGTCAACTTCATTTATGCTTGCCAGCAAAAATGTCTTCGTTACACACATTTGAAATCTTTTTTTTTTTTTAACTGAGCTTGTTTTTCTTATGATTTTTTAAAAATTTGTTTAGGGGCACCTGGGTGGCTCCGTCGGTTAAGCGGCCGACTTCGGCTCAGGTCATGATCTCGCGGTCCGTGAGTTCGAGCCCCGCGTCGGGCTCTGTGCTGACAGCTGGGAGCCTGGAGCCTGCTTTGAATTCTGTGTCTCCCTCTCTCTCTGCCCCTCCCCCGCTCATGCTCTGTCTCTCTCTGTCTCAAAAATAAATAAAAACATTAAAAAAACTTTTCTTAAAAACGAGATGGTCCTGAGACTATCAGACAAGCATTTGAGAAAAAGGAAAGCAGGAGTCCTATATAAATCCAGACACAAAAATAAATTCCACATATCACCATTTAGCTAAATGTTAAAAATACAGAAAATGAAGAGAATTTGAATGAATATTTAAATAATTTGCGAGGGCACAAAAAGCACTTATCAAGAAAGCACAGGACGAAAGCCATAATAAATTTAACTAAGATATTTTACTTGCCAAAGCATCAACATCTTTTAGAAACTCTATCAATAAAATTAAAGCACATTGTTAAATTGGTTAAATATTTGCAACATATATGGCCCAAAAAAGCTGATACCCTTAATATCGGAAGAGCTCTTAGCTATCAGTAAGAGATAAACACCCCAGTTAAAAATGAGCAATTTCCAAAAGGAAACCTATAAATCCCAGTAAACCTCACAATCAAAGATAGGGCAATTGAAAACATTAATGAGATAGCAAGTATCACCCTTCAAATTAGTAAAGTAAAAAGAAAACGAATGAAGTAAAAAGAATGGTGTCACAAACATTGGTAAGAATATAGGAAAATAAACGCTCTCATACACAGCTGGCCAGGTGGGGCCAAATTCATGCTTTCCAGCGGGCAATTGGTAATTTGCATCAAAAAATGTTAAAAGTCTGCCTATCTTCTGAACTCATTTTTGCAAATTAGCTGAAGGACAAAACCACAGATATATCCAAAGCTACATGTGACACTGTTTCATCACAGTGAAACTTTGGAAATTAACCAGATGTCGTAAAATAAGAATTGTTCAGAAATCACAACACATACAAAGGAAAATACCATGCCAGGGATAAAACCGTGTCATAACAGATATTTCTAGGCCTGAGGAAAGATAGGCTGTTTATACGAAAAGGAAAAAAGAGCAGGCGCTCAGTCAATACATGCACTGTATGCCCTGGGGCGGTGGCAGGATTCACTCCAAAATTTCCACGGCATGCGGTGGCCCTGGTACCTTATTTCCGGGTCTTGGCCTGTCACCTGATAACCACGAGATACTGAGATGCATGACGGTGATGTCATCACCTACACTAAACACAATGACGTCCCAATTCAGGCTCCTCCTCCAGAGTGCCGAACGGACCATCTAGAATCACCGTGACATAGTTCTAGGTTGTCATGGTAGTGAGATAAATCCCACTCTCTGGCCCAGGGGAAATCTGGCTTCAATAAACGTGAGAGTAGTAACGGCTTATTATTCTCCCAGCGGCACCCCCTCTCTGCCCCCAAAACCCCCGTTCCCTTTATCCTGCTTTTTTTCTTCTCCGTATGCATCATTTCCTAATACTTTCTATCATTTGCCTGCTTATTATTTTTATTATCTGTCTCCCCCTGCTGGTGCGAAGGCAGAAATTCTTGTCTATTTATTCATTTCTATGTACGCCCAGCACCTAGAACATGTACCCGGTCCACAGCAGGACCTCGATAAATACTAAGTACAGAAATGAATGAGTGAATGAGTGAGTGAAGGAAAGGAAGCTCACATGTACTGCCTGTATTCCAAACAGGCGCCTTAATAAAATTCGTAACAGAGCAGGTGCTGGCTCACCATCTCGGCCTCGCTCGTGGTGGTCAGGGCGCTGGGTAAGACTTGATCAGTGGTTCGTGAGACAAATGTCTCTTTTAATGCGAACTCCCCACCGATTGTCCCTGGGCGATGCTGCCCACTGAGTGCACAGCAAGGACCCCGAAGGGACAAAGCTGGGGACACCTCTCTCATTCACTGTATTCTAGATTTAAAGCTGATGGGCACTAATGATCCAGAGTCCCGCACCGGGGAGCAGACGAGTGACATCAAATTAGGTCTCGGGGTACCCGGGTGGCTCAGTCGGTTAACTTACACATGTAAGTTTCGGTTCAGGTCACACTCTCACAGCTTCGTGGATATGAGCCCCACGTCGGGCTCTGTGCTGACAGTGTGGAGCCTGCTTGGGATTCTCTCTCTCCCTCTCTGCCCCTCCTCCATTCGTGCTGTCTCTGTCTCTGTCAAAATAAATACACACACTGAAAAAAAAGTTACGTCTCGGGGCGGCTGGGCGGCTCAGGCTGTTAAGCGTCTGACTTCGGCTCAGGTCATGATCTCGCGGTTCATGGGTTCGAGACCTGCAACGAGCTGTCTGCTCTCAGCATGGAGCCTGGAGCCTGCTTCGGATTCTGTGCCTCTCTCTGTCTCTGCCCTCCCCTGCTCATGCTGTCTCTCTCTCACACAAAAGTAAATAAACATTAAAAAAAATTTTTTTAAATTATGTCTCAATAAGGAGAACAGTTTCAATACTGAGCAGATATTCATAACGGTGGTCATTTCCAATGAATTTTTTTAAATCCGTTTTTTTTTTTTTTTTGGCCTCGCTACTTAGAATGCCCCTTTTGCTTTCCGTATTCAAATTCATCAATCTCAGAAGGATCACGCTTTTACCCTAGAAAGACTAGTTCTCTGAATCATACCTCATAGTTACACTCATTGTGTTTTCCTACTGAGCCAGATGAGCTTTGTCCTTGTTTAGGTAAAAGTGAAGTTTAAGAATGTACGCCCTGCCCTTCTCTCCCCATATTATCTGTCATAGCTACTGGCTTTTGCCTCTTTTGCTGATCATTAGTTTGAATGCGCCTGCAAGGAAAAAAGGCTTCGTTTTCATGCAGTAACAAAAGAAAAAAGATGTCTCCTCCCACAAGCACAAAACAGCCAGGTTTTACCACGTGAACAGGAACTTCAACATTATTACCAGTTCCTGACACGCAGATCATTCTTTTAGAATTGCAGTTTTTCCTGTCCAAATTATACTTGAAAAACCACCAGCTTCCTAGAATAAACTCTACATAATGTCCAGCTCAGGCCACCCCCTCAAGAACAGAAAGAATATGGCTTCATATTTCTCCCTTGAAAGGCAATGCAGCCTAGTTGATAAGAGATCAGAGCAGACCCGGGAAAACCTGATTGTATTTATGACTCTATGTCTTAAATACTGCACTTTTTTTTTTTTCTTCTCCTCTCTTTGCCTCTTTTCTCCCCTCTCCCCTCCTCCCGGCTCCTTGTCTCTTCTCTCTCCCTCCCCAACCCCTTTCTCTCTCTCCCTCTCAATCTCTCTCTCCCTCTCTCCTTCTAGAATGAAGCATTTGTTACAAGTAAATTTATACTAGCAACCACAATACCAAGTGATGACAAGAATGAGACTTATATAAGATGTGAGAGCAGCTTTACTCCTAATATCCGAAAACTAGAAACTACACTTACGTCCATCAACACGTGGATAGATACACAAATTGTGCCGTGTTCAAACAACGGATCACTGCCCAGCAATAAACACGAAATGATAAGAACTGCTCATACTAACACTAAGCTGGATGAATCTCACCAACACCGTGCTGAGTGAAAGAAGGTAGACACAAAGGAGCACATACTCTACAGTTTACTTTGTATAAAGTTTTAGAACACAGAGAACTAATCTATGGTTACAGAAAAAAGTTCGGGGCGCCCGCGGGGCTCAGTCGGTTAAGCATCCGACCTTCGATTTTGGCTCAGGTCATTATCACAAGGTCGCGAGTTCAAGCCCTGCGTGGAGCTCAGTGCGGAGCACAGAGCCTGCTTGGGATTCTCTCGGTCTCCCTCTCTCTCTGCCCCTCCCTTGCTTGTGCTCTTTCTCTGTCAAAACAAATAAACTAAAAAAAAAAAAAAAAAAAAAAAAAAAAAAAAAAAAAAGTTCATTTGTTCCCTGGGGCAAGAGGGATGGCAGTGGTGAAGGGGGTTGACTTCAAGGGGAATAGGGAAACTTCCTGGTGTCGTGAAAATGTTTTAGATCTTTATTGATGTAGAAGCTTTAGGGCTGTTAATATTTGTCAATATTCATCAGACTATTTACTTTATACCTATGCATTTTATTGTGCGTAAACTGTATCTCAATAAGGTTGGCTGAAAAATTCACGCTGGGTTCTAGGCAAGAGTTCAGAAAAAAAGAAAATGTTGCCGAGAGTACGCAGTGGATCCTACATCAGCCTGTCTGTAAGTTCACATATTGGTAGTTTAGAGGAAGTCGCTGAATCAGTGAGGTCATGGGTATGTGGATAAAACTCCTGCGATCCGCCCCATCAAGTTCAACAGACAATTACTGACTGCTTGAATCTGAAGGATAACGTGTTGGGCATTACTAGAGATATAAAGATGAATTCAAAATCCCCACTCTCAAGTTCCTGCTAACCCTTTTGGGCCTGGGGGGGCTAGTGGTGATTTAAAACAAAAAACAAAAAACAAAGGACAGGTACTCAACCAAGTATTATAAAATAAATAATAAAAGAGTACCCTAGGACCAAACTTATTACTGCCTACTTAGTCAATCCACGGAAATGTCACAATCTATTGGATGTCTTAGTTATTTATGGTCCCTAAATCCTCCGGGAAGAACTTTGGGAAGTACTTTGCAGCCTAAGAATGGATTAGTGCTGGGCGTAAGATTCTTTCAGAAAGAATCTGCTACAGGGTTGCCTTCTTTCCCCCAGAAAAAAAAAAAAAAAAAAAATGTCCAGTTAAGTAGAAAAGCCTAAGAGGGTGGTGAGCCAAAGGATCGCACCTAATTCGAGACATAGGAGTAACAATGAAGGAAGATAGTCAGTAAGATTACCCGGAACATACAATGGAATACTACTTGGCAATGAGAAAGAATAAAATCTGGCCATTTGTAGCAACGTGGATGGAACTGGAGGGGATTATGCTAAGTGAAATAAGTCAGGCAGAGAAAGACAGATGCCATGTTTTCACTCTTATGTGGATCCTGAGAAACCTAACAGAAGACCATGGGGGAGGGAAGGGGGGGGGGATTTACAGAGAGGGAAGGAAGCAAACCCTAAGAGACTCTTAAAGACTGAGAATAAACTGAGGGTGGGTGGGGGGTGGAGGGGGAGAGGGGAAAGTGGCTGATGGGCATGGAGGAGGGCACCTGTTGGGATGAGCCCTGGGTGTTGTATGGAAACCAGTCTGACAATAAATTTCATATTAAAAAAAAAAGTGCAAAGCGAATGGCCATGTGCTGCTAAAATTCTTGCAGGGAAAAAAAAAAAAAGATTATACGGAACAGCTTCCCATGGTCTTCGTCTAGGTCTTTGTTAAGTGGAGTCGTCAAAGTGGAAATGCAAATGTATTCAGAGTAGGTGATCTCAGAGGCTTCACGCAGTCACAGGTGTCTTTCTTCTTCCCTTCAAGTGCTAGCGGACATTCTTGTCGGAGCAGCTCTCCTGGACGGCTGTCCTCCAAATGATGACTCAGGGACTCGGTGCTTGCTTTCTGTGGCTTCGGTACCTCTGGTGCCATCTAGCTAACAGCTGACGAGAGGTACACATAGACCATTATGTGGAATGATACGTAGGTTATGCCTAGAAGCGGCATACATCCATTCTGCCCGAATTCCACGGACCAGAGCTCAGTTACGGCCTCGCTCTCAGATGCAAGGGTGGCTGAGAAATTCGGTTTAGCTGTGTGCCCAGCCTAGAGAAGGGCCAGATTGGTGAACGCCAGCCGTCTTGGGCCCAGCAAGGCTACCTATGGTGCAACTGGCAAACTATTAATGGTCAACGGTCAGTTACTCAGCGGCAGCCGAAAGAGAACATATAAAGTGGGGACTGCAGATGGGGAAGGTAGGATGCATCGTCCTCTTCAGAAAGTGCTGTGTTCCTCATTGGGAATAGGGGAACAAATCAACGGTTGAAACTAAAAAAGCAGCCCTATACCACAAATGCAAGGTTACCCAAGAGCCAGAGAAAACAAAATAGCAGAGGTCTGGGGTGAGAATCACGCTACCGAAGACGTGATAAAATGCCCCTCTGCTCGGAGCCCCCCCCCCACACACCCCCCCTCTTGGAGTAGATGCGCTGCTCAGAGCAGCAAGGGTTTGGATTGGATCGACCAGACTGAATTCTCAGGAGATAGAGCTCCAGGAAGTTAGCCGAGAGCTCTAGCCAGGTATCACAGACATTATTAGTCAGGCTCTTGTTTTTTCCCTTTGTGTACGTAGGCTAAAAAATGAAGGACGCTTGCTCAAAAAGTTAAACATGGAAGTAAGTACCCTACGATCCAGCCATCCTACTTCTGAGTATACACCCAAAAGAATGAAAAGCAGGGACTCAAACAGATAGATTTGCACACCCGTGTTCATAGCAGCTTTGTTCACAACAGCCAAAAGGTGGAAACAACCCAAACATCCATCAACAGATGAATGGATAAACAAAATGTGATATGCACAAGCGGTCCCTGGCTGACTCAGTCAGTGGAGCATGTCGACTCCTGATCTTGGGGTTGTGAGTATTTGAGCCTCACGCTGGGCATAAAGCTTACTTAAATAACCAAATGAATAAAAATTTGATCTCCACATACAATGGAATACTACTCAGCCTTAAAAAAGAAGGAAATTCTGACACATGCGACAACACGGATGCACCTTGAATGCAGTATACTAAGTAAATAAGCCGGATACGGGGGGGGGGGAAATTGTATGATTTCACTTGTAAGAGGTATCGGGGATAAGCAAATTCATAAAGGTAGAAAATAGAATAGAGGTGACCAAGGGTAGAGGGTGGTGGTTATTGTTTTATGGGTACAGAGTTTCCGTGTGGGATGATGAAAAAGTTCTGGAAATGGAAAGTGGTGATGGCTGTTGTGAATGCACGTAACGCCACCGAATGGTTAAAAGGGTAAATTTCATGTTACATATATTTTACCACAATAAAAAAAATGTTCCCCCCAAAAGTGAAAGGCACAGGCTTTCTATTAGAGACACAAATAACGGCACCAAACGCCAGACACAGGGGCGCCTGGGTGGCTCAGTCAGTTGAGCATCCAACTTCGGCACGGGTCACGATCTCACGGTTTTTGAGTTTGGCTCTACCTTGGGCTCGCTGCTGTCCACACAGAGCCCACTTCGGATCCTCTGCCCCCCTCTCTGTCTGCCCCTCCTGCACTCTCACGCTCCCTCTCTCTCAAAAATAAGGAAATATTAAAAAAGAGAGAGAGACAGAGCCAGATAGAGGATTCCAGTTGGTAAATCAGGATGGGGACGGGGATGGGAAGAATCAAGTAAGACTTCACGGAAGAAACCTCTATCAGCTGGGCCGTGGAGAATTTCAAGCTGGAGATTAGAAGGAAGAGGATAGAGGGCGGATGTATTTCAGGTTGTGAGCAAGGGCAGCAGTCAGAGAAGCATGTAGCATACCTAAGAAATGGTGATCAGTGGTTTGTTTACTCATTGCATCTCCTATTTTCCCCTGCTGGGGGCGCTGATACTCCTCCTTGGGGCTGTGTTAGGCAAGAGCTAGTTGCTCAACACTCCCTAGAGTGCATGCACCACCGAAATCTCCCCCTGAGCTTACCTTGAAGAGGCATAAGCCTCAGCTACGTGCAGAGGAACGCTTCCACTTGAATCGTACTAAAGAAGTGTACATACTTATGTAATATACAAGGAGAGGGAGTCATTGTGTTCTGAGGAATTTCATGCACAGAATCTGTTTACATATTGTCAGAGGCATGGATGGATAATACTTCCGAGATGGGAATTACAGTGTTCTCTCCCCCATGCTTCCTTCTTTGTTTCTCCCTGCTCAAGCAGGTGGAAGAGGGTGTCCAAGGTGCCTTAAGGGAAAGACGCAACAGGGCGGTGCGTGGCTCTGTTTTCTGTGTTGCACTTGAGGTATTTTTGACATATAACACCGGATTCGTTTCAGACACGGGGTTTAGATCCTTGCGAAAGTTAGGCATGGCTCTTTTCTCCGGACCCGACGTTGTTTTGAGCCTCTTTAAAATCAACAAGATAGAAGTTTCTGAACACCAGTGGTCCGCTTCGCTTATTTGTGCTTGTGGGATTGATTTTAACTTCATTCCCTGCGCCAGACCATTCCAGAAGGGATGTCAAGTAGTGTGTTAGCTGCGCAGCTTCAAGCCTTCTGCTGCAGACGGCCTTCGTCTTCCGACTTGTGAACTGCTCTGCCTCACAAGCTGCTTCAGTTTACCTGATCTGAGGAGTGGACTGACCTCACTCTACAGCCAAGCCCTGGAGGCCTGCCAGCTTGCCTTTTTGAAGGGAGGGAGATCTTCCGACCGTTTTGTTACTTGTCCTGGGGCAGCACTAAAGAGCCAGGGAGACAGCCAAGCTGACCTTCATACCTTATCCAGGGGCAATCTCTCTCTAGGAACTGCATCAAACAAGAGGTGAATATAATTTCTCAACACAAAGTCCGAAGAGCACGCAACTCTTGATGTCAGGATCATGAGTTCGAGCAGCATGTTGGGTATAGAGATTACTTTTTTTTTAAAGTTTACTTCTTTTGAGAGAGAGAGAGAGAGAGAGAGAGCGCATGCACAAGAGCAGGGGAGGGGCAGAGAGATAGGAAGAGAGAGAGTGAATCGCAAGCAGGCTTCGCACTGTCAGCCCAGAACCACATGAGGGGCTCAAACCATGAGAGAATGATCTATGCTGAAACTAAGAGTCGAATGCTTAACCAACTGAGCCACCCAGGCATCTATAGAGATTACTTTAAAAATTTTTTTTTAATTTTTTTAAATAATTTTTTAAATGTTTATTTATTTATTTTGAGAGAGAGTGAGAACTGAGGAGGGGCAGAGGGAGGGGGAAGAGACAATCCCAAGCAGGCTCCACGCTGTCAGCACAGAGCCAGACACGGGCCTCGAACTCACTAACCGTGAGATGGTGACCTGCGCTGGGATCAAGAGTTGGATGCTTAATCGAGAGAGCCATCCGGGAGCCCCTTAAATAAATTTTTAAAAAATTATCTGTGACCCACTTCAGACCTATTGAATCAGGACTTTGGGAGGCAGAAAAGTGTTTATTTGGTCCGTAAGGGGGTGTGAATGAGAATGCTCATCAAAGAGCTGTTTGCCATGGAAGGATTTGGAAAAACAATGTATCAGCCGTGATACCTTGGATAAGCAAAATGTGTGCAGTCATACTGCAGTTAGAAACAAGCAAAGAACGGGATGTACCACAGAGCAAGGTGACAAGGGTAGAAAAACAAAGAGTTGAACAAAAATTGCAAGAGACCTGATGTGGAGCACAGTAACATTTTGTACATTTAAAACGAGTATGTTTCGGCGTCGGGCTGCGGGAGAAGATGGCGGTCTCCACAGGAGTTAAAGTTCCTCGTAATTTTCACTTGTAGGAGGAACTTGAAGGACAGAAAGGAGTAGGCGATGGTACGGTTAGCTGGGGCCTTGCAGATGATGACGATATGACACTTACAAGGTGGACAGGCATGATTACTGGGCCACCAAGAACAAATTATGAAAACAGAATATATAGCCTGAAAGTAGAATGTGGACCTAAATACCCAGAAGCTCCTTCATCAGTTACATTTGTAACCAAAATTAATATGAATGGAATTAATAATTCCAGTGGAATGGTGGATGCACGGAGCCTACCAGTGTTAGCAAAATGGCAACACTCACATAGCATTAAAGTTGTACTCCAAGAGCTAAGCCGTCTAATGATGTCCAAAGAAAATATGAAGCTTCCACAGCCACCCGAAGGACAAACATACAACAATTAATTTTAGTGGATCTCAAACTTGTCTTAAATCGACAGCCTTCTACTCATGTTCATGTCTTGATTAAATATCACACTGCAAAATACCCACACATTAAGTAAAAGAATTCCAGCTGGTAAACATGACCTGGACATTTGTAAGAATATATTTAATATACGTACACCATTATGTTTTCAGCTTACAGGAGGAAAAATGCAGCACCATTTTTTTTCTCTTGTTAAGGCACTGTCATTTAAGCATAAACCTGGAGTACTCAAAATAGAATTCAGGGTTACAAGATGAAAGCATGGAGAGAAGAGTCAGATGCTGTGGAAGCATGTATGTTTCTGAAAAGTAAAAAAATCTCAAGAAGGAAAAACCGAAATGGCATGCTTTATCCATCTTGCTTGGCGAAAGAGCTTCAAGTTGAAATTGTCTAAAGTGGCAGGTACAATGAATCTTGTCACAAATTGTGTTAATTTTTGAAGCGGTGTGGGTGCTGACTGCGAGAAATATGAAAAATAAGTTCAGGATTGTTTTGATACCTGTATTTATGATAAAAAAAATGTCGTGGGGGAGGCCGATGAGTATCTGTTAAAAAGCCGTTCCTGTGTGTTACATGTAACAGACATGGTAAATATTTGTTTACAGTCTTTGTTTGACAAACCATGCATTTAAGTGAAATCAACAAAAAAAGGAAACAGGTGTATGGATATGTGATTTTGAGATTAAAGTTAGTCTTAAAATATAAATAAAATGTGGAACGTGTCCTCGGGGGAAAAAAAAAATGAGTATGTTTCTAAACACGCTATTCCTTTTCAAATAAAGATCCACGAATAGAGAGGGGAGCAGAGTTGAAGTGGAATGGCAGTGAGGATCGGGGGCAAAGGGGGGGAAATTGGTAAATAGTAAGAAGACAGGCAAGCATCAAAGGGAAGAACTTTGCCCAGACAGATGTCAACGTGCTTTGAACTGAGGAACAAGATTCACTCAACTCCGACATGAGGTCCACTAGCTGGCGGGGTGTGTAGAAATCTCTTCAGATGGACTCAGGGAATCCGTTGAAAACGAGACCCCCAGATGAGTCCGCTGCATATACCACTGACGTCTTTAATACCAAAGCATCTTTATTTTTTAGCACTTCCTCGATTTGGTCGCTACTTAACTCTCCAGTCACCCTGGCTTCCGCGTTGCGATCCAGTAATAAAACAAATGTCATGATGTGTCCCACCCATAGATCTTTACGCATCCTGTGCCGCCTGTCTGGAACACCCTTTTTCTTTTTCTTTCTTTCTTTTTTTTTTTTTTTTTAAGTAATCTGTATGCTCAACATGGGGACACAGGGCTAGAAGCCACAGCCCCAGGATCCAGGGTCAGACGCTCTGCCGACTGAAGCAGCCAGGCGCCCCTGGAACACTCTTTTTATCTTTCTTCACCTGGCTAATTCTTATTTATTCCTTTCAACTCAGGCCGGGTGCCATCTCCTCGGGAAAGGCTTTCTTACCCCTCTGGCTGGGTTAAGCTGATCCCCCGGCGTCGATAGCACTGGGTTACGAGGCCGGTCGTCGTACATTATGCTGAAATCCTTGATTTGTGTGTTTTGAAACCTCTCCAGCCCAAGGACTCGCTCTTACTACCTTTTGGACCTCAGTCCTGGGAATATTGTGCCTGCAATTCAATAGGTTTTCAAATGCAGTAGCGTGTAGCCAGCCCCAGGAATATTATTTCCGTATTCGTTCACTTACACAAGACGTTGTTCAAAAAGGACTTAAGGCAGCACTTGACGACTAAACTTGAGAGAAAGCGAAGGTGGAATTTCACCGGGACAAGCACCAGCAAGAGCAGCCCTCTGCGGCTACAAGGACCCATCACGGCCACCCGTCCGGACAGACCAAGGTCCCGGCAGGAGCCCAGCGTTCTGGCTGGGGCTGCTTGGCAAAAGATCTCCATCCCTGCCTGCTACTGCCATCTCCAGGGGACTGGTTGCTTTTCACCCAGCTGCAGGACTCCAGCTGCCAGGAGAAAAGTCACAGCTCTGGATTAACATCACCTTCATCATTCAGGGAAAGAGAGCTCGTTCTTCCCCCTGGTCCTTTAGGGCTCGGAGAGAGACGTTGCACAGCCCTGTGTGTTTCGGTCAGGTACTGAATCTATAGCCTCACAAGAAAACCCCAAAATAGAGGCTGCCTTTACAAAATCAGGGAGTCACATGACGGATTGATGCAGAAAATCGGAAAGTTCATTAAAGGATTCACAAACCCTCCACTGAGAAAACATTTGCAGTTATACTCAGGCTCCCCTCCCACAGAAAGGAAAATAAATGTTTTATTTAAATCAATGTTACGAAAGAGTTACAAAAAAAAAAAAAAAGCTGACACACTGAGTCTAAAATGAATTTCTTTCTTATTTCCAGCATATTTTTTAGTCTTATATCATGATGTTTCTAAAAGAATCATCACAAAGTATAGGTTATTTTTTTTAACAGACAAAATTATACTTGCTTAATGATAGGAAAACATGGTTCGGTAAAATCTAAATTCAATTGGCTAAAACAACCTTTCCTGTAATCTGTAAGGTACCGTCTCAGAACGAATCAAATAGTCAAGGGGAAAAAAATAGTCAAGGGACAAAATTGGAATACTCACTAAAGCAGAGTTTCTCAGCCTCAACACTAGGGACATTTGGGGTGGGAACATTCTTCCTTGCGGGGTGTGGGGGGCTGTTCCCTGTATTGTAGGCTGTTTAGCGGCATCCCTGGCCTCTGCCCACCAAACGTCCACCCACCCTCAGTCACTGACAATCAAAATAGCCTCTGGGTGAGGGAGGGAAGCAGAATCACCACCCCCCCCCCCCCCCCATCCAGAACCACTGCACTGCGGGAGACACAAAGCCATTCACAGGTAAGCTACAGAGAAGAGTCTGTAAATTAGAACCTGACACGGAATACACAAGCCTTTCCCCCCGGGGCCAAACCCCAAGGATTACACTTCCTTAATTCAAAGGTGTCAAACTTGCCAATACTATATTTGGGAGCGGATCCTTTTCTTAATCCGCTTTGGCATTTCAAATCTTGGCATTTCAAACTCTAGCCAAGATACATCTGATAGGAGAGGTCAACAAAGGAGCCATGTCGACTTCGGTGAACAAGCTTAACCATTCTTGATAAGAACTAATTAGAAATTTATAATGTAGCACCTGTTTATTAAGTGCTTGCAGCAGGCAGCATAATGCCCCCCGCAAAAGACGTCCCTGTCCTAATCCGCAGAAGCTGCAAAGCAAAAGGAACTTTGCAGATGTGATTACGTTAAGGATCTTGAGGTGGAAGCGTGTCTGACGGGCTCAGTCGGGAGACCAGGCCACCCCTGATCTCAAGGTAGTAAGTTCAAGCCCCACGGTGGGTGTAGAGATTACTTAAAAAAAAAAAAATACAGTCTTGGGGCGCCTGGGTGGCTCAGTCAGTTAAGCGTCCGCTTTAGCTCAGGTCATGATCTTGCAGTTTGTGGGTTCGAGCCCCGCGTCAGGCTCTGTCCCGACAGCTTGGAGGCTGCTTCGGATTCTGTGTCTCCCTCTCTCTGCCCCTCCCCACCCCTCATGCTCTGTCTCTCTCTGAAAAATAAATAGACATTTAAAAATGTTTTTAAATAAAAAATCAAAAATTAAAAAATAAAGTCTTTACAGGAAAAAAATCTTGAGATGGAGAGATTATCCTGCACTATCCAGGCAGGCTCAAGGTAATGTAAGGGTCCTTGTAAGGGAAAGAGGGAGGAGGTCCCTATAAGGGAAAGGGAAGTCATGCGATGCCAGAAAACAGAGAGGATTGCTGGCTTTGAAGACAGAAGAAGCGGCCAGGAGCCAAGGAACGCAGGCAACCTCTAGAAACTGAAAAGGCAAGGAATAGATTCTCTCCTAAAGCCTCCAAAAGGAATGAGACCCTGACCTCCAGACCTGCAAGAAATAAACATATATTTAAGCCACTAAACGTGCGCTCACTTATTACAGCAGCAAAGAAAACTGACGTGGTGAAAATCCAGCAGGAATATTATGACCTGGGAAGCCAGGAGAGGAAGGCCATTTCATAGTTTCAATAAGCATAATTTTTTGCCTTCCTTTTTTAAAATTAGAGAGAGAGCGCGTATGCAAGAGCAGGGAGGAGAGGGGCGGGGGGGGGGAGAGAGAGAGAGAGAGAGAGAGAAAATCGTAAGCAGGCTCTGCACTCAGCACGGAGCTGTGGGGCTCAGTCCCACAATCCAGGGATCATGACCTGAGCCAAAATCATGAGTCAGACACTCACCCAGGAGCCCCAAGAATAATGAATATTTTAAACCATAATTAAAGATCTCAGACAATACAACAATGCATTATCTCTCCCTAATTATAGCCAGGAAGTAGACGGCTCTTAGATGTTAGACACCCATCTAAGTGTATTAAGATAGATTAATTCATTTAATCATCATAACAACACTGTGATGAAAATGTTTGTATGATTTCCATTTTTCAAATAAGAAAACCAAGATCCGGACAGGTTACGTCTCAAGCTCACAAAGCTACGAAATGGCAGCACCGGGCTTCAAATCCAGGCATACCGTCTCCAAAATCCAGATAAATGTGGCCCAGAGTGTTACAGGAGGGTGGCGGAGACACGGGTCCCTGTCTCACCGAGTCGAAGAATGAATCTGGCACACAACAGCGAGTGAGCAACGCGATAGAGTTTGAGGGAAAGGGTAAAGTTTTCCAGAGTGAGTGGGGACCCGAGTGGGTGGCCACAGACAGTTTCTGCCCGGGGTTTTTTCTTGGGACCTGATCAGAAAGTTTGTGAGACTTCATGCACGGCATCTAGCCCAGACAGGTCCTCTCCTTCCCCTCCCAGGTGTACCTGCGGTCTGCCTCCCTGAAGGTCCCTCATTTATCCTTGCCTCATGTTACCCCTTTCCCTACTCAAGAGCAGTTCCGTGAGGTTCAGGGATGGAACGTTACAAAACAAATCCCCGTACTTCTTCACCCGGAGAGGGTGCTTGACCAGAAGTACCTAGGTTTCCAAGTGTAGGAACGTCTGCTGTGCCCTCCAGCCACATTTATTTAATCTATGTTTTTTGTAATCTCTACACCCGAAGCGGGGCTTGAACTCATGACCCCAAGAGATCAAGAGTCGCACGCTCTCCCCACTGAGGCAACCAGCCAGGCAGCCCCCTGCCCCCTCACTTAGAGGGAAGGATCTCCAATTTCCTTAGGCGATCACCCCCTCTCACACCACCTACGGTCTCTGTGGAGTGTCGATCAAGATGGCCTGCCCTTGTTCTGGCCAATTTGATACAAGCCAGACCAATACGATCCCCTCCCCGCTCTGGAATTTGGAAGGATTCGCCTTAATTCCTGCCGCCTGATTCCTGGAGTGTCCCCGGTTCCTGTCTTTTCTAGGGCTTGCCAGTTCAGCCTTTTTTCTGGTTCGGTGGGCCACGTCATACCTTCCCAATGAAGGCCTTTATCATTTAAGCGGACGGGAGTCAGCTACTTTCCCTCCAAAGAAGAAAGTCTACCTGAAACTGAGCATGCAAGAGATTTATTTGTGAAGAACCCTTAGTGGCAAGCGCCTTTCCTGGCACATGAAAAGAGCTGGCACACTCCTCCCCTGGCCCTAGAGCAGGCGGGCCGCACGCAGAAGCTACGAGAACAGAGAGAGCTCGCGTTGAAGGAGGCTGAAGACTGCAGGGCTGTGCAAATACAATACAGCTATGGTCCGATAATCACTCAGAGGCGGTTCCAGAAGGAGACCACTTTTCCTTCGCAATTGCTGTGGCATAGGCTATGTATCTAGAGCGAACTATGCGCAGTGATTGGACCATCCCAGCATCCACTAGTGTGGACACAAATAAGGGATGCACTGAACCTAGACACGGGAGGGGAGGGGAGGGGAGGACCGCGCTGGCGTAATTAATCCTTTTCTTGCCTTCACGCTGCTATCGGGAGCTCATCTCGATCCCGTGGACACTAGGCGACCACGGCAGTCAAGATGCTGTTGACAGAGTTGACAAATCAAATAAGGTTTACTTCCAACAAAATGCTACCGTAATCACGATCTCCCCGTTGGTGAGTTCAAGCCCCACTTCGGGCTCTGTGCTGACAGCTCAGGGCCCGGAGCCTGCTTCGGATGCTGTGCCTCCCTCTCTCCCTGCCCCTCCCCTGCTCACGCTCTGTCTCTCTCTCAATCGCAAAAATAAATGCACATTAAAAAAATTTTTTAAAACACCACCTTAATAGGGCTTATTTCTTTTAGGGTTGCCATGTAAAAGTAGGACACGAATAAAACTTCTTTTGGATCCCCTAGGCTTCGGCAACCCTATGCATCATCACAATCTAAAAATGTTTCACCGGGATGCATTTTCCCTGGGCGGTACCCTATCACAGGTACAGCTCCAAAACCACAGCCTCCAAGCCCTCAACGTTAGGATAAAAACCTGGATATCAGCAGCAGCCTCGCTGACCTGATTTGAACAGGTCTTAAAGTCACTTTCAGTTTCAAAACTTTTTTAATTACAAAAAGCTACATTTTTCCAATAAATGAAATGTCAAACATTTTGAGATTGCCTGAGGCGGACTTTTTTAAGTATTGTGGGTTGTTTTTTTTTTTTTTTTTTAACTTTCCATTCGTGACTGACTCAGGGACATTAAAGGCCTTATGTATATTGTCATCACCCCCTCATCTTTTTCAACAATTTTGTCCTAGATTCGGTCTATAGAAGACAAGTTTTACTGTCCCTGTTTAAGAATGTCACGAAGAAGTCATTCTACTTCTCTGAGACGGCTAACTCCATGATTAGTAGATCCTATGGAAAGAAAATCTCCCGTTTAGTCTTTGGACTGAAACTCGTGCATTTTTTTTTTTTTTTTACATTTATTTATTTTTGAGAGACCGAAAGAGACAGAGCACAAGTGGGGGAGGGGCAGAGAGAGAAGGAGGCACAGAATCCCAAGCAGGCTCCAGGCTCCGAGCTGTCAGCACAGAGCCCGACGCGGGGCTCGAACTCACAAACCGTGAGATCGGGACCTGAGCCAACTGAGCCACCCAGGCACCTGTGAAACTCGTGCATTTCAGGGGGCGCCTGGGTGGCTCAGTCGGTTAAGCGGCCAACTTCGGCTCAGGTCATGATCTCACGGTCAGTGAGTTCGGGCCCCGCATCAGGCTCTGTGCTGACAGCTCGGAGCCTGGAGCCTGTTTCGGATTCTGTGTCTCCCTCTCTCTAACCCTCCCCCGTTCATGCTCTGTCTCTCTCTGTCTCAAAAATAAATAAACGTTACAAAAAAAAAAAAAAAAAGAAACTCGTGTATTTCTAAGGGCATTACGAGGGCAAGAGCAAATTAAGAATGCATTCAGATTTCGGTATTTGTTGTTACAAAAATAGATGGCACTGGGTCTAGATTCATCAGTCATCTGGGGTTTGTTTGTTTGGTGAGAAACCTAGTGCTGGAAGTTTGTACCTCTTGCCCCTTTCTTTCAATTCCTGCATTTCCCACCACCTGCCTCTGGTAACAAGTCTGATCTCTTTTTCTACGAGGTGTTGTGTTTGTTTTTGGGTTTTTTTATAGTTAATAAGCTATATATATATATATATTTTTTTAAATTTATTTATTTTGAGAGAGCAAGCATGAGCAGGGGAGAGTCAGAGAGAGAGAGGGAGAGAGCATCCCAAGCAGGTTCCGTGCTGTCCGCGCAGAGCCCAACGCGGGGCTCGATCTCATGAACCGTGCGATCATGACCTGACCTGGAACCAAGAGTGGGAGGCTTAACCGACTGAGCCACCCAGGTGTCCCTCAACGAGTTTTTTGGTTTGCTTTTTTTTAAATACCATGTGTAAGTGAGATCACAGTATTTGTCTTTCTCTGTCTGACTTATTTCACTTAGCATAATGCCCTCAAGGACCATCCACGCTGTTGCAAACGTCGGGATGGCTGAATGATGTATGTATCCCTATCTCACATTTTGTTGATCCATTCATCCATCGATGGACCTCTAGGTTGCTTTCATGACTTGGCTATCTTAAATAACGCCGCTGTGAATCTGGGGCTGCAGAAATCTCTTTAACGTGGTGTTTTCATTTTCTTTGGCTATATTCCCGGAAGTGGAATTGCTGGCTCGACACTCATCGGATTCGACTTCTCTTCAAAGCATAGCCACTAATTAGCTATGTATCAGGATGGACTGCAAAAAACCCCCTGACCGTCGCTTTTCCCCGTTTCAGCTTCAAACATCAAAAATTGCCCCGCCCTTAAAATCGTAGCTGTTCTCAAGATTCGCTTTGGCTACGAGACGGCAATTGAAGTGACCTCATGTGAGTTGTAAGTCTTGCTGCTTTTGGAAGGTGACACCACTAAGTGAATAGACCTGGACCAGTTTACTGGAGGTGAAGAGGCCGTGTAGACAGGCGATCTAGCTATGCCAGCCATTCCAGCCAGGGTTCCAGGCACAGCAGGGAGCCCAGTCCAGAAAAGCTGCACTGCTTCAGGTCATAAAAACTGCCATCGCGCTCAAGAGCCAAATAAATGGCTACTTGGAGCCACTAAGATTTAGGGTACTTGCGATGCAGCCAAAGCTCACTGACACCACGGCCCTTAGAACACGTAAGCACTCTGTAACGCTGTAAAATGAAGGGACTGAGGGAGCGCTAGAATTTTCTTCTTGTAGAAACATTCTTAGAGATATACATACCACCCTCTTTACTCCTGAGCACCCAAGTGGAAGGAAGCTAAAAATAAGATTGACCCAATTGGGGGTCGCCTGGGTAGCTCAGCTGGTTGAGCGTTCCACTCTGGATTTTGGCTCAGGTCATGATCCCAGGGTTGTGAGATCGAGCCCCACATCGGGCTCGGTGCTGAACGTGGGGTCAACTTGGGATGCTCGCTCTCTGTCTCTCTCTCTCTCTCTCTCTCTCATCCTATGCCCCTTTCCCCACTCTCTCACTATCTCTCTATCTCTCTCTCGTGCGCGCTCTCTCTTTCAAAAAAAAAAAAAAAGATCGACCCAGGTCTATACAAGGATTCAAGATGTATAGCAAAGAATAGTATGTGAAAATGTTTGTAAACATTAAAACGGTACAAAATTCAGCTGTCATTATAATCACACACACGTGAGGAGTGCAACGTAGCCTAAGGAAAATACAGGAAGAGCAGCACAAATGTGTCTAAGGCAGCCTGACGTTTGTCACGTGAGGAAGGAATGAATGGTTATTGAGCACCTGCAAGGCCCCTAGTTAATTACATACATTAGCTCATTTAACCCTCAAAATGACCCTATTAAGTAGTGTCATTATCAATCCACCTTACAGATGAGAAAACTAACGCTTGAAGATGGTAAATAATTGGACTAAATTCAAAGAGAGTAAGATATAATAACAAGGGTATAGACGAAGCTCTTTGGACTTCAAAGCCTAAAGCACGTCTTTGCTTTCACCACTTTACCCGTTACCATCCAGCAGAAACGAACTTAAGTTAGGTATCGTGAAACGTTTTTCTTCCTCTTTCTTTTCACACCTATACGTACAAATGGCATAAAAGGATTATCTATGCAGTCAAGGTCTTATTGTCCCAAAAAATCTTCTGTTACTTTGGGGGCATTTTTTTCCTATCTATTTTCTCTATCCTGGGTTTTTCTTTAATCAAGAAAAACCACACTTTTATTATGTTTTTTTTTTTTAAATCACGCATGTAATACGTGAACACATGTTTATTATACAATGTCAAAGAGGGGTGCCTGGCTGGCTCAAATGGTAGATCGCGTGATTCTTGATCTTGGAGTCATGAGTCCCAGTCCCACGAGGGGTGTACAGTTTACTTTAAAAATATATATATGTGGGGCGCCTGGGTGGCTCAGTCGGTTAAGCAGCCGACTTCAGCTCAGGTCATGATCTCACGGTCCGGGAGTTCGAGCCCCACGTCGGGCTCTGGGCTGATGGCTCAGAGCCTGGAGCCTGCTTCGGATTCTGTGTCTCCCTCTCTCTCTGCCCCTCCCCCATTCATGCTCTGTCTCTGTCTCAAAAATAAACATTAAAAAAAATTTTAATAAAAAAAAAATATATATATATATGAGCACATATTTGTTATAAATAGTCAAAGAGAGGCGCCTGCCTGGCTCAGTTGGTGGCCCATGCAACTCGTGATCCCAGGGTTGTGAGTTTGAGCTCCTCGTGGTTTGTAGGGATTGCTTAAAACTTAAAATTTTAAAAGAAAAGTCAAAGAATCAAAGGCTTACAAGGTTCTTTTAAAAAGATCAATATGGTGTGTACTCTTCTAAACACATAGTTCATATACGATTCTATTGCATTATAATAAGTTATTTATTACTTATATGCAGATATTATATATTTTTGTTTTACATATATGGGATAATTCTAGATATATTTGCTGCACCTTTTTCTTTCACTTAACATTATGTCTTGGAGATTTTTGCATATTGGGGCATATAGATCTGACACATTTCTTTTTAAGCTTATTTATTTATTTTGAGAGAGTCCCAGAAAGGGAGGGGCAGCCAGAGAGAGAAAAAGAATCCCAAGCAGGGGTGGAGCCCGACTCGGGAGCTCAGTCTCACAAAGGGCGAGATCATGACCTGAGCCGAAATCAAGAGTGGGAAGCTTAACCAACTAAGCCACGCAGGTGCCCCAGATCTGCCACATTTTTAAAAACTATGCAAATAGTGCATGTACCATGTTATTTTTAACCCTTCTCTTATCCGTAGCCACTTAGACTGTTTTTAAATTTTTACTGCAACATAATCATGTGAATACTTTTTTCTTAAAGTGCCTCAGCAAATGTAATTACACAGAGTATTATAAATGTGAGAGCTTTTGTTTTTTGAAGCTTATTTTTATTTACTTTGAGAGAAACAGAGAGTAAGCTGGGGATGGGCGGGGGGGGGGGGGGGGGGGGGAACAGAATCCCAAGCAGGCTCTGCGCTGATAGCACAGAGCCCTACGTGGGACTCGAACTCACTAACCGTGAGATCACGACCTGAGCCGAAGTCAAGAGTCGGATGCTTAACCGCATGAGTCACCCAGGCACCCGGAGATCACTTCTATTTATAGATATGGACGTAGTTTTAATTTTCAAAATTACTCCCAAATTGACTATCCAAAAAAAAAAAAAAAAAAAAAATGCAATTCCGAAGAGGGTATCGAGGCTCATTTCCACCACCCTAGTGAATACTAGATATTTTACAAATTTACCCTAATCTTCTTAGAAACAGATTATTATAGTTTATTTTACATTTCCCTGATTTCAAAAAAGCATTAGTCCTCACGTTTATTGGACATTGAATTTTCTTCTTCAATAAATGAATATTTCCTGTAATCAATTTTAATTGCATTGTTTTCCTTTTGCGCACACACACACACACACACACACACAATGGATATTAATCCTTTCATATATGTATTTAAAATACACTCCCATCCTGTCACTTAACCTTTATCTCGGTTTATGGTATATTTCACTGTACAAAACTGTGACATTTGCATCTATTCAAATATGTCAATATTTTCCCTTCTTGGATTCCAGGCTTTTAAAAATACTTTTCCCCACTTCTACTGCTTCCAAAGCTTTTCTAACCTTTAGCCATTTAATTCATCTGCAATTTATTTCGTATTTGACCTAGAAGGGTTTTACTTTGGCTGTCAATGCCAAAGTATTTTTACTATTTTGGCTTTAGAACGTGTTTTATGTCCGGCAGAGCAAGTCCTTCTTCATTACCCCTACTTTCCAAAAACTTCTTTGTTATTCTTGTACATTATCTCTTTTACATTAAATTCAGAATCACCTTATCAAGATTCTAATTAACATTGCGTTAAATTTATGCGTTAATTCTGGGGGGAAACGACAGGTCTATGTGGTAGGCAAATTAATGTCCCCCCAAAGATGTCCATGTCTGAATGCTGGAGCCTATTAATATGTTATATTACATGGCAAAGGGGAATTAAAGTTGTAGGTGGAAATGAAGGTCGCTCATCAGCTGACCTTAAGATAGATTTTGCTGAATTATCTGGGTAGGGCAAAAGTAATCGTTAAGGGTCCTTAAAAGTCAAAGAGGAAGGCAGAAAACCAGAGTCAGAGGGAGCTAGGACTTTGGAAGAAGCGTCAGAAAGGTGCGATGTTGCTGGTTTTGAAGATGGAGGAAGGAGACCGTGAGCAAACGAATGCAGTGGCCTCTAGAAGCTGAAAAAGGCAAGGAAATGGATTGTCTCCCGGAGCCTCTAAAAAGGAATAGAGCTCTGCTGACACCTTTATTTTAGCCCAGTGAAGGCCAAGTTGAATTTCTAAACAGTAGAGCTATAAAGAAATAAACCAATGTTGTTTTAAGCCGCTACAGTTGTAGCAATTTTAGGGGTGCCTGGCTGGCTCGGTCAGGAGAGCACACAGCTCTTAATCTCAGGGTCATGAGTTCGAGCCCCATGTTGGGTGTAGAGCGTACTAAAAAAATAATAAAATAAAGTTTTAAAATAAATAAAAATAAAGGCTTAGTAATTTTCTTGCAGTAGCAACAGAAATTAATACACTCTACGTTATTGCAATTTCTGGAACAGTTGGGATCTTTGATTGCAAGCAACAGAAACAGACTCCAGCTAGGGGTGCCTGGGTGGCTCTGTCCGTTCAGCGTCCAACTCTTGATCTCGGTTCAGGTCATGATCTCACCGTTTGTGGGTGTGAGCCCCACATCGGGCTCTGCGCTGACCGTGCAGAGCCTGCTTGGGATTCTGTCTCCCTCTCTCTCTCTGCCCCTCCCCTGCTCGTGCTCTGTCTCTCTCTCTCTCTCTCTCCTGCTCTTGCTCTCAAAATAAATGTAAAAACTTAAAAAAAAAAAAAAGATTCCGGCTAACTTAAATACAAAAGGAATATATTGAAATGATAGTAGAGATCTTCTAGAACTCAGAACACTTAGGAAACACCAAAGTCTGGAAGGAAAGCAAACACGAAGAGAGGCCGGAGAATAAGATGCATAAGTACAGTTTTTGTGCCACTCGGTGTTCAATTGAAAAATCAGAAACCATCCTGGACGCTCAAGCAGAGGGAATTTAACACAAGGAATTTCTTCCAAGGGTGTTGGCAGGGCTGAAAGAGCAAAAGGAAGAAGGAGGCCAGAGAAAAAGGGCGAGGCAGGAACTGTGCATAGAGTGTTAGTCAGAGATCAGTAGTACAGCACCCCTGTGCCCGGGCTGGGGCCCATGAGCCTGCGGTCACCGTCGAGCTTCTGAAGACAGTATCGCCACTGCCATTGAAACTGCACTTTGGGGGCGCCAGGGTGGCTGGGTCCTTTCAGGGTCTGCCTCTTGGCCTCAGCTCAGGTCACGATCTCAGGGTTGTGAGTTCAAGCCCCGCGTTGGGCTCCACGCTGGGGGTGAAACCTACTTAAGAAAGAAACCACGGAAAAGAAACTGCACTATGGCTGAGCAGGAAACCAGTATCCCCCACTCGCACTAATGCCCAGAGCCTTCTCCGGTTACTCTCAGTTCTTTTCTCCGGTGGTGCTCTTGTCAGAGACTTCCTCCAAAAGTGGGAGAAAGGACTTGTCCGCTGCCTTTAAAATTTCCGCCATGATTTTCCATCAGCAAAACACAACAGAAAGCCAGCTAAACAGGCAGTTTGGGGAATGTAGTTTGTAGGGTTTTAATCCCAGCAGGGATATGGTTAGCCTGCTACTTTTTTTTTTTTTTCAGTTTTTATTTATTTATTTATTTTGAGAGAGAGAGACAGAGCGTGAGCAGGGGAGAGGCAGAGAGAGAGGGAGAGAGAGAATCCCAAGCAGGCTCTGCGCTCGAACTCACAAACCACGAGATCACGACCTGAGCTGAAACCGAGAATGAGACACTCAACGAACTGAGCCATCCAGGGGCCCCTGGCCTGTGAGCTTTCTAGTGCTGTGCAACAACTTAGCGCAAATGTAGCACCTTAAAGCAACCTACGTTCGTCCTCTCACGATTTCCCTGGGTCAGAAGACTGGGCCCGCGTAACTGGCTCCTGTCCCAAGGGTCTCACAAAACTTCGATCAAGGTATTGGCCAGGGTTGCATGATCGTCTGGGTCTCCGGGTCCTTGTCCAAGATCCCTTGGTTGTTGGCAAAATTCAGCATTTTGCGTCGGTAGGGCTGAGGTCCCTGCTTTGTTGGTGGCTGTTGGTCACGGGCTGCTCCCACCTCCTAGTGTTTTTTGCTGTGTGGCTCCCTCACGATACGGCAGGTTGCTTCATTATTCTATTGGCTGGGAGCAAGTCACAGATTCCACCCACACTCAAAGGAAAGTGATTATTCAAGGGCATGACTCATCGGACGGTCACCTTAGGGTGTGTCAGCGCAGAGCCTGACTCGGAGTTCGGTCTCGCAACCTGGGAGATCATGACCTGACCTGAAACCAAAAGTCCGATGCTCACCCGACCGAGCCCCCCCCAGGCGCCCCATGTTGCTGAACTCTGATGACCACTATGCCTGTGGATAATTTCTAGTTTTCTGAATCTTCCTCTATCTCTCCATTTATATTCAGATCTTCTTCTAGAACATAATGTAAAGTACTGTAGTTTCATTCATAAAAGACTTGTAAGTTTTTGTTTTTTTAAGTGGACTCCTTTTAACACTTTATTTTAAGGTAATCCCTACACCCAACCTGAGACTCGGGCTTACAGCCCCGAGACCAAGAGTCGCACGCTCTACAGAGCCAGCCTGCCCCCCCTCTTTGCGAGACTCTTAATTAGTCCAGAATTTCAGTTGCAAACGACAGGAACCAAAGCAGATGAGCTAAAAGAAAAAAACAAATCATATTGGCCCATTTATTGGGAACACCAGGGATGGAGCTCATTGAGAGACTGCAAGAACTCTTGACAGAAAGAAGGGCAGGAGTGAGAGACAGAAGTAGACACAGAGACGGAGACAGAGGTAACGATGGAGAGGAAAATACAGATAGACAGATGCCGTCTACAACCCTCCAACAGCAGAAAATCTTTTTCCGTGAGATAGGGAAATCTGTGACCCAACTGCACAAAGGTAGTACATATGAAACTCACAGTCCCCAAATCTGAGTGTGGAAACATGTGACTTCTAAATATAATGTGCAAATATCCTGCTGGAAGTTAGATAACTCATTAATTACATAGGATAATTTTTCACTGTTGCAGTCATCACTATAGAAATCCTGTAAATAATCAATGTGTTTTAAATACATCTTGCCTAAAATCGTTACACTTTCAAAGGACTTTCAAAGGACTTTCAAATAACTAAACGAAACTTCCTTTCTTTCTCCTTAACCATATTTAATTTAGCTATGGAGCCCCCAAGGCAGTCAGCAGTAGAAGGCGTCATCTCGCCCAATCCAAGGCAATTCAGCCATTTCCAGATGGACACTCACATCCCCTTTCTCCTCAGAAATAGGCTACGTTCTTTCTGGGGGACTCACTACAGATCAGGCTTCAATACGAACAGGGTTTCCAAATACGCAGGTCCTGCCTTTTACCAGAATGAATTGGAATTTCACGTGCTCGTCTGGCCTTTGTCATTCAGTCCCGGCATTCATTGCTAAAGCCCAGAATCTCATCATGGCCTCTGACGACCGAAACATAATCCTGATCCTTCGCCATCTTGACCCCAGACTCCTCAGGCCCACTAGTGCGCTCCCAGACTTTCCGAGGTTAGGAACACTCAGCCGCTCTCCTCACAGCGGGCAGGGCCCCTGTGAGGCCGACCTCAGGTACATCGGCCCGGGGGACCTGTGTCACCATCGGTATCCTCTGCTCTGGCGCCTTGCTAAATGAGAGGCTACTCAAAGGTTTGCAGTCTCCAGGCCACAGTCGACATGGGCGACATATTTTCTTTCACCCTCACATCCCATCACAGGCATGTATCCTTTCCTCCCACCCCAGACCCATCCCAGAGATTGAGAGCCAGGCCCCACTGTCCCTTACGGACTCAGTTATCTCTAACCCCCTCATTTTCTCTCCAAATAACACTCCTCCCTCAACCGAATGGGATTTCTACCCGGTCTGGGGCGGGAATTACTCTCACAGCATCCTGCGTTCTTACTCTGTTGTTTATAATCGTCCTGTGGTACTTACTTGAACATGTTTATAATCTACATGTTCTTAGGAAGTCACAAAAAGAGTAAAATGAAAAAATGCTCCGAAAATTCTAAAGCTCTTTACAAACGTTAAGACGACATTTCGGGGCACCTGGATGGCTCAGTCCGTTAAGCGGCCAACTCCTGATTGGGCTCAGGTTACGATCTCCCAGTTCGTGCGTTCAAGCCCCACATTGGGCCCTGTGCTCTGTCTCCCTCTCTCTCGCTGGTCCTCTCTCTCCCAAAATAAATAAATAAACATTTAAATAAATAAAAATAAAAATATGAGATGACATTTCAACTAATGTCTGCATAATAAATAATAACTCCTTAGTTTGAACGCAGTATTTATTCAACCTTATGGAGTTGAAAAAAGAAAAAACAAAGCAGTCACAATTGACCTTCTTAAAATCTGAATTTACAAAGTTTTGGACATGCTACCCTTTAACAAAACACCTTATTTTCCTAGGGCATGACTCCCTTTGGCAGAAATTTGCGCTACCTATAACAGTAGCTAATTTTTCTCTCTCTCTCTCAAAAATAAACAAACATTAAAATTTTTTTTTTTTTTTTTAAATAAAGAAAAGGGGCGCCTGGGTGGCTCAGTCGGTTAGGCGTCCGGCTTCGGCTCAGGTCACGATCTCACGGCTCGTGAGTTCGAGCCCCACATCGGGCTCTTCGCTGACAGCTCAGAGCCTGGAGCCTGCTTCGGATTCTGTGTCTCCCTCTGTCTCTGCCCCTCCCCCGCTCACACTGTGTGTGTGTGTGTGTGTGTGTGTGTGTCCCTCAAAAATAAACATTAAAACATTTTTTTAAAAAATAGCAGCTGATTTTTTTTATAGGTATCAAAACTAGACTTAGGCTTCATTTTTCTTCTTATGTCACACACAATTAATTATAAGATGACTTCCCCAAGAAACATTGACCACACTATTAATATTCATGCCACAGTCAGCCCCAACAGCCCATAGTCTTGAATTAAAATAAAGAACATGTGTGACATTCAACTTGAAATCAGAAAAAAAGTGTCAGGGAAGCGTAAGAGATTCTACCGGTTGGCAGAACTTTGTGTATGTAACCTTGCTCACTCTTGAGCACGTATCAGGCTATCCCTAGGGTGGTTGGACTTACAATGCTTGATATTTTATGCTTCGTCCTTCTACGTTGACAATTTTACCCTGATTCCAACTGGTTTTTAAAAATCATATGCAGCCTCGGAGCACGGGGGTGGCTCAGTGGGTTAAGCGTCTGATTCTTGATTTTGGCTTTGGTCATGATCTCCCAGTTCATGAGATGAGGCCCCTCATTGGACTCTTTGCGGACAGCACGGAGCCTGCCTGGGATTCTCACTCTCACTCTCTCCCTCTCTCTCCCCTTCCCCCATTTGCTCTCTCTCTCTCTCTCTCTCTCTCTCAAAATAGACAAACATTTAAAAAAAAGTGGTCCCATTGGGGATTGAGGATACTGACGAATATATCCAGGACTCCTATTCCCCACCCCTTGGTTGAGAGTTGTCCCTAGGACCACCAACTATCCTGTACAGGTTGAGCCTGCACAGAGCTGAGCAAGTTTTGCTGTGCCAGGGAAAGCCCTTGACAAAAAACCCAGATATATATCTGTTCCCACTAGCGGTGGGAAGCTAGTTGCTTGTTTGCAATGTCCATAGCTTCAAGTGACTCAAGCAAACCAGGAGGATATGGGGCAGAATATCAACGGCATTTATTATATTAGATACTCTCTCTTTACCCTAATGACCCTTGGAACTGTTCCAAAGTCTCCAAGCAAATCTCTCATCACTTTCACAATCTCCAAACTTACCTTTCTCCGTAATACGGGAAAGCTATAGTTAACGATGCTTTTCTCCTGGTAGACACCATATCTGAGTTACTGGAAAAGTGTTGGTCTTTCTATCCAAGCTCTTCATGAAGAAATGTGGCTTCAGAGACGCAAAGACAGGGGGAATAACCTTCCAGCCATAGTGGAATGACTGGGGCTCAACATACCCTCCCCCACCGTAAACAACTACAAAACTGGTCAAAATATAGGAGACACTAATTTTTGGACATTGGAAAACAGGCAGTGCACTGCCATAAGAACGTAAGATGAACAGGGACGCTTGGCTGGCTCAGTCGGAACAGCGTGCAACTCTTGATCTTGGGGTCGTGAGTTCGAGCCCCACAGAGGGTGTGGAGATTCCTCAAATTTCAAAAACTTTCAATAAAACATAAGTGAGTCTTACAGTCAATCCAGTATTCTGCCTACAGGCGATTTCCAGACTGTGATGAGGATTCCCAAGCATAGCAGGGAGGTGTTGCTAAAGAAACAGATAGTGTTCAGGAAGACGCAGACGGTCATGACTTGTGGGGCAGAGTATCAGGGAAGAGGGGGATGTGTAGAGGAATCGCTCCAAAATCAAACTTCGGGGGGCCATTGAATCTGGTGCTGAATAGTAAGTTACACGTGGATAGGGTGAAAATACTTGAAAAGAGAAATGGGAGCTGTAACCTGAATAATTCCCAGAGATCACACAGGACTGAGATGTTTAAATGCTGACCAGCTAAAGAAATTTCCCGTGGAATATCCGCGGCTTAAGTGCGGAGCTCAGAAGAGCATACTTTAGCAGACAGAGTAAACTAGCCCTAGAGTAAAGGCTATTCGAAATTCACCCACATAAAACTGCAAATAAGCCTCATGAGGATCAGAGAGAGAGAATCCCAAGCAGGCTCCGCACTCAGTACGAAGCCCAACGTGGGGCTGAATCCCACGGCTCTGGGCTCATGACCTGAGCAGAAATCAAGAGTCAGATGCTCAACTGACTCAGCTGCCCAGACGCCCCCCCCCCCAACACTTTTATTTGTTTTTATTTTAATTCCAGTTAGTTCTACCCAACAGTTTCTTTAATTTACATCCAAGTTAGTTAGCATATGGTGCCACAATGATTTCAGGAGTAGATTCCTTCATGCCCCTGACCCATTTAGCCCATCCCACCCTCCCACACCCCTTCCGGGAACCCTCAGTCTGTTCTCTGTATTTAAGAGTCTCTTATGTTTTGTCCCCCTCCCTGTTTTTATATTATTTGTGTTTCCTTTCCCTGGTCTTCATCTGTTCTGTGTCTTAAGGTCTACATCAGTGAAGTCATATGATATTTGTCTTTCTCTGACTGACTAATTTCACTTAGCATAATACCCTCCAGTTCCATCCACATAATTGCAAATGGCAAGATTTCATTTTTTTTTGATGGCCAAGTAATACTCCATTGTATGTACATGCCACGTCTTCTTTATGCATTCATCCGTCGATGGACATTTGACACCCAATACTTTTTTAAAGAAAGGCAAGACCTAGCACTCCCCAACGTAAAAACCACAATGTTCAGCATTCGATCAAAAATGACTACAGATACAAAGAAGCAGGACAATATGATCCATAATCAGGAAAAGAAAGCAGTCGCCAGAAACAGAATCAGAAATGACAGCGATGATGGGTTTAGTGGAAAGGACTCTAAAAAGCTAGTATGGGGCACCTGACTGGCTCAACTCAGTTAAGCATGTGACTCTTGATCTCAGAATTGTGAATTCAAGTCCCATGTTGGGCACAGAGACTACTTAAAACAAATAAAAAGATTATAAAAAACCTTAAAAAATTAAAACAAAAGATAAAAGCACAGAAACCTTTAACAAAACAAATAAAACAGCTACTACGACTATGTTCAAGTATTTAAAGGAAAACATGAGGCTAGTGAGGAAAGAAATGAAAGACAAGACGAATAACCAAACAGAACTTCTAGAAACGGAAAGTACACTCTCTGAAAGGAAACATTGTAAGGTACGGAAAAGAAACTCAATAGGACAAAATAAGCTAAACCCATTTTACAAAAGGACTAGGTCCTTGGAAGAGAGCACTAAGGGATTCTCACAGAATGCAACATTGAGAGACATAAAATGTATCAAAGAGAAATATATAACGATTCGTACAACTCAACAACGGCAATAAACAACCCAATTCAAAAATGGGCAAAGGGCTTTATAGACATGTCCCCAAAGACACACAGATGGCCAAAAAAATACAGGAAAGGATGGTCAACATCATTAGTCATTAGGAAATCAAAACTACAACGAGATAGTACTTTTTACCGATGAGGATGGCTATTATCAAAACACAAGCAAACAAACGAACCAACCAAACCTTGAAAATAGGTTTTGTTGAGAATGTGGGGAAATTGGAACCCTTGTGTGTCACTGGTAGGAAAGTAAAATAGTAGAGCAGTTCCTCAAAAAGTTAAATGTAGAACGATTTAACCATTCCTCTTCCGGGTATACGCTGTTAAGAAACGAAAACAGGAACTCAGGTACTTGAAACTTGAAAACAGTTGGCTAAGTGACATAAGCCAGAACCAGAAAAGCAATTATTGTATGATTCTACTTACATGAAGTATCTAGTATAAGGCAAATTCATAGAGACAGAAAGTAGGACAGAAGTGACCAGGAGCTGTGAGGAGGGAGTCATGGGAAGTTGTTATTTAATGGTACAGAGTTTCTGTTTGGGATGATGAAAAAGTTCTGGAAATAGGGAGTGGTGATGGTTACACAACATTAGGAATGCACTTCGTGCCACTGAATTGTACACTGAAAAGTAGTTAAAATAGTAATTTTATATGATGTGTGTTTTATCACAATAAAAAAGAGCAGGGATAAATAATAAAGAAATAAGAGACATGGAAAATACGCTAGGAAGTTCCATATATTTCTGAGAGGGTTAGAGAAGAGAGAGAAGTAGCAAAAAAAAAAAAAAAAAGGCAATATTTGAAGAAATAACATTTGAGAATTTTCCTGTTCTAAAAAATTGGAGGGGGGGTGCCTGGGTGGCTCAGTTGGTTAAATGTCTGACGTCGGCTCAGGTCATGATCTCACCATTCGGGAGTTCGAGCCCCGCGTCAGGCTCTGTGCTGACAGCTCAGAGCCTGGAGCCTGCTTCAGATTCTGTGTCTCCGTCTCTCTCTGCCCTCCCCCGCTCATGCTTTCTCTCTCTCTCAAAAATAAACATTAAAAAAAAAAAAATTAAAAAAAAAATTGGAGGGGTTGGGGCACCTGGGTGGCTCAGTCGGTTGAGCGTCTGACTTCAGCTCAGGTCATGACCTCGCACTCCGTGAGTTCGAGCCCTGTGTTAGGCTCTGTGCAGGCAGCTCGGAGCCTGGAGCCTGCTTCCGATTCTGTGTCTCCTTCTCTCTCTCCCTCTCCCCTGCTCATCTCTCTCACTCTCAAAAATGAATAAATGTTAAAAAAAATTTTTTTTTTAAAATTGGAGGGGCATCTGGATGGCTCAGCGGATGGAGCATGTGACTCTTGATCTGGGGGTTGTAGGTTCAAGACCCACACTAGATGTAGAGATTACTTAAAAAACATGAAAAAAATTTCTAAGTTTGTTTATTTTGAGAGAGAGCGCACACGCAAGCAGGGGAGGGGCAGGGAGAGAATTCCAAGCAGGCCCTGTGCTACCAGCACAGAGTCCGACATAGGGCTCGAACTCACGGTGAGATCATGACCGGAGTTAAAATCAAGAGTCGGATGCTTCACCGACTGAAGCATCCGGATGCCCCGTTAAGAGTGGAGATCTTGAATGTTCTCACCACAAAAACAAAATGGTAATTACGTGATGGGATGGAGGTGTTAGCTAACCCTATCGTGGTGACCATTTTGCAAAATGTAAGCATATTAAATCAACATGTTGTACACCTTAAGTTTATGCAATGTTGTATGTCCATCATGTCTCAATAAAGCTGGGGGTGGGGAAAGGGGGGATAACAAAAGCTTTCCACATGACCTTCCAAAGATCCGATCTCTTTCTATTTTCTAGGTCCTTGTGATCTCTCTGATCTTCTACTGGAACTACTGTATCCAATCAGAAGATAGAGCATGTGGATAAGACATACCAACTCTTAACTGCCGCGTATCAGAAGTGACACATCACTCCAAATTATGCTCTCTCTGTCTCTCTCAAAAGTAAATAAACATTAAAATGATTTTTAAGATAAAATAAATAAATATAATTAATTAACAAAAAAGGGGGAAAAAAACCAAAATAATTAGTTTCATATAACTCAAATAAATTCCCGGGCACCTGGATGGCTCAGTCATTAAGCATCTGACTTCGGCTCAGGTCGTGATCATGAGTTTGACTCCCTCCTCCGGTGAGCACGAGTCCCATATCCCATATCCCTATCCCATATCGGGTGAACTCAAGCCCCGCTTCAGGTAACACGAGCCCCGCTTCAAGTGAGCCCTGCTTCTCTCTCCCTCTCTTCCTCTCTCTACCCCCCCCCCCCCACCCCTCCTGGGATTCTCTCTCTCTGCCTCTCTCACTTGTGCCCTCTCTCAAAAAAAAAAAAAAATCCCAACGTGTTTATTGCTGTTATCACAGGGAGTTTGATTGATTTAGCTTGTGTGTCTCTCATTTGTTTTGCTTTTGCAGAACGTAGAAAGCTTGATTCCAAAATTGTCATGGCAGTACACAGTACCAAAACTTATTAAGCTTATTTATTTTCAGAGAGAGAGAGAGCACACATGCGCACAAGCAAGCAGGGGAGGGGCAGAGAGAATCCCAAGCAGGTTCCACACTGTCAGCACAGAGCCCCAGCAGGGCTCAGCCCATGAGCCTGAGGTCATAACGTGAGCTGAAATCAAGAGTCGGACACTCAATCTACTGTGCCACCCAGGTGCCCCCACAGCCATTTTGAAGGAGACCATCAGGGAAGGGAGATCTCCCTTATGAGATATCCCTCCTCATTATAAAGTTATATAAACTATGAGATTGGGACACTGGGACAGAAATAGACGCAATTCCACTAATAGGAATATAGTGTAAAGGTAATAATACACAATCGGCTGCAAAGAGATGCTAAAGAATTTTTAGCATAAAAATTGCACTGTTTGTAATCGTATAAAATCGGAAATCATCTACATGTACGTCAATAGTTGAATGAATAAATACTTTGTAGTACATGAAGAAGTAAAATGCTAATATATTAACTTTTCAAATGACCCAGAGCTACATATATCAATATGTGTAACTCTTTTTTTTTTTTTTTTTTTTTTTTTTAAAGTAGGCTCTACACCCAACACAGGTCTTGAAGTCACAAACCCCAGGTCAAGAGTTGCAGCTTGAAAACCCCAGGTCTATCGACTGAGCTGGCCGGACGTCTCAATATGTGTAACTCTTAAAACCACACTGTCAATAGAAACAAAGAAGTTGCAGGATCCATATTTTATAATAACACGTAAAGAGACTTCTTAAGATGCAAGCAAAACCACATATTATATTCTCATAACATATACTATATATATTATTTATGCAGATACATATGTGGAGTTATAATATTTATATTTTATATACGTATTTAATATATCTTTCCGCTAAAGAGAACATCTCGGCAAATTTGGGATAGTGGTAACCTTACGGAGGGAGAGAGGAATGGCTTTGAGGGGTCAAAACAGAGGGCTTCATCTATTCCTGAAATGTTTCATCACTTAGAATGTATCCGAAGCAAATATAGAAAAATGTTAATGTATCAAGTGTCAGGTAGAAAAGTATTTATTTTATTTTCCATAACTTTGTATGCTTGCAATACTTCCTAATAGAGTATTTCTAGCACCTAGCAATGGTCCGTTAACATTTTCTACCACAAACTCCCAGACATCTTTTATTATGCGTGTGGGGAGGGGGGGGAGTGTGCAAATGCTTAAGCTCAGATTTTTAACAATATTGAGGGGTGTCTGGGTGGCTCAGTCAGTTAAGCACCCAACTTTGGCTCAGGTCATGATCTCAGTTTCTGTTCCCCTTGCCCTCTGCCTGCCTCTCTGTCTCTCTGTCTCTCTTTCTCAAAAGTAAATAAATAAAATATTAAAGAAATATACATATTAAACAATATGGAGCTTGTGGACTTCATACTACTTTATTACAAGCTACTTTCAATAGCGTCACGAATATTTTTGTTAATGAATATATATTTAGAATATCTTGGTTTATTATATTTCATTATACATTTGTATCATGATTTTTAACCAATCTTATATTGTCAAGTCTGATTCCAATACTTCATTTCCATAATCTAAACTACAATAAATATTTTATTGTCTCTGTTCAATTACATGATTATATTCTTACAAGAAATTCCTTCAAGTGGAGATGATTAGATAAAAGAAATGCACTTTTGAAAGCTCCAAAATATATTGCCAAGTAGCCCTTCTGAACGTATATCCCAATTTAAAGTTCAAGTGTGACTGAGATTCCATTTTTTTTTATTTTAGCCTTTACCAGTTTCAGTAATCTTTATTTATGGATCTTTGGAATGCCTAAACGTCCCCACTGACAGAGGGCTTCCAGGGTTATTTCTCTATAAGCTGGTTGTCCTAAGAGAGGTGTGTTTGCTTAAATGTAGGGTTTCTCAACAGACTACCTACAATTAAAAATTGCATTTTGCTGAGTCATAGGAAATGTGACAAATCTTGAAAAAGTATTGCCTATCCCCCTTGAGGCCAATGCTATCCTTTGTATTATAGGTATTTTGAACTCTGTAAAGTATACAGTTTTCTTTTACTTCAACTGGTGACTTGACTTGTCCTGAAGTCTAATTAGTCTAATTGGATGGGGAGATTAAAAGGTCACAAAAAGTAACCCAGACCAAGAGGTTTTTTATTCCATTGGCAATTTCCTGCTGTTTCTTGAAATTGCCCTGCGTGCCTGAGTGACAATTCTCGTTTCGTTTCTAACCACAGACCATTGAAAATTAAAATCATGTTCCAGGTTTTGGCAAATGTGGGCCTCACCCTTCCAGTTTCTGGTTTGACAAGTACTTTAAAGACGCAACAAAACAAAACAAAACCTTAACCAAGTTAATGTGGTGCCAGGTGAAATGAGATACAGAAGAAGTCACCTTGCCTCCAACTTATTAAAGTTAACCCTTACTACAAACTTATTACCTAAGTAATGGCTTCAGCAAAATACTAAGTTGTAAACTGTTTGAAGTAAAAAAAAAAAAAACGTGTAAGTAAAGTATGTCCTTGTATGATCACTCTAGGTTAGGCCTCTAGAACCAGTAATGGACATACTTTAGAGGACGCAATGAACCTATGTTAGATCTGGTGAATAAGATTAAAGAAGCATGCTCAGATTTCAGTTGACATGCAGAAAACTTTCTTGACTCAGCTTTAATAATTCAAGGACAGCGTCCTATAACTTTATTAAGGTTTCTTAAATTGCATCCCTGGGTAAGACTTCTTTGTGTAATATCAGATCATTTTTACGGGCAATCTTCTAGTTCCAAACTACAAACCTATTGGTCTGCTTATCACTCAATTGAAATCCTAGATCTGCTCCTCCTTGACAAATTTTATGTAGAAGATTGTTCAGACAATATGTCACACGGGCATGAACGGCTACTGATATGCTCTTTCATAACTTTTGGAATCATCTGTTAAGAATAATAAGTTACGGGTCAGTTTCCTTTCATTGACTCCTCCTTGCCTATTGACTGTCAGTTATGAATGGCAACTCTCTCATCTCAGTAGGGATGCCCGATTATTCATACTTACTAGGCCCCTGCCTCAACACCACTGTAAGAATTAAGGTCTGTTCAAATGGCCTCCTGATAGCTAAGATGATCATTGAAACCATTTAACCTTCATTTATTTTTGAGACAGAGTGAGACAGAGCATGTGGGGGGGGAGGGGCAGAAAAGGAGGGAGACACAGAATCCAAAGCAGGCTCCAGACTCTGAGCCATGAGCCATCAGCACAGAGCCCGACGCGGGGCTCGAACCCACGGACCTCGAGATCATGACCTGAGCCGAAGTCGGACCCCTAATCGACTGAGCCACCCAGGGCCCCTAAGTCAATGATTTTAACTGGTGTAATACAAGTCTGCATTCTACTCCCCTCCCCTCACTTTGTATCTTGACCCTTTGTAAAAACCTAGTTTAGATAACCTAGAATCATGCCCTCTCACTTTTTAAGTCCCACTGGAGAATAGAAAGATTTGTTATCTTTCATTGCTGACGTGAGTTTGCAGCAATATCAATAGGCAATTAGTTGTAATCTAGTTATCAGAAATACTTCCTGAGATCAGTTATTCTAAAACACCATCATTTGGGGCAAATGATCCTGTATCACTATTAAGACTGGCTATTAGTGATGGCAAGTCAAAAAAACATTAGCTTCACTGCAAATGAAGTTTATTTCTCTCTCATATGCTGAAGTATAGGGTTTACCTCCCACACTCCACAGCGCACATCTTACCTTGGCCTCCACCTAACTAGCCACTTTCTTCCCATCCTTCCCAATTGGCATAATGTCACCGATGCAATGAATCAATGTGATACTCTGTGGAACTGCGTAGATCTCTTTGAACTCTGTGCTAACAGGGTATGGGGAAGTTAACATAGCCTTGTGGCAAAACGGTAAATGTATATGGGAAAGACAAGAACGCATTTGCCAAATCAAGGGCTGTCTATCATGGACCTGAAACCATGTTAACCTTGTCTAATATTGACAACACGTCCGGCATGGCAACTGTGAATGGGCCTATCATGCAACAGTCCACGATCATTTTTCAGGATCCGTCCATTTTCTGCAGGGGCCAGACCACCAAATGAAAGGATTCATGAGCTCTTTCTAGGTCCTTAAGCATAGCAATAATCACCATCCCCTGGGATACTATTTTGTTTTTGAGTTACTACCTTGGCTGCTGGGGTGAGGGGGAGGGAGTATAGGGTAGAGGAGGGATCGTGTGTCATCCATTTGGCCTTCCCTGGGATGATAGCTCTCACACCCGACCAGCACCAATGTGGGGATTAAATCAACTGCGGAAGTACATCCATCCCGATTATGCATTCAAGGACTAGGAAAATTACTAATGGGTGCATCCATAAAGAAAGTAGAGACATTGTAGCGACATTGTAAGCTAGACTTTGGCCCCCATAGGTCTAACAAGAGGCCTGATGATGTTCTGAGTCTCTGTATATCAATGGCAACTAGGAGTCTATGTCCAATCATCTTCAAAACGTCTGCATATTTCCCTTTTCTAACTGAAGGTAGGCAAAAATAATTTTCCCTCTAGTCTTCCAGGTTGTTGGCTTAGACCCCTGCCCTGCAATAAAACAGTTTCACAGAAGAAAAACAAATAGAAGTTTAGTAATGTGGAGGCCCCTGGCTGGCTCGGTCAGTACAGCATGCAACTCTTGATCTTTTGGCGGTGAGTTTAAGCCCCATATTGGGTGTAGAGATTACTTAAAAATAAAATCTTCTTTAAAAAAAAATGGGAGGGGCGCCTGGGTGGCTCAGTTGGTTAAGCAGCCGACTTCGGCTCAGGTCATGATCTCACGGTCCGTGAGTTCAAGCCCCGCGTCGGGCTCTGTGCTGACAGCTCAGAGCCTGGAGCCTGTTTCAGATTCTGTATCTCCCTCTCTCTGACCCTCCCCTGTTCATGCTTTGTCTCTCTCTGTCTCAAAAATAAATAAACGTTAAAAAAAAAATTTTTTTTTTTTTTTAAATAATAAAAAAAAAAATGGGAATGCAAGCTGGTGCAGCCACTCTGGAAAACAGTATGGAGGCTCCTCAAAAAACTAAAAATAGAACTACCCTATGACCCAGCAATTGCACTACTAGGTATTCATCCAAGGGATACAGGTATACTGTTTCGAAGGGACACACGCACCCCCATGTTTATAGCAGCACTATCAACAAGAGCCAAAGTATGGAAAGAGCCCAAATGTCCATCGATGGACGAATGGGTAAAGAAGATGTGGTATATATACACAATGGAGTATTACTCGGCAATGAAAAAGAATGAAATCTTGCCATTTGCAACTACGTGGATGGAACTGGAGGGCATTATGCTAAGTGAAATGAGTCAGTCAGAGAAAGACAACAATCCTATGACTTCACTCATATGAGGGCTTTAAGAGACAAAACAGATGAACACAAGGAAAGGGAAACAAAAATAATATAAAAACAGGGAGGGGGGCAAAACAGAAGCGACTCATAAATATGGAGAACAAACGGAGGGTTCCTGGAGGGGTTGTGGGAGGGGGGATGGGCTAAATGGGTCAGGGGCCAAGAAGGAATCTACTCCTGAAATCATTGCTGCACTATATGCTAACTAATTTGGATGTAAATTCAAAAAAAATCAAAAATCAAACAAGTTAAAAAAAAAAAAAGAATACGTTTCCTAACATGTATACGTCTTGTATATATGGGAGATACCGAGGAAAAGTGAGTAACTCTGTAATAGGGCTCAAACCACCACTCTGAATACCATCTTCAAAGACAAAAGATGTTGCGGGGAAAGGGAGGTCAGTTATGGGAGGTTACCAGGAAAAGCACAGTAATCAAGGGTGTGGTTGCCGTGCAAATTTAAGTCTTTGCCTTCTCCATTGATAAAAGAGTTTCTAGAAATTTAGTTATTCTTTCCTTCCGGGTACAGGGAGGGAGACGCCCTTCCACATGCGATTCCCCTTATAAACGTGAATGTCGTCTATCAAAGGGTAACTTCCGCGCAGTTTTCAGAGCTCTTCCTGTGTGTGCAGTTTCTTAAAAATAAACAGCCCCAAATAATCCTTAGGCCCAAGACGATATTTGGGGATGGCAAACTCTGCTCGACTTCACAAGGATACGGTTACCTGAGTGAACAGCTGGTTCCTTCGGGAAAACACGGGGGGAATCGTAGTTGTATTTGCCTGGTGTTGTGGGTTCCTTCCACCTGGGGACCTCAAGACGCGGCCACCTCTTCATTCAATACATTCCACTACTCTTGGAGCGACCGTCTTAAGCCTTCTGCACCTCCACCTTAGCTTCCTTTGGGTTCTACAGTTGCCCCCCCCCCCCCCCCGCCCCCGTATCCGCGGGTTTGCTTCCCGCAGTTTCCGTTATCAGCGGTCAACCCGCAGTCTGGAAGCAGGTGACCCCCTCCTCGGAAAGTCAGTAGCAGCCAAACGCTAGGTCACAACGCCTGTATCACTCACGGCACCTCAGCTCAGTGGGCAGGTACCTCTTACCGTCTCGCATCATCACAAGAAAGGTTAAGCACGATACGGTGTAAGATACTTGCCGCGAGAGGGACGGAGACCATAGTCACCTAACTTTTGTTACCGTGCATGGTTACGGTTGTCCCAGTTTACCCGCAGTTGTGGCTGTTAGTCTCTCAGTGTGCCTAATTTATAAATTACATTTTACCGCAGATGTATGCGTAGAGGGAACGGCACGGCATGTACAGGGTTCAGAACAGTCCACGGTTTCAGGGGGTTTGGAGCAAGCGTATCCTCTGCAGATAAGGGAGGACCACTGTATATTTCAAGCAGCATCCTTGCACGCCCATTGGTTTTCCCCTCGGCAGCTACAGTTTAGCCCCTGGGGAGCTGTAGTTTTATAACCATCTTCCCACTTCTCTCCTAGCTAAAGCCCCTTGGCTGCTACCCCATCCTTTCTGGTCATGATAATTGCGCTCCCATAGCTCCTGGTGGTTAAACACCACCATCTGGCCTCCATTGCTTTTGAGCCCCATTTTATCACTTCCCTTACCCATCAACAAGCCAAACTTTCTGACGGTTACTCTGAATCAACCTTACAGTGGAAGCCTCCACTAAATGTCTCAGTGAGGCCGATAGCCAGCTCCCTGGCACATTTATGATGGGTCTTGGTGAATGCCGTGTCCTCTGGATTTTTCCATGGGGCATGATCCACTGGTGAGTCATCTGGTCTCATATAATATATGCATTCCTGTCCGCCCACCTCCCTCAGGCTCTTGATTCCTCACTCTATTGTTTTTTGTGACCATTTAGGCATTTCAGCTTTGCTCAGCTTGGGCTACCACCCTCTCCAGGCGTCTAGAAACGGACCTATCAGAGATTTTGGCCCACCTCCAGGGTCCTTGCCAGGGTGTCCCAAGAGAGTGCCAGCAAGTCCGTAACTCTCCCCTGTTCAGTCCTAGTTTTCAGGGCCATTGATCAATCACCTCGAAACCCAGTCCGCTGTTTCTCTGACAGCTCTTGCTGGCACACGCTGGGCAGGTCTTGTGGTTCCACTGGGGTATGGCCCCTTTCCCCCTTTATCAAGCCCAGCCCTGCCCCAGCTGAGTTATGCTGCTGCACGATTCTAGTTATTGGCCTGACAACGAAGAGATAAAGTTGGGCAGATCCTGGTCGGGGGAGGGGGGGGGGGGGAACGCTGCTGTCTCTTCGGGGAGAAGACGCTGGAGGTGGGGAACATTCTAGCTCTTAATAGGGAGGAGTGGGCCGCCTTTGAAGGTTCTCAGGGTTCCAAGGAGCCTCGTGTTGAGGAACAAAATTCAACTGAATAAATTTTAAAGATCTTATTGGCGGGGCGCCTGGGTGGCTCAGCTGGTTGAGCGTCCAACTTCGGCTCAGGTCATGAGCTCACAGTTCGTGAGTTCCAGCCCCGCATCGGGCTCCGTGCTGACAGCTCAGAGCCTGGAGCCAGCTTCAGATTCTGTGTCTCCCTCTCTCTCTGCCCCTCCCCCGCTCATGCTCTGTCTCTCTCTCTCTCTCTCCTTCAAAAATAAATAAAAACATTAAAAAAGTTTTTAAAAAATAAAGCTCTTATTGGCTTTATTTAGCAATTTGTGAGTTGGGCAGCATTCAGTCTAGCGAAGAGAAAGGAGCTCCCAAGAGTTGTACAATTCAAGAGGGTCTTATAGACCAATAGAAGAGGGACAAGGAAGTTATGCTGGGCATTTGCTGATTGGTTGAAGCAGGGTTACTTTCCTCATCTGGAGCAAAGGGAAGTCTTTGGAGCCGGGTCAGCTAAAGTGTGCTGAGCAGCCTAAGTGCCGATTGGTTGACCCAGGCCTTCCTTTTCTGGGAAAGCCAAGCATAGAAATTTAGTATGGTTTTGGTGAGCACTCACGGGGCTTAGCATGAGCGACTGCAACGTGGGCCTAATCTAGTTTCTTTAACACTGGGAAGCCAGAATTTTCAGGGGCATCCGCCTATAGGTCCTCATCCTATGTAGCAGAGTCCCAGGTTGCCCCAAAGAGGGCTCTGACCTTGTCATAACAGACCAGTCCCACATTCGATCAGCTTTGAAGGCCAATGAATGTAACTATTTAATCTTGAGTTTTGCCTTCAGCTTCCGTCGGCTCTCCCACTGCAGGAGATAAGAGCCTCTTTGTAAATTACCAACGGGGACTTCTGGCCTTGGCACCTGGTTTTCAATGGTTTATTGACTGCGCTCGGTTTTTCATGATCTCTCTGTAGGGGATTATAGAACTTAGCAGCAACCAGACAATTCCATTGTCCTCCTATGCATCGCCACCTCCGCCCACTCTCCCAGCCTCCACCCCCACACCTCCAGACTCTTCGATTCCGTGCACTAGCCTGAGCATTCCCCGCCAGGAGAACCTTCTCCCAAGTCACCCCCAGTGTACATTTTAGCAATCAGCCACAACGGTCCCCATGTCCTATATGCTACCCAGGATGGGGACTTCGTTGCCAGGTAGGTGGGGAGTGACGGTCACACATCTCCGCCTTCCCTGTGTCCTTACCAGCTGGGTCCGTGCAAATGCTCTGGACAGCAAACAATGGGACCGAGCAGAGAGTGAAATGAGTGAAGAGTGAAACGTTCGTTGGGGGAGTTCAACACGTGGGGAAAACGAAGGCCGAGGAAGCAAAATCAAGAGAGACAGGCTTTAAACTGGCTTGCAGGTCTGACCCTTGTGAAAAAACGGAGGAGGAAGAATCGAGCAGGGACAGCTTCAGACCTTAGTGCAGATCTGATGAAGTCTCCAAAGGAGGTCTGAGCAAAGATTGCCCGTTAGCGAACACCTAGGCTCAGCAGAAATGGCCAGGCCTTTAGACCCGCATTATGCTCGGTCACCGGCTAGGGCTTGGCCCAGAAGAGCGCGACCTCACGGTTCTGTGCAGAGGCAGGTTGTGAGGGCGCCGCACTCGGATGCTGTCAGCTAAGGGAAAGTTCCTTCTTGAAGGAAGGGGCGGGCGAGGGGTACATCTTGTTTGCCAGAGCAGGCAACGACGACAGATGATCCTCCTCGTTCCCACCGGTAATCTGAATACCTTCCATACTAAACAGGAAAGTCATAGAGACTTTTATTCTTGTAGTTCCTCTTGAAAGAGAACCGTCTCGCCTACAACCTCCACTGACAGAAAAGGAGACAAAAAGTCTCATCAGTACCATTTATTAAGCACCTGTTTTTTTAGCTACTAAACAAGGTGCGTGGCATAAATTATCATTAACCTCTACCTTATTTATTGTCCAAGAGTAACCCTAGTCTCCAAAGATAGGCCATCCCTCGCTATTGGCAAAACTGAATAGAAAAAAGCTGCCACCTTCCCCGACTGAGGTTCAGACTCATTCTTGTCCCCTTTCTCCCACCACTTTCTTTTTTGAATTCCAAACTTGCCTGCGCCTCTGGCTGACACCTGTACCTGGTTTTATCTGTGGGTTTCTTCCACTTGGACTCCCCCCCCCCCCCCTTAGATTTGTTGCTCATTTTCACTCGGTTTCCCTTCCCGGCTTCCATCCCTCAGATACAGTGATCCAGGCTTTGGTCCATTTCCTGACCCATACCCTACCCTGCCACCCTCTGGTTTCTGTCCCAGTCATGCGTATAAAAGGCACTCAACTCCATCATCTGCAGGGTCATCCCTGCTTGGTCTCCATTAGCTGGGGAGGAAGAAAAAAAAATAAGATAATCAGGCAAGATAGATATTTATCATCTCAGTTTTACAGATAAAGAAACTATGGGTCCCAAATTGAATTTGGGTAATTGCTCAAAAGCCAGTAGACTGTGCAGCGAGGTGTCTTAACTATTGTTAAGGCATATTATTTAAAACTTAAGAAATAAGGGGTAAAGTTGAGTTGCGTCAGGGAGCAAAAATCCCTAACCCCTTCAAGGGTCCTTCTAGCTGGACTAAGAATCAAACTGACATGAGACAGATTAACAAAAGAAAACCAAATTTAATAGTATATACGGGGAATCCACACAGACATAGAAATTCCCAAGAAAGGCTGGCAAAATAAGGTATATATGTCATCCTGAACTAAGGAGGAAGGAGGTAGGGGTCTAGGACTTTACAGAAAAGAAATGCAATTCACAGGCCATAAGAAGAGCAAATGTTTGGGAATTAGAGGTCTGCCCTGCCATACAGATGGGTCACTCAGATAAAGTTTATTTCTGATAATAACCCTTATTCTGGGAAAGATCCCCAATTTGAGAAACAGATCTTTTTTTTTTTTTAATGTTTATTTATTTTTGACAGAGAGAGAGACAGAGCATGAGTGGGGGGAGAGGCAGAGAGAGAGGAAGACACAGAATCCAAAGCAGGCTCCAGGCTCGGAGCTGTCAGCACAGAGCCCGACGCGGGGCTCGAACCCACGAACCGTGAGATCATGACCTGAGCTGAAGTCAGTACACTTAACCGACTGGGCCACCCGGGCACCCCTCAGAATAATTTTCGTGCCACAAAAATGAACTACTGGGACCTCATCAAAATAAAAAGCTTCTGCACAGTGAAGGAAACAATTAGCGAAACTAAAAGGCAACCAACAGAATGGGAGATATTTGCAAGCAACATATCAGATAAAGGGTTAGTATCCAAAATCTGTAAAGAACTTATGAAACTCGACACCCAAAAAACAAACAATCCAGTGAAGAAATGGACAAAAGACACGAGTGGACACTTCTCCAAAGACATTCAGATGGCCAACTGACACATGAAAAAATGCTCAACATCACTCATCATCAGGGAAATACAAATCAAAACCACAGTGAGATACCACCTCACACCTGTCAGAGTGGCTAACATTTAACAACTCAGGCAACAACAAATGTTGGCCAGGATACGGAGAGAGAGAATCTCTTGTGCATTGTTGGTGGGAATGCAAACTGGTGCGGCCACTCCGGAAAACAGCATGGAGGTTCCTCAAAAAATTGAAAATAGAACTACCTTACAACCCAGCAATTGCACTACTAGGTATTTATCCAAGGGATACAGATGTGCTCTCTCGAAGGGGCACAAGCACCCCAATGTTTATAGCAGCACTATCAACAACAGCCAAAGTATGGAAAGAGCCCAAATGTCCACCGATGGATGAATGGATAAAGATGTGGTATATATAAACAATGGAGTATTACTTGACAATCAAAAAGAATAAAATCTTGCCATTTGCAACTACGTGGATGGAACTGGAGGGTATCATGCTAAGCAAAATTAGTCAGAGAAAGACAAACATCATATGGCTTCACTCATAGGAGGACTTTAAGATTCAAAACAGGTGAACCTAAGGGAAGGGAAGCAAAAATAATACAAATACAAGGAGGAGGACAAAACATAAGAAAATATTGGGAACAACAGAGGGCTACTGGAGAGGTTGTTGGGGGGGGCGCTAAATGGATAAGGGGCATTAAGGAATCTACTTCTGAAATCAATGTGGCACTATATGCTAACTTGGATGTAAATTAAAAAATTTTTAAATTTAAAAAGAAAAAGAATAATCTTCGTGCCAAAGTGGCCTATTATGGGGTCGCCTGGCCTTGGCTTCTAAAGTTGCACTTCTTTTCAAAGCCATCTTGGGATGTTGACAGGGTACGCAAGGATTATTTAATTATCTAGGGAACATATATCCGTGTGTAACTGCCACTTATTATTAAGGGCTCAGACTCAGAAGTTATATGGTAATTCTTCTGTCCAATAGAAAATATAGCCCCAAAGTTAGTTTCATTGCCCTTTGGACATTAGTCAATTTTGTCTCTGACTTAGTCAATTTATTTCAAACTGCCTTTCCTAGTGGACTTTTTTTTTTTTTTTTTTAACGTTTATTTATTTTTGAGACAGAGAGAGACAGAGCATGAACGGGGGAGGGTCAGAGAGAGGGAGACACAGGGGCGCCTGGGTGGCGCAGTCGGTTAAGCGTCCGACTTCAGCCAGGTCACGATCTCGCGGTCCGTGAGTTCGAGCCCCGCATCAGGCTCTGGGCTGACAGCTCGGAGACTGGAGCCTCTTTCCGACTCTGTGTCTCCTTCTCTCTCTGCCCCTCCCCCGTTCATGCTCTGTCTCTCTCTGTCCCAAAAATAAATAAAAAAACGTTGAAAAAAAAATTTTTAAAAAAAAATAAAAAAAATAAAAAAAAATAAAAAAAAAGAGAGAGGGAGACACAGAATCCGAAACAGGCTCCAGGCTCTGAGCTGTCAGCACAGAGCCCGACGCGGGGCTCGAACTCACGGACCGTGAGATCACGACCTGAGCCGAAGTCGGCCGCTCAACCGACTGAGCCACCCAGGCGCCCCCCTAGTGGACTTTAAATATGCCAGTCCTCAAAATGCTTTTTGAGCCAGCATTACCACCTTACTGATGCCCTCATTAACAAATTGAATACAATCTTTGACATACACCCATTCTATATTTGAATGAGCACCATGTTTTTAACTTTTGAAAATCACTTTTTTTAAATTTTTTTAATGCTTTCTTATTTATTTTTTGAAGGAGAGAGAGAGACAGAGCATGAGCAGGAGAGGAGCAGAGAGAGAGGGAGACAGAATTTGAAGCAGGCTCCAGGCTCTATGCTGTCAGCACAGAGCCCGACGCGGGGCTCGAACCCACGAACTGTGAGATCATGACCTGAGCCGAAGTCGGATACTCAACCGACGGAGCCACCCAGGCGCCCCTGAAAATCACTTTTTGACACTATGGTGTTTGACTTCAAAGTCCTTGGTCTTTGCTGATACTGGATGACCTTTCAAGATGGGCATGCTGATACATATTGGAACAGGAATAAACTTGTGACTCCCTGAGGTTTTTGTCTAGAATTGGGACAGATAGCTTGGGCTAGTTATCTCTCCCCATGTCAAAGTTAGGCCTCCATCTTGGGCCAGGTGTTTGAGAAGAGTTTTCTTCTTGCAGAAACTTGTGGTAAAAGGGATAGCCTGGGTACATTGACCATGAGAGCTCTCTAAAAAAATTGTTTCTGAAATTTGTAAAATCTTGCAATACAGCCTATGTCATTGAAGCAGAGGCTTAAATTCTTCTTTGAGGGTCCTTTTGCATTTGGAAGCCCCGGGGATACCTAAAAGTGAAGCCAAGATTCTATTCCAGAATGGACCTTGAGGAGCTAATCTCATCTGTAAAATGTAAAAAATTGTCTTCGTTGTGGGCAGGGCGACATGCTGAGAGTTTACATTGCTTTACATCAAGGTAACTATTGTTGCCCGGTAAGATGCTGTAGCCCCTTCTACTCCTAACAAATAGAAATGCTAGATAAGCTATGGAAAAAAAAAAAAAATGTTTTTAAACCATAGATGAGGTCGAGAGCAAATCTCAGGTGTCACAAGAACAAGGAATTTTAGAATCAAAGCAGTGAGAAAGAACTGAAGGCAGGAAGTTGGAGGACTGAGCCTGGAGACACAAGTCAGAGTCTGGACCGAACAGAACACTGGAATCCAGGCTAAAGGAACAAGTCAAATCAGGAAACCAGACCTGGGCTGTCTATATAAAGGCGAGCACTAGGAAGGTGTTTCCATGTCCTCGGAGAGCAGACGCAGAGGATATCCAAGCCGGGTGCCCGTGTCGGGCCACTGGAGAAAATAGAGCTACCTGCAAAAAACTGGAAGCCCAAGCATGACCACCGCCCAGGCTGGTGAAAGTTTGCGCTACTTTAGAGTAGGAGTTTCCTCTGCTGGGAAATTTACTTGAAACTAATCTTGAATCTACGAATTTTACAAGCCCAGGGTAGAGGCAAATGTCAAGCCATCCAACTGAGAGACTTCCTCAACCCAGGGCACAGTGAGGACTCTCTTGGAAGATAATTCCTGCTGAAACTGAGCTCACGGCAAAAAAACTACAAAGCAGATGAGGACGCTCTCTGCCCTGTATGTCTGCCCTGAGTAATGCTATTAATCAGAGAATCTATTGCAAGGAGCCACAGAGAAATCTAATAGGTATGGAGGAACTATTCTCTCCTTTTCCCTTAGTTTTATTTTCCTTAAGTTCATTCATTTATTTTGAGAGAGCGAGCTAGCACACCAGCAGGGGAAGGGCAGGTAGAGAGGGAGAAAGAGACGATCCCAAGCAGGCTCTGCACTGTCAGAGCGGAGCCCAACGTGAGGCCAAACTCTCTTTATGCCTCGTATTAATTTTTTCTCCAGAATCCAATTTGATATTAATAAACCACTCCAGCTTTATTTATTTTTTTAAAATATTTATTTAGAGAGAGAGAGAGAGAGAGAGAGAGAGAGAACGAAAGGGAGGGGTGGAGAGAGAGAATCCCAAGCCGAGAGACAAGGATTCGAGCGCAAATAATTCACTTGAACAGTACAGAAATCCCCTGGGAGGCTGGGGCGTGATGCAAGGAAGGCAAAGCAGGTAAGGTGCCTTTTTAAGCCGACTCCTGGAGGGGCCACCTGCGGCTTAACCCAGGAGGCAACTCAGAGAAATGGTATAAAACATATATCCCCGAAATTGTCCCCCCCAAGGCGGGACACAGCTGGGGTATTAATAATGAGACCGAATTTACAACAGGGGATAACAATTGTGAGAATTTTGACTAAGGACTGTTCTCAGAGAGTTGATTCCCTGGCACTTCTGTCCCGCTGTACCAAGCACAATAGTTCCAGGGACAAAAACCCTTTACACACAGAGAGGCAGTTACTGGCCAGTGGGGTCAGAGAGACCACACTGAGACGATTAAGATGGGAGGGCTGTGGATGGGGCACTGAGAGTGTCAGGTCTGAGCAACTTTCGACACGTTTCTGCCTTTTCGTTTTCCTTGCCTGGGTAGGTACACATTTCTAGAGTTTCTTTTTTTTCTCTCTGCCTCTCCTCTAGTCTAGTCCTGGGAAGCCTTTGTATGGCTTTAGGTTGTTTTGACTGATCTGGTCTTTTCCAGATCTTTCTGTATCTACCCTGAAGCCTTCAGGGCCTTGGCTTTTGACACCCGAACCACTCAGGGTTTTGTAATCCAAAAACCGTTTCTCTCATGAATATCAGCTCAGAGACTTCAAAAGCCTATTTGGTACCACAAAAATAAATGATTCTCCTTTCTTTCTCCTTTTGTAGGAATGCTGACAAGGGTGACTCCATCTTTGGCCCTCCATCTTGCTCATGTTCAGTCAATGACCTGTCTTGGGGCTATGTGTTCTGGGTCCCTCGGAGATCAGCGTACATAGCTTAAAAATGCCCACCAAGGCTGCGATAGGGGGAGGCTTCTTTCGGCCTCCCCTGAATCTGTTAGAGATAACATAGTATTTCCCACTCCCAACGCACAGGTAGTGCCACAAAATCTAATTAAAAATTAGCTATGGAGGGGCGCCTGGGTGGCTCAGTCAGTTAAGTCTCGGACTCCGGCTCAGGTCATGATCTCGCGGTCCAGAAGTTGGAGCCCCGTGTCGGGCTCTGCGCTGTGGAGCCTGATTCTGATTCTCTGTCTCCCTCTCTCTCCGCCCCTCCCCTGCTTGCCCTCTGTCTCTCTCTCAAACGTAAATAAAAACAAAAAAAAATTGTTAAGCTAGCTGTCAATTAGGTGCATGAGAACCCTTTGATCTCACCACAGTGCCTCTTTCTGTATGTCCCCTTGTTCTATAAAATCTGTGAACTAGTGTCCAAACTTTGTAGACAATAACCGTGCAGGTGCCGTAAACCGTCCTCCCCCCAGTGCCCTTTTGGAAAATTCTTGGGAGGGGCAATTGAGTGGCTCGTTCGGTTGAATGTCCAAGTCTTGATTTCGGCTCAGGTCGTGATCTTCCGGTCCGTGAGATGGAGCCCCGCATCAATTAAAAAAAAAAAAAAAAGGGGGGGCGCCTGGGTGGCTCAGTCGGTTGAGCGTCCGACTTCAGCTCAGGTCACCATCTCGCGGTCCGTGAGTTGGAGCCCCGCGACGGGCTCTGGGCTGACAGCTCAGAGCCTGGAGCCTGCTTCCGATTCTGTGTCTCCCTCTCTCTCTCTGCCCCTCCCCCGTTCATGCTCTGTCTCTCTCTGTCTCAAAAATAAATAAAACGTTAAAAAAAAAAATTAAAAAAAAAATTCTTGTGTGATAGGACTGTCTCTTTTTCACAGTGAGCTCTTTAGACCACACTGGATAGTTTATGCTAACAAGATGAATCGGGGCGGAGGTAGGTTAAGACTTTAAAGACTTAACCATGTGATAGGAGGTGGGGTGGAGACTGAATTTGACCACAAATCAATCCATCACACCACCATAATTAAATCCCAATAAAAAGTCTGAACAAAGCTCGGGTGAACTTCCCGGATGGACAACAGACATGGGAGAGCGTCAACAATGCCCTGTGCGCGTTGCCGCACGTCTATGTCAGAAGGGTAAAGCATGTTGAGAAAAATGGAAGTTTTGGATCTGGAGCACTTTGGGCCCCTCCCAGACTGTGCCCTATGCATCTCTGACTGATTTCAATGTATCCTTTTCCCGTGATACCTGTAACTGCGGGTATAATAGGTTTTAATGGGTTCTGTGCGTCTTTCCAGGGAATTATCCAACCTGAATGTGGTTCCTCAAAACATTCGATCCAGGAATTCCACTTCTGGGTATATATCTAAAAGAAATGGCTGGCTCAGTCGGTAAAGCATTGCAACTCTTGATCTCAGGGTTCTGAGTTCAAGCCCCACGTTGGGCATGGAGCCTACTTAAAAACCATTTTTCATTTATAAAAGGAATAAATCACTACGTCAAAGAGCTATCTGTACCCCCGTATTCACTGCAGCATTATTTACGACAGCCAAGACAAGTAAACAACCTAAGTGCACATCAATGGATGGATGAAGAAAATGTGCGCGCACACACACACAATGCCCCAATAAAACTGAAAAAAAGAAAGGAAAGAAAGAAAGAAAGAAAGAAAGAAAGAAAGAAAAGAAAGAAAGAAAAGAAAAGAAAGAGAAAGAAAGAAAGAAAGAAAGAAAGAAAGAAAGAAAGAAAGAAAGAAAGAAACTCCTTGAAGTAGATGCCGGAAGTCTTGGACAGATGTGGCAGTCTGGAGTGATAAGAAAAAAGGGCTCAGAAAGAAAGGCAGATAAAATTAAACTTCCTCACAACTTGCATCCCACTGACAAATACTTGAGATAGGCAGAGCGTGACATTCCTCAAGGAACTCACAACTGCCTTAAGGTTAATGTTTTGCTAGAGGCAAATCCAGAAGCCTGTAAGTCTCCTTTAACCTATGGAAATCCTTTGGAAACTTCCTGTATCTGTGCCCCTCCCAACTTACAAGTATGCAAACAATTGCTCATCACAACCCCGGTGCAACTCTTCCTGCCCCAGGGTTCTCTCCCAGTGCTTTAATAAAACCATTTTTGCATGGAAAACGTCTCAAGAATTCTGCCTTGACCCGTTCACTCCCGACCTCATATCACGTCATGGAGAACTAGTATCAATTGTAAAAACAGGTAAATCTAAATTATTTTCAGTAAGGATAATAGTTGGAGAATAGTGGAATATGCCACCCCAAAATATGTCTCTCTGGCACAAGAATTATTTTGAGGTGGCGTATTTTCGAGAAAAAGTAGACACTGGAGAAGCTCTAAAACCAAAGTAGAATTTACTCTTTTGTGAGAAAAATTTACATTCAGAAAGATAATCTCCGTGTGCAAGGAAAGGTAGGATGACTTTCGATTGCAAGAACCCCATCAGTGGAAAAGGCAAGGCCTTAAATCTGTACGACAATCTGTGTTTTTCTGGGGAGTTTCCTTATCAGGCCTCCCCCAGCCCCCAAAGTCTTTCTTTTGTCTTTAGCTGACCTGGCTATTTAAGGTGGCATCTTCGGCCATTTTCAGGGAGTTTCACTCCCTTTTCTGGGTCGCTCCCGTGTATAGAGGAGGCGTCCGTATTGTTAACCTTCTGTTTTTCTCCTGCTAATCTGCCTTTTATTACAGGTGGTCTCAGCCAAGAGCTCAGAAGGAGCTCAGAAGGGTAGAGGGAAAATTATCCCCCCTCTTCCCTTACGTGGTTATACAAGGAGGGAGGTAGTTAGTGAAAGGATGCAGAAGGGGGCTTCTAGGATTCTGGAAACATTCTCTTTCTACATCTGGATACTACGTACGTACTTCCGTGTGGGGGCACACTTGGTGAGATTTTGTACATCTACGTACTTGGGATTTGTACATTACACGTATGTTGTATTTGAATTAGAAAGTTTACATTAACAGGATAGACGAATTAATATGGGAGAAGAATGGGTGGTACAGGTGGTGGGGATTAAAGAGTGCACCTGTCATGATGAGCCCTGGGTGACCTCTGCAATAGTTTAATCACTGTGTCGTCCGCGTTAAAACTAACACTGCATGCTAACTATGCTGGAATCAAAAAATTTTTAACAAGTTTACATTAATAGGCTGTTCTGCGCTCCTTTTGCCCCAGGGACACGTCCCTTCAGTGAACTCAGGGTTTAGAAAACATTCCAGGTTGGGAGGTGTGCCTCGCATAGGACTTCTGCCCAGGGTGACCAACTTATCCCGGTTTGCCTGGGACTTTCCTGGTTTTTGTACTGAGAGTTCTTCTGCATGCCAGGAATTCCCCCTCCCCACATCCTGGGCAAACTGGGACAGCTGGTCACCCTTTCTGCCTATAAATATAATTGGAGGAAGGAATTATCAACTAAACTAACTAAAAAGAATTGACTAACTTTCTGGAATGGGGTGGGGGGGGCGGTGGGGAGAAGACCGTACATTAAAATCTCCAAAAATTATCCTCCCACAATGCTTATTGTTGACTCTTCACCACAATCGACAAAACCTTTCTGGGTGACGCACTCTGTAACTTTGAAAAGTCACAAGCTACATTAACCTAAAAGCTCAAGTCACACGCACACACACAGAACCATCTGAACCTAGATCCAGAGGGAGCCATTCAGTTGGAAAGTTTACTTTTAAAAAGGTCAAGTTATTCTCCCCGAAGTTCCTGTAGACAAGTGATTTTAGAGATAGAGGCCCCTTGAGATCTAAAGGAAATGCTATTATAATATAAATAAACCTCATGCAACCCAGCTGTGACATTTGATACCAAAGAGAATATGACCGAAAACACACAGCACCACTCTGGCTTTTCTCAAACAGAAAGGGAATTGTCAGAGACAACTATAACTTGCAAGGACAAAACCCAAAACATGTGAGTTTCCATTTAGAGTATGAAGGCTAAAGATGGAGGCCGGGTGGTCGGGGTGGGCTGCAGGAGAGCTAGCAAACAAATATTTCGTTCAATCTCGACTGAACATGTCCAAAATGGGAAGCCAGAGAAGGAAAGACCTAGTTTAAATGAACTCCTCAGTCAATTAAGTCCCTTAAACAAAACGTTGTTCCTTTAATGTCTTTAATTTTTAATGTTTATTTATTTTAAGAGAGAGTGGGGGGAGGGCAGAGAGAGAGAGAGAGAGAGAGAGAGGGAGAGAGAGAATCCCAAGCAGGCTCTGCCCTGTCAGCACAGAGCCCGATGCGAAGCTCGATCCCACAAACCAGGAGAACCACAGGATTGTGACCCAAGCCAAAACCAAGAATCAAGGTTTAATTGACTGAGCCACCCAGGCGCCTCCCTTTAATATCTTCTATTACATAGTGATTAAATGGGCTCCTACACAGCTCTGATTAAAAACACTTAATGGTTCCCTCCAAAATTGCTTTGGAGAGAGCAAATGAGTTCAAAAGGACTTCCCTACAAGGGCAGAGGGAAATGTGCACCTTCAATCCACAATTTGGAAAATATCAGGCTTTAGATTACTTTTGGAAGTTTACAGAATAAATTCAAGAACCCTGATACTGAGTGAGGTGATCTTTAAACGGTCCACATACACATTTAGCCTTTAAAACCATCCTTTTATTTTAAAGGTAATCTGTACCCGCAGTGTGGGGCTCAGACCCATGAACCCAAGATCAAGAGTCACGTTCTAGCAAGTGAGCCAGCCAGATGACCCTAAAACTATCCTTTTAACATAGGTGATTACCAACGTTCTTCAGTTGAATGTACTTGTTTAGGAAGAGTAAACTCTTTGAATAGCATGTTTTATAAGCATTAGCTTTTATAAAATATCTCCTTTTCAGAGGCAGTAGTTTCAACTTTTGCCTTCATGACTTTTGGACAGACTATGTACTTAAACTTTGTACATGCACAGCTTAGTATTCAGCTATAGCCCTCAAAGGGATCCCTATGCAGGTTTTGGGATCTTTTCTATCTAGTCCCCTCACCCTCCAGTACTTTGTGTGGCATACACACCTCTCTTCACTGGACAGTCTTTCTGGACTTCACGGGTGAAGGGGTGCAGGATTTGCCACCCCAAAAGAAGCCTCTTCGGCGTATTGATGATTTGGGGCTGAGTATTTTTGAGAGACGTCAGACACAAGAGAATCCCTAAAAACAGAGACGTTCGCCCTTTCGGGCGTTTTTGGTTTGTTTTTAAAGATTTTTAAGCAATCTCTACACCCAACGTGAGGCTCCCGAACTCACAACCCTGAGATCAAGAGTCACACGGTCCACCAACTGAGCCCCCCAGGTGCCCCAGAAGCTGCTCTTTCGTAAAAGACATTTACGTTTATAAGGGAAATCTGTCCGTGTGTCTCCCTCTCTGTACCAGGAAAAGAATGTCTCTAAATCTCTAGAAATAGATCAGCGGAGAAGGCAAAGACTTAAAATCTGTAGAACAACCATAACCTTGTTTATGGTGCTTTCCTGGTAACCTCCCCATAACTGACTCCCCAGACTAACATCTTTGCTTTTTTAATTAAACTCTACCCCCAACCTGGGTCTTGACTTCAGGACTCCAAGATCAAGAGTCACATGCTTTACCAACGAGCCACCCAAGAGCCCCATCTTCTTTTTTCTTTAGCTGGAGATGGTTATTTAAGGGGGTAGCTTGGGCCATTTTGGAGAGTTACTCAGTTTTCCTGGGCCTCTCCCGTCTATACAGGAGATATACATGCCATTGAAATTCTGTTTTTCTTCCGTTAATCTTTTATTATGGTGGGGGGGCAGTCTCAGTCAAGAACGTGGAAGGATAGAGGTAAAATTATTTTTCCTCACCTACATGGGCAATGATGTGCATTGAGACAGTTTGCTTGGCCTTGTGTCCACTCAGGAAGACTCCTCTCAGCCTTTTCCACACGTGACTAATTCTTCCCTCCAAATGGGTTCTCTGGCAAAAGCCATAGCTTAACACAATTGCAGGGAGCACCATTCACATACATGATCCAAGGGGAGCCAGTCAACCAGAGTTATGTGGTGTCTAGGCCCTGTCACTCCCTCTGTTCTATTTTTGTTCGCATGAAACAGGATTGGTCATTTGTTTGCATTGCCGTTAAAGCCGTAAAAGTTTCTATGCTTTTTGGATTGTTTGCTTCATCAGTAAAAAGATTTTCAGTCACAATCTCCAATATACGTAGACACCTTTATTTATAAAATATTTACATGTGTCAACACACACACACACAATTTTCATTCAGTTTAAAACATAACTACGTATGTATAGAACTTCAGATAATTTTTGAGATTATCACACTGCATGAAAACCAAGATCCAAATATGCTATCTACAGGAAATTCACTTCGATTTTAAAAATGCATATAGGTTAGGGGCGCCTGGGTGGCTCAGTCGGTTAAGCGTCCGACTTCGGCTCAGGTCACGATCTCGCGGTCCGTGAGTTCGAGCCCCGCGTCGGGCTCTGGGCTGATGGCCCGGAGCCTGGAGCCTGCTTCCGATTCTGTGTCTCCCTCTCTCTCTGCTCTTCCCCCGTTCATGCTCTGTCTCTCTCTGTCTCAAAAATAAATAAACGTTAAAAAAAATAATAATAATTTTAAAAAAATAAAAATAAAAAAATAAAAATGCATATAGGTTAAAAGTCAAAGCATGGGAAACTATATACCATGCTAACATTAATCAAAATAAAGCTGGAGGGGCACCTGGGTGACTCAATCGATTAAGCATCTGACTCTTGGTTTCAGCTCTGGTCATGATCTCACGGGATTCTCTTTCTCCCTCCCTCTGCCCCTCTCCCCTGCTCAAACATGTGCACACACTGTCTCTCAAAATACATATATGTACATACCCCTCTCAATAATTAACAGAACAAGTCAACAGAAAATCAGCAAGTACGTGGAGAGATGAACTTATCAACTCCTATGACCTCATTAACATTTATAAAATATTCCCTCCACCGAGAGCAGAATATGCAATCTTGTCAAGCATATGTGGAATATTTACCAAGATAAATCACAGTGTGGGCCATGAAGCAAGTCTCAATAAATTAAAGATTCAAATTATGCAAAGTGTGTTATAGGACCACAATGGAATTAAATTAGAAATCAAACAGAAAGATCTCTGGAAAATTCCCAAATAACACAACTCTGAATAGTCCATAGACAAAGAAGAAATCAAGAAAAATTAGATAAGAGTTCTGAACTGTATGAAAATGGAACAGGACATATTAAAATTTGCTGGATGTACCTTAAACAGTGCTTAGAGGGAAGGTTCTGGCAAAAGAAGAAAAGTCTGAACTCAACGGCCTCAATTTCCATGATTAGCTGGGAAGTTAAAGGACTGTAACAAGCCATTTGTACAGAGATTCATTCTCTGTATATGAATTCTCTTCCCCTGGATTCTTTTTCGAGATTCTTATTTTTGGCCTCTTTTGGTGACCAAAGATGACAGAGGCCACACCTCTTCTATCACTGCCCTCTTGGCTAGGAAGAAGCCCCCCCCCCCCCACTACTTCCATCCCCTTAGAAGCCTAGATTCAGTCTCTGGAGAAAGAACACACGGGAAAAGCCACGTTCTAGTCCAGGCAAAAACCGTGCTCACTCCGCACTAGTGATATAATCTACATCCCCTGGGCCAAGATGTCCACACAGAGGTTTGGGGACCAAAGCACTGCGGAGCGTATACTAATCTGCTTGGGCTGCCTTAAAAAAACACCATAGGCTGGGTGATTTAAAAAGCAGAAATGGGGGCGCCTGGGTGGCGCAGTCGGTTAAGCGTCCGACTTCAGCCAGGTCACGATCTCGCGGTCCGTGAGTTCGAGCCCCGCGTCGGGCTCTGGGCTGATGGCTCGGAGCCTGGAGCCTGTTTCCGATTCTGTGTCTCCCTCTCTCTCTGCCCCTCCCCGTTCATGCTCTGTCTCTCTCTGTCCCAAAAATAAATAAAAAAACGTTGAAAAAAATATAAAAAAAAAAATAAATAAATAAATAAAAAATAAAAAGCAGAAATGTATTTTCTCACAATTTTGGTGGGAAGTCCAAGATCAAGGTACCCGCCAACTCAGTTCCTGGGGAGGTCTCTTCTTGATTGCAGATGGCCAAATTCTATGTCCTCACACAGCCTTTCCTCAGTGCATATGCGCAGAGCCCAAAAGAGCTCTCACTTCTCGCCCTGATAAAGCCACCAATTCCATCATGAGGGCCTCCCTCTCATGACCTCACCTAACCCAACTTCCTCTCAAAGGTCCTGTCTCCAAAAACCATCACATTAGGGCTTCAATATATGAATGGGAGGAAGGCACAAATCTTCAGCCCCTGATAGAGTTCCTACTAAATAGCTCTCCCAGGAATCCATAATGTGGCAGGTTGCTTGGGGAGAACAATGAACTTGGGTTCCAATTATCATTATTTTCTTCTGGAAGACCCAGCAAATATTATATATCCTTTCGGACACTTGAAGACAAAAGAAGTCCTCTATTAACTCAGGGCACATAATGAAATTAGAACATCAGTACAATATCCTTAACAAAAAGAATGAGAGATACGCTGCAGAAGGGGGTTGAGGGGCCGAGAGAGAACTGCAGAGCAGCTGGATGCCAGGAACAAAAGGAGGCCTTCTAACCCACCATGACCTTGATTGTCAAAGACCTTCAGGTCTTGGCTCTACCAATCATCAGCCCCGGGGACCTTGGACAAGTTACATCTTGGAAGCTCGATTTCCACATTTGTAAAATGAGAACAGTAATAAAAAACCACTCTCAACTTTGTTGTGAGACCAGGAGACTCTAGGAAGAACACTTGAAAATCTATATTTCGCGGGGCACTTGGGTGGCTCAGTCGGTTAAGCGTCCGACTTCAGCTCGGGTCATGATCTCACGGTCCGTGAGTTCGAGCCCCGCGTCGGGCTCTGGGCTGACAGCTCAGAGCCTGGAGCCTGCTTCCGATTCTGTGTCTCCCTCTCTCTCTGACCCTCCCCCGTTCATGCTCTGTCTCTCTGTGTCTCAAAAATAAATATTTAAAAAAAAATTTTTTTTAAAGAAAATATTTATTTCAATACTATGTTGCCAATCATTTGGGTCAATGTCTTCTCGGCCATTATCTTCCACCAGAGGCACATCTGAAACACTGTCGTATCACATAATTGTGTTCCCACACTTTGTGCCCCTCTTCCTCTCTCCTGGTATGACTATTTAGAGACATCAAATTGAGGTTAAATATCTTCTCACCCAGTCTGAATGCTTTCATGAATTTTAATAGTCTGAATTATATAATGCCACCATGCCTTCTCCTTGTAAGGAATCGCAAAGATCCAGCTCTATTCAACTGCTTTGGTTGAAGATTTTCCAGTGTACTTTAGCATTATGAAAAAGGAAAGCCCGTTAATTTATTAAACCCAATAGCTATTTATTGAGTGCCCACCAAGTGCTGCTCTATGTGCCAGCTGTATCTCAGGGAACAAAATAGATCAACTCCCTTACATTTCACACCAGCATAAACAACTATAATGATACAAACTTCTCAAAGTCTCTTGACTTGGTTCAGAACTTCTGTTTAGAACGGCCACCGTCTCCATTCTCAGATAACATTGGTATTTAATTTGTATTTTGACAGTGCAAACTAATGAAGCTATCTTTAGTGCTAGAGATGAAGGGATCTAGAGTAGATTTATTAGATGAAATGAACATCCAGAAAATGACATCTAAAGAAAATGAACATGCTGGGAAGCGGAGGAAAAATCTCTTTGTGACAATCATTCATTTTTCATTCTCTTTAAAGGTTTACTTTACATCTTAAGAAGGGAGGAAACATCATGAAGCATTTAGAATAGATTACAAGCTACAGATCCACATGAAATATACCTAAAAGAGAATAAAAGAATTTCAGAAGTATCTTAAGCAATATGACAACCATGTCGAAAAATTATACCAGTACCTGGGTTTCCTCAACCTTAGTTTTTAAAGTCGCTGTGTAGCTGTTTTACCAGGCTTTCAAAGTCAAGTTTTTGACAGGCCCCAGAAAATCAGCCTCATTGTGAGTTCTAACATAATCTTTGAGCGTTTATATCAATCAGACCAAAACTAGCTGCAGCTTTGGGGGGTGGGGGCATGGGGTGAGGCTGTCTGGGTTGGTTTTTTTTCTTTTTTCCCAGAGTGAGTCCTCTGACACTGTACGATATGGCAATCTGAGGGAGCCAGTTTTCTATTTCACTGGCCCCATGCCTCCTATAAGTTGCTGACTCACTTGATGGAGTGGAATTAAGAACCTGTCTGAATCAATAGGCACTTGTGGCAGAGAGTTCTAGTTCTCCCCCCAACATCCATGTTCTCTTTCTTCTAAGGAAAAAGAAATTTTAGCTAGGCACAGCAATAACAAAGGTCAGCAAGATCTTGGAAAGCAGCTCACAGGCCTCAGAAGAATAGCACCGGGATAAGTAAGAAACATTTATAATGTTGAACAGCTTCCGTCCGCTACATCTTGCTACTTGTAGGAAAATCCTACCAGAGGGAAGGGACCCAGTCAGAGCTAGGCAGACCCCGGGGGGGGGGGGGGGGGCAAACCGCCACCACTAGCTGCACAGGTGTGGAACTGGGGTAGCTGTGGGAGGGCACCCAGGGGTGCAGGGCATAGGAGAGAGCCTTGGGCAGTTGCGCATCTCGGTCAAGTTCCTGGGGTCTGTGAGCCCTTCAACCCCTGGACCCTGCAGCTTCCTGCCTCCTTCCTCTGGAGGAGTTCGTCGCCAAGACAGACTCTTGCTGCCCTGAGGCTGACCCCCTGGGATGGGTTTTTTTCTGGCTGTAATTGACAAGCAGCAAATAGACCAGAAGCCTATTAAATGTTAGCATCTGAAAGCCAAAGAAACCAAGCGCAGGGTTTGCAAATGCCTCTGATGATTAGATCCTGCACAGGAAAGGAAAAATCATTTTCCCTTTATCCTTTTAGGTTCTTGGACGAGACCCCCCTCCCCCCCCTAATAAAATACAGATTAATAGGATAAGAACAAACAGAAGTTTGATGACATACATACCTCCTGTCTGCACGGCAGAGACTCAGGAAGATGGAGTAACTCCCAGAAATGGCTGCAGCCATCCTTTAAATACCAGTTTCAGCAAAAGACAAACTATGTTGGGGGTGGGGAGTCAGTGATGGGAGGCCAGCAGGCAAAGCACGGTAAACAAGGGCGTAGTTGTTATGCAGATTTAAATCCCTGCCTTTTCCATTGAGGACAGTTTCTAGAGACTTAGAGTTCACCACCAGTTCCTGGTAAAAGACGGAGACACCCTCACACATGCAGATTCCCCTTATACCTGGAACTGTCTCTTACCAAAGGGTAACTTCTACTTCGTTTTCGGAGCTTCTCCTATGTCTGCAGTGTCTTAAAAATAATCAGCCCCAAATAATCCTTATGCCAAAGCGGTATGCTTTGGGGTGGCAAATTCTGCTCACCTTCAAGCAGTGTTCGGACCCCCAAACTGCTCACCAAAGAACAGACAGCGAAAACTGATCAATCCCCAAGAAAGGCCCACTGCAAATGTGGCCATGATAATCAATGGCAATGAACCTTCTGGAGGGCCATAGAGGACAGTGGACAAGGGCTTTCTTTAAGGGAGCAGAGCTAAGGGCGATCAGATGAGCTAATTAAGGAATTTAACCCAATGCTAGGACAAGGAGCTTTTGCATTTCCAAGCCAGTCGCACTCAATAACTGCCCTGAACCTGATGTGGGGAACAAAGGCAAGAAGGAAATGGCAGACAGTTAAATTTCCTTATAACCTGCAGCCCGTCGACAAACACCTGAGGCAGGCAAAGGAAAACGTTTCTCCAGGAACTCCTACCGTCTTAATGTGAATGCTTTGCTAGAGGGGAAAAAAAAAAAAAAAAAAAAAAAAGCTTAGCTTGATAATAGCTAGGCCTCCAGTATCCGGTGAATCTTCTTTAACATAAGAAAATCCCTTTGGAAACTTCCCCTCGACTTCATCTCTCCCAACTCCCAAGTTTATGTCTCACCTCCTGGTCCCAGGGCAGCCCTTCCTGCCCACAGGTCCCGTCCTGGTGCTTTAAAAAAAAAAAATCAACTTTTTTGCACCAAAGACATCTCAAGAATTCTTTCTTGGCCTGCGGCTTCGAACCCCACCCATCACTCCAAAAATCCCCTCAAATTGATGACTGCTGGGGGTTTCTACCTCTCTCTTTCTGGCATCACTGTTTCTGTTCTTGTTACCTTGCCCCTAATCCACCAGTATGCTGTGGATGGACACACTGCTTGTCTTATTTTTTTACAGATCGCAGCATCACAAGAAGATACATTTGAACCTAACACAGGGGATCACACATTCCTCAGAGATCCTGAACATCGAAATGTATGTAGTGTAGGGAAGGAAAAATAATTCTCTCTCTACTCTCCTAGATTCTCGGCTGAGACCCGCCTCCAACCCATCATAAGAGGGAAATTAACAGGAGAAAAACAAACAGAAGTTTAATAACATGTGTATCTCCCGTACACCTGGGAGAGACCCAGGAAAACTGAGTAAGTCCCTGAAACGGCCCAAGCCACCCCCTTAAATACCTTCAGATAAAGATAAAAGAAAGGCATTAGGGGAGAGGGGAGCCATTTATGGGAAGTGAGGAGGAAAAGCCCAGCAAACAAGGATAAGGTTGTTACAGCTGAAGTCTCAGGTTTCAGTTCTCCTCCTCTTCCGGGTACTAGGGAGAGAGGCTTACAGATGGAGATTTCCTTTATAAATGTAAATGTCTCTTACAAAAGAGTAACGTCTACTGGGTTTCAGAGCTTCTCCTGTGTCTGGGGTTTCTTAAAACTAACTAGCTCTCAAGATGGTCCATATAACGAAGAGGAATATTTTTAGGGTGTCATAATCTGCCCCCCTTTACTAGAAATGGGATTGTACTGGTGAGTCTGCAGTGGGCATGTTCTGTGTGTGGGAAGGAGGGTACACAGAGATGTTCGTGTGTCCAGAAAATCAGAATGCCAGAGGCCACCGGTTTCCCCCCAAATCTGTTTGCCCCCTCCTCTGATCGTAATATAATTTTGAGCTGAGTACGTCGCCTCTCAAATACGAACTTCATTTCTCAGTCTTGTTTGTCATTAGATGCGGTCATGAAACTAAGCTCTGGCCAATGAGATGTGAGTAGCGGGATGTGGGCAACTTCCAGGTTATGCCCTTAAAGGGAGGACACAGGTCCTTCCCTCTTCTGCTTCCCATTAGTTGGAAGATGGAGGCGGTAGAGAGCCATCTGGGGTCAGGAGACGGTGGCAGCGCTTTATAGATGGCAGAACAAGATAGAAGGAATCTGGTTTTCTGATACTATAACGTACCGCCCTGGCCTAGACTTGTACAGAAGAGATGTTACTTCTCTGTTATACATAGTCAAACTTATCAAATTACTAATATGCTAATATACTGATATGCTAATATATCATAATCCAGCTCTAGAAACCCAGAATGGAGTCTTTTTCAGCTTTGTGTACGAAGGACAACTTTTGTAGCTTCAAGCAACGTGAAATGTAACATGTGACAAAAAATTCCCAGCTATACCATGTTAAGAAGTCATTCAAAAAAAAAGTTTTCTGAGAAGTCACGCGAATTTATAAGAAAGACACCTAAACCCCGTAGTTAGGAGAAGGAACAGTCAACTGAGTCTTGAGGAAATACACACGGGAAAGGAAAGTCACGTAGAAAACGTTTATCCTATATAGACATCAAACAAATGAAAATTCAACTAATCTACAGATTTCATGTTGTACCTAGTACTTGTATTAGCTAGGGTTTATTGAGGACTTCTTTCATGCTAGGTACTGTGCTACGTGCGTTAGATCATTTAATCTTCACGACATTTTATAGATGAAGAACTCACACTTGAAGAGTTTAAGCAACTCACCCAAGGTCACATAATTAGGAAATGCTTAGAGCAGGATTTCAAAGCCAGGCATGTCTGACATTAGAGTCAGCACCTCAACCACTAAACTATATTGTCTCCATGCCAAAAGAACATTTATAATGACAACCCTACCGCCCTGCTCGTGCTCTGTTCTGTATCATAGGAAACCAAAGTTCCCGGACTCCTTTATTCTCTGACTTCTGGGTCATTTTGCCCGGTGGACAACATCTGCAGAGGACTGGAGAGTGAGAACCAAGAGTTCAAAGTACTTTTCTCCCTGTTTCTGCTGCTTGGAGCATTTCTTCCATGAGCCCAGCCCTGCTAGACCAAACCTCCCTTGAAGGTTCAAGCTACTATTGGACAGTTCTGACCAGACATACCTAGCTGTGGTTCTAGCTCCCTTCCGCTGGCCCTGGTTTCTGAGCTTTGGCAATACCACCCCATCCACGTGGCCGTCCAGCCCTCGGGGGTGGCTGCACCTTTCTGCTGCTGCCGATCTTTGAGCTCATTTACCATTGACTTTTCAGCTTCTCCGTTACTTGTAAAGTCACTTTCCTATTTTATTTTCCTTCTGTCAAAAGTACTAGAGTGGTCTTTGTGGGGTTTTGCCGGAACCTGACCTAATATACAGACAACACACACCTTTCGGGAATAAGAGCAATCTTGATGACCGATCATACATGTTGACCCAGTTTTCTGCCCTTAAAAATGTAGCCCAGGGGCGCCTGGGTGGCTCAGTCGGTTGAGTGTCTGACTTCGGCTCGGGTCATGATCTCACGGTTCGTGGGTTCAAGCCCCGCGTCGGGCTCTGTGCTGACAGCTCAGAGCCTGGAGCCTGCTTCCGATTCTGTGTCTCCCTCTCTCTCTGCCCCTCCCCTGCTCACACTTTGTCTCTCTCTCAAAAATAAATACAGATTTTTTTTTAAAGTAGCCTAAAGAAATAATTTCATAGAAACAGTAACAAAAATGTGCTCACAGATGTCCATTTCAGCATTATTTATAATGGCAGAACCCTGGAAACCACCTAAATGTTCAATATGAGGAAAATGGACTAAAAAATTGGAATATGTAACACAACGGAATAATATGCAGCCATTATAATCATTGCATCAGTCAGCTTTTGCCACATTATGCCGCAGTAACAGATGATCCCCAGAGGTATAATTTATCACAGGTTTCTCACTCGGGTACCTATTCTGGGCAGGCTAGCTGCAGCTCTGTTTAACCCCAGGTCCCAGTTGGAAGGACCAGCCTCATGTTGGTCTCCAGGCAGGAGAAAAAAAAGCAAGGATGGGGTAATAGAAAAGCTCTTAGGGGCACCTGGGTGGCTCAGTCGGTTGAGCGTCCGACTTCGGCTCAGGTCATGATCTCACGGTCCGTGAGTTCGAGCCCCGCGTCGGGCTCTGTGCTGACAGCTCAGAGCCTGGAGCCTGTTTTGGATTCTGTGTCTCCCTCTCTCTCTGACCCTCCCCCGTTCATGCTCTCTCTGTCTCAAAAATAAATAAATGTTAAAAAAAAAAAAAAAAAAGAAAAGAAAAGCTCTTAAAGAGTAAGCTCAAATGTGGAACATGGCATTTCTGCTCAAATCCCACTCTCCAAAGCAAGTCATAATGACGAAGCTTAATATCAACGAGGCAGGGACACCCCACTTCAGCTCAGGTCACGATCTCACGGTTCATGGGTTCGAGCCCCACGTTGGGCTCCTTGCTGAGAGCTCCAAGCCTGCTTCAGATTCTCCGTCTCCCTGTCTCTCTCTGTCCCTCCCCGCCCTCTCTTTCCCTCGAAAATAAATAAATAAACATTTAAAAAAATACAGCAAGGCAGATACTGCTCCTATATGGAGGCCCGCCAGGAACTGGCTCCGTAGAAAAAGATCCAGAGGACGGGGGCAACAAATACGTTTGAACAATAAATTAATCTACGACGATAATGAAGGCTATGAAGAAAAATGGAAAATGTTTAACATAATAAGCAAAATTTACAAAAACGTTTTACATACAGTAGTGGGGTATGGTCTGCTAGCTGTCCATCACAATCCATTCTAACCTGTTTCCTGGGCATATGCAGTTGGATGTAATCATGTGATTAAGTTCTTTTTTTTTTTTAATTTTTTAATGTGTCTTTCTTTCTTTCTTTCTTGGAGAGAGGGAGAGAGAGTGTGAGCAGGGGAGGGGCAGAGAGAAGAAGACACAGAATCTGAAGCAGGCCCCAGGCTCCGAGCTGTCAGCACAGAGCCCGACGCGGGGCTCGAACTCAGGAACCGTGAGATCCTCACCTGAGCCGAAGTTGGACGCTCAACCGGGTGAGCCACCCAGGGGCCCCCAGATGACTAAATTCTAATCAACGACACTATCTGCCTGGAAGCGCCATCGGAGTACATAGGTTATGAGTTCTGTCCCCTAGGACTACCCTTCCTGCCTTTAGACACCAATCACAGGTCCACGTTGTCATCTGCGCTTCTGACCAACCAGCTATAGGTCAGAGGTTCCTATGACTCCCGTCTCCAGTTCAATTAATTTGCTAGAGTCACTCACAGAATTTAGGAAAACAGTTTACTTACTGGATTACAAGGTTGTTATAAAAGGCTATAACTCAGGAACAGCCAGACGGCAGAGCTGTGTAGGGTCCTCTGTGTCCAGCGTCCCGCACAGGCTCCCACCCAACCTGGGTGTTCAGTACATTTCTGCTGAAAAAGGAAAGAGCTCACTCGTCACCTGGTTATTGTCACCCCCATTTTAGAGCTGAGGAGCCCCGGGGGGGGGGTGGGGCCGCTCCCCCCTCAACACCACAGTCCGCCATCCTTGAAGACAAGTTGGAGCTTCTCCTGGAATATCCCCCTGGGTGTGGGGAGGGGCTGGCCGCACCCCCTCGGCACCCCAAACCTGGGTGTGGGGAAGAGGCATGGGTGGAGCTTCTATGCCCTCTCTGGAAGGCAACTCATGGGGCACCTCCACAGATTCACCAACCTGGAGGTTCTCTAAGCCTGTCTTTTGGGGTTTGGGGGAGGGTTCATTAAATAGACATGATTGATGACATTATTGGTCACCGGGGGCACCTGGGTGGCTCAGTTGGTTAAGCATCTGTCTTCGGCTCAGGGCATGATCTCACAGGTTGTGAGTTCAAGCCCCACTTTGGGTGTAGCACAAGCCCCGCTTCAGGGGAGCCCCAGTTCTTTCTCTCTCCCTCTCTCTCCCTTTGCCCCTCTCTCACTTGCGTTCATTCTCTCTCTCTAAAAAAACAAAAACAAAAAAAAAAACCCCAACTTTGGCCATTGATGATTAATTCAACCTCCAGCCCCTCTCTCCTCCCCAGAGTTTTGGGGGTGGGGTTGAAAGTACCCTTTAATCACAAGGTCGGTTCCTTTGGCAACGAGCTCCTATCCTTAGGGGTTTTCCAAAAGTTACCTTTATACACAGACTCAGGTGTGGTTGAAAGGAGCTTGTTATGAATAACAAAAGGCACTTTTATAGCTCTTATCACTTAGGAATTCCAAGGGTTTTAGATCTTTATGCCAGGAATGGGGACCAAGACCAAATATGCATCTCTTATTATAAATCAAAATATAAGGAGGATCTAGTCACATGCACCCTGATTTATCATCTCCTAGCTGTTACCCCCCACATCTCTAGACTCATGACAATGGGTCAGAAAATTATAGAATCAGAAGTTTAAAAAGAATTCCTGTGATGTCACTACTCTCTGATTGGGAGGATGAGATTTGAGAATAAACAGGATACCAAAAAGAGAAGTTTTAGAGACTATACATAATTTTTCCCTGGTAAAATTGAAATAATAATAAGCTTTTAATTTTGAGTATTTATTATTTCACTTATGATAACTGAACATATATTTAATCATTACATTTCCTAAAGTTTATTTATTTTGCGAAAGTGTAAGTGGGGGAGAAGCAGAGAGAGAGGGAGAGAGGATCCCAAGCAGGCTCCGCGCTATCAGCACAGAGACCAACTGCGGGGCTCGAACCCAGGAACCGTGAGATCATGACCTGAGCCAACATCCAGAGTCGGGCGCTTAACCAACTGAGCCACCCAGGTGCCCTGTTTATTCATTTTCATGATGAGTTTACACAAGACCTCCTTGGGAACACTCTCCCCAGACAATCGTCTCTTTCCCACAACTTTGCCCACTCCCCACTACGCCAAACACTTCCTTTTAACCATAGTTTCTAGAACATCAAATGTATAAATTATAGCTTCATTTGTTTCATTCTATTATGCTCATTTGTTTCTGTGACATTTTTCTCCAATAGACCTTGAAGCCAAGGACTTTGCCTTATCCATCTCTGTAGCCTCAGAACCTGGCTTGATAAATCTTTGTGGAACAATGAATAAATTCTTAAGATGTGAGCAAATGACACTTGCTGTTTCTGGTGTTCCTGGCAGAGAGCTTACTGCATTTGGGAAGGAAAGGATCCAAGTCCCATATTGACTGGTCCAGTTACCGATTACCTTAGGCAATTCTCTTAACCTCAATTTTCATTTTCAATTTTCTTTGTACTTCCCCATCTGTGCTACCAAGGGCAGTCTGGCCCAAAATGTGCTACTCTGGCATATTGATTATTTTGAATTAAAGTCAGGGTGCCTGGTTGGCTCAGTTGGTAGAGCATGTGACTCTTGATCTCAGGGTCCTGAGTTTGAGGACCACGTTGGGTACACAGATTACTTTGAAATATTTGGAAAAAAAAATTATGAATTGAAGTTACTTAAGAAGCAACCAGTGCATGGGAATGCAAGCTGGTGCACCCACTCTGGAAAACAGTATGGAGGTTCCTCAAAAAACTAAAAATAGAACTACCCTACGACCCAGCAATTACACTACTAGGCATTTATCCATGGGATACACGTGTGCTGTTTTGAAGGGACACGTGCACCCCCATGTTTATAGCAGCACTAGCAACAATAGCCAAAGTATGGAAAGAGCCCAAATGTCCATCGATGGATGAATGTGGTATATATATATATATATATATATATATATATATATATATATATACAATGGAGTATTACTCGGCAATCAAAAAGAATGAAATCTTGCCATTTGCAACCACGTGGATGGAACTGGAGGGGATTATGCTAAGTGAAATGAGTCAGTCAGAGAAAGACAACAATCCTATGACTTCACTCATATGAGGACTTTAAGAGACAAAACAGATGAACACAAGGGAAGGGAAACACAAATAATATAAAAAGAGGGAGGGGGACACAACAGAAGAGACTCATAAATATGGAGAACAAACAGAGGGTTCCTGAAAGGGGTGTGGGAGGGGGGATGGGCTAAATGGGTCAGGGGCACTAAGGAATCTACTCCTGAAATCATTGTTGCACTATATGCTAACTAATTTGGATGTAAATTTTAAAAAATTAAAAATAAAATTAAGGGGCGCCTGCGTGGCTCAGTCAGTTAAGCGTCCGACTTCAACTCAGGTCACGATCTCGCGGTCCATGAGTTCGAGCCCTGCGTCGGGCTCTGGGCTGATGGCTCAGAGCCTGGAGCCTGCTTCCGATTTTGTGTCTGCCTCTCTCTCTGCCCCTCCCCCGTTCATGCTCTGTCTCTCTCTGTCTCAAAAATAAATAAACGTTAAAAAAAAATAAAAATTAAAATTAAAATTAAAAATTAAAAATTAAATTAAAAATAAATAAATAAATAAATAAATAAATAAATAAATAAATAAAAAGAAACAACCAGTGCAGGAAGAACACCCTGACCTTTGCTGCCAGAAAGCAGAAAATAAATTTCCCATGAGAAAGGAACCCTCCCTGTACCAGGAGGTAAAGAGACAACCTTATCACCAGAGATAGGGAATTCACAGCCAAGAAGGCTGTCTAAAGGAACTCTGTTACTTTTTCAAAAAAAAAAAAAAAAAAAAAATTTTTTTTTAATGTTTATTTATTTTTGAGACAGAAAGAGACAGAGCATGAGCAGGGGAGGAGCAGAGAGAGAGGGAGACACAGAATCCAAAGCAGGCTCCAGGCTCTGAGCTGTCATCACAGAGACTGATGTGGGGTTCGAACTCACAGACCAGGAGATCATGACCTGAGCCAAAGTCAGATGCTCAACCGACTGAGCCACCCGGGCATCCCAGGAACTGTGTTACTTTTACTCATATTCTACCCCAGCCCAAAATCTGTTTAGAATTCCTTATGAATTGAACCTCACAAACCTAAGTTTTCTTTGTCCTGTCAATTTCTCACAAAGTTATTGTTTTCTTGTTTAAAAAGCATAAAACTGGGGCCACCTGGCTGGCTCAGTCTGAAGAGCATGTGACTCTTGATCTCAGGGTCCTGTGTTTGAGCCCCACGTGAGGTGCAAGATTACTTAAATAAATAAAACTTTTTGAAAAAATGTATTAAAAACTGCCTGCCTTATTCCTTCTTTTTAGGTCTCAATTTTATTATTCGTCCTCGATGTACACATCATTAAACATTTTTTTTTTCTCCCGTTAATCCGTCTCGTGTATTCTTAGGCCAGCTAGAAGAATCTTGAAGGTTAGAATAAAATGATTCCTCCCCTCCACATGTTTACTATGAAAAGGCAATTCTGTGCTTCAGAAAGACCTCAAGACCATCTGGGGAAAACAGTGACTAAAACAGAAGCCATTTTTTAGATGTATTGAGGGGTTGGCTCTAGTCTTCCCAAGAGCAAGGAAGATTCTCAGGTACAATATTTTATAAAGTATATTAATCCAGAAATCATCAACTTTTTTGGTGAGGAGGGGTTTAAATCTTGCCTCTGCCCAAAGTCACTGTGTCGCTTGAGTTCTCCAGGTTTGCTTCCTTTTGTAGAGTTACTTGTAATTTAACAGATGCTCATGGAGCACTTAGTCTTGAGCACTTATATGTCGAGACCCAAAAATACTCGGAAAAGATAGAATTCATTTTATTAACACAGAATATAAGTATTTGCAGTCAACTGGCCTTCCCCATCTCAACGATGGTCTTGCGTGTTCCACCCATTCATTTCTTATGCTCATTCTTTCGTGGTCTATCGGTTTAGAATCTTTTGCTTGCAAGCAACGGAAAGTTGATCTTCAGCGGGCTTACGCAGAAAGGAAAACGTATTGATCCGTCTAACTGAATGGTCTAGGGGATAGGGCTGGTTTTAAGTACTGTGTGATACAAGAGTTCAAATTATATCCCCCAGACCTACTTCCTTTCTGTCTCTCTCTTCACCTCTCAAGTCACTTCTTTTGGGTTGTTACCCTTCCGTAGTTCCGGACAGGAGTTCCGTCCGTAGTCATGAGATGGGTGTTGTAGCTCCCCACCTTCCAGCCTCTAGAAGAAGTAGGAAAGTCTTCCCCAGATGCCTCAGCAAAAGCCTCACAGCGGCATCAGGGTTGCTCTGCCTAAGTCATGTGCCACCCCCGAAAGGTGGTGGCCAAAGGATTATGAGGCTCTGATTGGTCAGAAGTGAATCATATGATGACCCTTCGAGCTGGAGGTGGAGGAACTTCATTAGAGGCACACGCACTAATAAAAGGGAGTAGTCTCTTCCATCCCTCACCACGGGAAATCTGGGACAATTATTAGAAGGGTTTGCAAGTGCTTGACAATAAAACCAACTCAGTCAAATACACATGGGTTTACTGTACCGACGGCGTAGATTGGCTTCTCTCGAGAGACGTCTTGAGATGAATACCTGAGGGCGGGAGGTTTAGTGAGAAACTCTCTTAGAAAATACACCAGTGAGGAAGGCAAAACAAAAGGGGACAGGGGGAGACACAGATCCGCGACGACGATGCAACCCAGACCTCAGCCTACCTCACGTGGAGCTCTGAAGCTGGAATGGTCTTTCAGAGTTGTCCCAAATGAATGAAAGGTTGCCAGGCCTTTGCATTTCTACATCAGCCAGTCATTGGCCCGTGGGCCACCCACCGGGAAAGTGCGTAACTTTTGCACCGCAGATCCCTGAAGCAAAGGCAATTCCCGGTGAGCTACACGGATGTCACTTGTCACGGATGTCACAGCCCCAGAGACTTGGGGATAGGCGCATGGCTCTGAAGAGGGGATCTCAGTGGAGCACTACAGTGTCCACTATAAACGCTGTCTACCATTGCTATGATCTTAGGTCACTCTATATGCACTTTTCCTAATTTACCTCCTCACTCATTCTCTTCTGCCTGCGTGGCCAAAAATGGTATTTAACGCTCCTGTCTTCTCCTACCACTGTTATCTGTCACCCACTGTAACTGTGCAAATCTACCTTGCTGGCTCGTTAGAGAAGAGATTTAAAAAAAAAAATTTTTTTTTTTTTAATGTTTATTTATTTTTGAGACAGAGAGAGACAGAGCATGAATGGGGGAGGGTCAGAGAGAGAGGGAAACACAGAATCCGAAGCAGGCTCCAGGCTCCGAGCCATCAGCACAGAGCCCGACGCGGGGCTCAAACTCATGGACCGTGAGATCATGACCTGAGCCGAAGTCGGACGCTTAACCGACTGAGCCACCCAGGCGCCCCAGAGAAGAGATTTTTATTTATTTACTTACTTATTTGATTTTATTTCATTTTTTACTTTTTTTTCTTAATGTTTATTTTTGAGAGAGAGAGAGAGAACGAGTAGGGGAGGGACAGAGAGAGAGAGAGAGAGAGGAGGCTCAGAATCTTAAGCAGGTTCCAGGCTCTGAGCTGTCAGCACAGGGCCTGACCTGGGGCTTGAACTCACAAACCGTGAGATCGTGAGTTGAACCAAAGTCAGATGCTCCACCGAATGAGCCACCCAGGCGCCCCTTATTACTTATTTTAAGCTACTTTTTTTTTCTTTTTTTAAGTCATCTCTATGGCCAACACAGAGCTGGAACTCACAACCCCAGAGATCAAGAGCTGCATGCTCTACTGACTGAGCCAGCCAGGCACCCCCACAGAGATTTTTCAAAGAAATCTGTGATTCCCTCAACTTGAGAGTGAAGCAAGGTGGGCAACTGTCAGCCTGTGCATTAGGATTCTCTCAGAGCATTGTGGAGATTATCCAGCATTAAGGAAAGATAGATCGAGAGTCACAGTGAATTTATTTAGAAGTAAATACCGAGTGTATTTTCTATTTGAAATGGACTCTTTTGGAAAAGGAATTAGAGCTTACTTTGTACTGGTCAAAAGAACTATACCCTTAAATGTTTTTATTCCTAGTGTCATTATTTTTTTGAGGGGAGGCAGACAGAGAGGGAATCTTTTTTTCCTCACTTTATTGTTTTTAAATGTCCTTTTAAATGTTTCTTCATTTATTTTTGAGAGAGAGAGCGAGGTTGAGCGTGAGTGCAGGCGAGGGACAGAGAGAGAGAGGGAGAGAATCCCTAACGGGTTTTGCGCTGTCAGCACAGAGTCCGACGTGGGGCTCCAAACCACCAACTATGAGATCGTGACCTGGGCTGAAATGAAGGGTCAGACGCCTAACCAACCGAGCCATCCAGGTCCCTATTCCTAGTATTAATTAACCTTTGACTTTAAACAAGAAAAAGACGTTGAGCCTATTTGAATTAAGCTACATTAAGAGAAGTAGGTTTCCACTCCTGGGATGACAGCCTTGGTAGAGATGAGCCAGCAGGGAGTTGGCCATCGGATGGGGGCATAGGTGGTTAGGAATGGGGACTAGCAAGCAAAGGGATGGATGTGAAAGGGTTGATCCTGGTCAACAGCTGGCATTGCAGAGATCGGTGTATTCTGTCCATGCAGTTCAGGAGATGGCCCGAGACCAATCCTATTTGTCTGGCCTGTTCTAAAAAGAGTTCTAGTGAGTATAGATGAGTCATGTTCCAGAAAGAGCACTAACCCATTATCCATCACCAGATCATAACTCCCAAGTCAGAGAATGCTGAAACATGAGACAATGAGCATGTCCTGCCCTGGAACCAGGGGTGAAAAGGTGCTGGGGCTGGGCAACTGGTAACTTTTCCTTCTTGCTCCTTTGCACTTAATTCCTAATTTCATTTTTCCTCTTCAAATGTCTTGGTATAAGAGGCTGAATTCTATTGTTCCTTGCGGTTCTGACAGGAGCAGTTAGAATCGGTTGCCTTTACTTCTTCCAGCAAGGTCAGGAGGCGCTTGGGCACACTCATTATTTATGGTACTGGCCAGTACAGGACAAGTGCTAGGTGAAGTTTAGGCGGGAAGCAAAATAGGAGGTAGAACACAGGGAGCCATTTAGGTTATGAGCAACCTCTTTCCCATTGAGAATCACCAAATCGCGAGGCAAAAACCAATCAGGGGGTCCACCCAGGAGTGAAAATTAACATAATCTCGATAGAATATTTTCGTACAAAGAGCACACTTGTCTGAAAGTGATTCTGACAAATTATGATGCTGGTTTGCAGGCAAAAAGGTAACTGGAACCAGAGATCTGCCCTTCTCCCAGAGAGATAGGCTGCACTCAAGCTTAGCTTCCCAAAGGACCTCTTCCTCTCACAGGAGGACTGTGACATCCCATTGACCTTAAGGTCCCGGAGAATTCCTATAAACAGCAGGTACCCCAAATCCAGATTGCCTGGCACCAAGCTGTCCAAACAGTCCATCACCAACAAGGTTCGTCATAGGCTTGCTCTGTGAGAAGGGATCTTGCCGATGGAACCCAGGCTCACCTTTCAGGTCCAACAAGGACTCCCTCTCACTAAGGCTCATTTAGCTGCTACCGGCCCAACCCCCCACCTGCAGAAACCACCACTGAGGCACAGCATGGCACCATCCTCAAGGGGACCAGACGGCCACTTGGGCAAATAATTACTTTGGATCGATTCCACGTGGGGTGTGTGTGACTACGGGGCAGGAATTCATTCTCTTCAGGACTGATTCACACTCCAGTTATGAGTTTGCCTTTCCCATCCGCAGTTCCCCCAGCAGTGCTACCGTTGAAGCGTCTATGAAATGGTCATCCATTGACATGGTATCCCATGCAGTGTTGCTTAAAACCGACGGACCGCGTTACCGCAAAGGAGCTGCGCCCGACCGTGAGAATCGGTGGTCTCATCATATACTTCACCACTCAGAGGCAGACGGTTTGACGAAATGGCCCATCACAGGCCCAACTCCCTTTTTAGCTCTTAGTACATGTGCTGCCAGAGCGAGCACAAGCAACCTTTTAGCTTCTAGACTGTACCCTGTGGAGTCGGGCAACTTGGTGAGAGGCTCTTGTCACCGTGAGTTACCCTGGGTGAGACCAGACGAAGAGCAGCCCAGCTGCGGCCAGTCTAAATTGCTGACTGCTGGGGCGCCTGCCTGGCTCAGACGGTGGGATGTGCGACTCTTGATCTTGGAGTTGTAAGTTCAAGGGTCCAGAGTGCTCACCATTACACTATGGAAGTTCAAGCCCTACGTTGGGTGCAGAGATTACCAAAAAAAAAAAAAAAAAAAGAACCAATCCTTGAATTGCTGACCTACTGCATAATGTGCAAATCAAATGGTTATTAGTTTAGACTATTATGTTTTTTGGAAAGGTGTGTTATGTGGCGATAGATTATTAACACAAACGAGGCCAAAAATATCTGCAACGGTACATAGAGGTATCTGACACAGCTGAAGAAAATACCTGCTAAGCTCTGTCCTACGGTAATGAGAGCTCTAGGTTCCTCCCTAGAGGCTCACCAAGAGGCAGCAAACCCGGGTCTAGAACTATAACCCAAACGCTTCCTCCAGCTGACATAAGAGAAGTCTCGAAGGAAGATTTTCGGTAGTTCTCACCTCTCAGGAATTACTGTAGATTTTCTCTTCCCCTGGAGAAGGCAAAGCCAAAGGGAGGGGGGCCTCTCGGAAGAGCTGAGTCAGGAGGGTCTTAAACATGTGTCACGCTGCGGCTGCTTGATTGAACTGTAGCTATTTGAGAAATTTAGGGGAGAGGCGGAGACTTTCAGCGAGAGCTGGCCACATGTCCTTGGAGTTCAGACACCAGAGTCACCACAGACACTGCTGCCTGCCTTGCGCCAGAAGGGTTCTAAAGACAGGAAGCTTGCGGGTGCAGCAGTGACAGGGCGGCCTGGCTGTTACTTAGCGTGGCGTGGCAAGGATATGCACGTTTCCTTTGGATCACGTGATGGTCCCAGAATGCAAAAAAGCTTGAGCCTCCTGCTTCTGCCCTGCCAAAGGCCCTGCTGAGGGGTGAGGGGATCCTGGCAGTAAGACGTCGTGGGTATCCCATAAAGGGAGTTTATATCAAAGAACTAGGCCGTGAGGAGGGTGCTGAAGAATCACACTCACCTCCTAAGAGAGCCAGCATTTGGGTGCCGGCCACACCGAAGACACGGACAACCAAGAGACGACTTTTAGCAACATCAAAAAGTAGGAGACCAGGGATTGAGGAGAGAGAGGCCTGACAGAGGGAAGAACGCCATATGGGCCCTAGGATGTACTATCAAATCTTCCCAGTGGGAGCCTAAGAAGAACCAAAAGCAATCAAGAGATAGAGTCAATTTGGCCATCTGCTGTGTCCGGAGAGGACAAAAGCATCTTGTGACTGTAACCTGCAAAGCAGGAAATTGGCTGTCTCCGTTCCCGCCATCTTCATGCTTGGAGGAGAAGAAACTCCTAGTTAGAAAACTGGGGAAGGAGAAGTAGAAGCCCAAGGAACAGAAAGAGGATTATACTCGCTTCTTTGACTTTAAGCCCCTCCCTGGGGGCAGAACCCAACTGGGAGAGAGGACAAGACATAACTTTAGATCAAGTTCTGAGATTTGACTATTTTATGGGGCCGCTGGTTCCCCACTGTCCCCCCCCCCCTCCCGCCAGCAACCCACCAACCTTTTTTCTAGAGGCATGGCATTTGTAGCTTAGGTATAAGACTGCTTAAAATAAGAACACATTTCTCGGTCTCCCTTGCGGGTAAATACATTACTGTGAATAAGTTCGGGCTGACAGGCTGTGACCATAAATGATGTTACCAACTTCTGGGTTGTACCCTTCAAGGAAATGGGTAGATCTTCCCCTTCCTGATGACTGGAATGTGATGTGGTGCTGAGCCACTGTGGACCAAACATGCTAGGTCAGCACTATAGGGACGGTGGAGCAAGAAGACAAAAAAAAAAAAAAAAAAGAAGAAGAAAAGAAACTTCCGCTCACTCTGCGGAACAGAGCTGCTGTTAGTACTCTGCTTTTGCCATGTAATAAGCAAAAGTCTCAGGGGCATACCACACTGCACATTTATTTCTCACTCATTGCTTTGTGAGCGGGCTCCCAGGGGCAGCTTTGTTTGGTACGAAACCCTGAACTCAAAGCAAGTTTTCTATCCGTGTTTGAACACCAGGGTGCCCACTACGTGGGGAGGGGGACAGGAGCGAACGGCTCCCTTTTGGGCCACATCCAGCTTCTAAAATGACTCTCAACACCAGAGTCGCTCTGCTGCTGGCTGTGGGTCAAGTCCAGCTCCACTCTAGTGTCTTTCTCAGACCCAGGTCAGAGGGAGATTGGGACTCTTAGGACACCGGCAGTTTCTTCCCATAGCAGCGGTTGGATCCAGTTTGCAGTTTTCCCCACAAGGGCAGACACAGCATCTTGAGCCCCCATCAGAGACACCAGCACCGGGAGGTGCGCTTCCCTCCTCAGTGGTCTGAATTTCAGCTCCACGCAGCCCCTTCTCTAAACATTTAAATTGTAATAATCCCAACGTCTCCCCTTGGTTGGTCCCCCTGGCTCTCAGCAGAGTGGCTGTTAGGCCACTGTGGCACAGTGGCTATCTCCGTCGTGTATTAAGCTCTCCTCTTGCATTTTCAGTTACCTAATTATCACTTTTTTATATTAAATTCTGTTAAAATAATCGGGTGGCTTGTTCCCTGACATTACCCTGATTCAATGGACTAAATCCCACGCCTATAAGACTGCCCTCAAAGAATTTTCTCTTTTGATGCATGTCATGATACCCTGCTCCCAGGACCTGTCACTCCTCTCGGTACCTATTTTTGTTACAGAATTCACTGTGCTGAACTGTCATCATTGTTTTTTTCTCATCCATCGCTATCCCAGGCCAATAGCTCCCTGAGGTCAGAGCACGTCTCCGTGTCTCCAGTCCCTGTCACGCAGGAAACTCTGAACATACGTTTGAATCAACGAATAAATGAATGAGAGAGAAAAAATAACACAGGAGCAGAAGCAGTTAAGTGTATGCCATTTGGAAGGCTCACGTAGCGCCAAAATGAAAGAGAAAGTTATTTGGTAATGTGAGAAACTGGAGGGCTGTGGCTTCCAGCAGCGAACGCTGCTCTGAGCACACAGCGAGCTCTCAATAAAACAAGAAAAAGAAAAAAGAAAGAAAAAAAAAAACCACCACAACGGGAATCGGACAACAGGATGAAAGGGCAGCTGAGACTTTCCAAAGAATACTTGGTGACTGGGAGAGAAGGGAGAAGGAAAGGGTTGGGACTCCTGGGGACGCCAAATTGGCCGTTCAGGCTCCGGAGGGAGGACCCGGTCTTAAGGGACACCTCCCACTTCCCAATCAGTCCTGCCCAACCCTTTCCCGGGTTTCATTTCTGGTTCCTCCGCCCACCCTTTCTCCGCCCCTTGCCTCTGGGAGGAAACAGGTAAAACACGGAGAACTGGGTCTTACTTCAGGAGCCGTTCTGAGCATGCGTCACTCCCCGTTCCGCGCAGCCGCAATAACTTCCGCTGTAACCGGTACCGCCCATTTTCGCTTTGGAGGAGCGTTTGCTCTGAGGGCAGCTGAGGCTGCCCTAATTGACCACCTTTCCTGTGGGCCCCCGCTCTCCAGTCGCTGTAGGAGAAGTCTCGCGAGATCGCCTTCGGCAGTCCCCGGCGGCGCCATCTTTGTGTCTGGCGAGCGACGGCACCCGACGAGAGTCCTGAAGCCGGCGGTTCGCTTGCCAAGCTCTCGCTGAGGCCGGATCCAGGAAATACGAGGCGGGCCTCGGTGGGAGGGACGCACGGAGGGAGGAGGGAGGGAAGGAAAGGGGGCGGCGGCGGCAGCGGCGGCGGCGGCGGCGGCGGCGGCTCTCACCAGACCGGGCCCCGCACGGCGCGCACCCGAGGGGGGTCGGGCGGGGAGGCGGCGCCAGCCCGGACCCCCCCGCGGGAGCAGGCGGCGGGCGAGAAGGCGAGGCAGCGGCAGCAGCAGACAGGGAGCAGCGGCTGCCGGGTGAGTGTCCCCAAGAAGGGCCCGGCACCTGTCCCAGTCGGGGCGTCGGGGGTGGCCCCTGGGTCGTCTCGGTGACCCAGCGCCCGGGCGCTAGGTGTGCGCTCGAATGCGGGCGTCCCGGGGGCTCGGCTCGGCCTGGGGTTGCGGCGGACACCGGGAATTGCGGGGCTGCTGGAGGTCTGCGCAGGGCCTGGCGCGCCCGCCCCAGACGCCCTGGGAGGCCGAGGAGAGAGGGAGTGGCCGGGGGCCTTGCTTGGCCTTCGCCCCCCAAGCAGAGGGGATGATGTCCTTCCTCGCCGCACCCTGGACGTTGCGGAGAGTGAACGTCGGTGGACGGGCTTCAAGCCCCAGCAAGGCGTTTGCCGATGAGGACTAATCAGCATCAAGGTTGAGTCTCTTGAGGCTCTCGAGAGATGTGGGGGAAGGTTAGTAGTAATAGTAATTGTTCTAAACGGGGGGTTGCAATTGGTGGCAGGTGTGGAGTAAGGCGAAAACCTGGTGTCCGTGTTTTGTTTTGTTTTGTTTTGTTTTAAAAAACAAAGATCGCACAAACAGTCCTCTGAGGTCCGACAACAGATTAGTTATTCCCGGTTGGAGTTGTGTAGTTTAGTCCTGTGTGCCAGCTCATTAAAAAGGGCGTAAGAAACAGGATTTGGGGCGTTGGGATGAGGGATAAGGTGGGTTATCAAGTAGGCTGCATATAAAGTCAAAAGTTCATAGTGTTGATAAAAAGCATTTTTGTCTTTACGGAAATTTAATTTATTGAAATTGCTTAAGAATACTTGTCACCTTTGGTCCAGACGGGTTGTCAGTTCCCTGTGTTCTTCAGTGACGTTTGTCAATCCGACAATAATTTTGGTATGCGATCTATTTAGTTCTGGTTTGTGAAAGAACAAGAATGAATGAGAACGAAGAACAATTTGACAAAGTTAGCTTCTTCTCACTTTTTCATTTTAGGAGAATAAAGGGATTTATTTTTTTCTTTGCCTTCTAAACGTTTTGCAATCGTACACCAGAACGTTTGTAAGAAGAAACAAACGTGTCAATCAAGAAAAGGCTTTTGAGATGAGAGGTTAGCTTTTAACAGTATTATTAAAGGCATCGTCACCCATGGTAAATTTTGTGATGATGTGAAGAATGCAAGCAAATCCACGTACACATTTTCAAGCAGTGTCACATAGGAAGTTTTTCAACTTTAGTCCCCTAGCCCCATTTGCTTACCACTGGCTTAATCAAAGGAAAAGACTTCCGTGAAGATAAATATTAAATATATGAGTTTCATCTTTATATTGGACAGAACATAATAATCTATGTTCTGTCACTGTGAATTTTCTTTCACATGTTGATTTGACACAGTCTTCTCAGTTACGTATATTTTTCATTGGCATATTCTGTGCAGCGTGTGTTGGAGCTAAGGAAGCTGGTATTGTGTATATTCAGGCACTGGGTTTGGTGGGTTACCTATAGCTCTCCTGTGCAGGTAACGTTATGCCTGTTGTACACATAACCACACTAACCTCTCGTATTCTTCAGTAATTTTCCTCAGGAGGTTATATAGCTGGAAAATTGCAGACCTAGAGCCCACATTCATGTGTGTCTGATTTTAGAATGTGGGCTTTTTCTACTATACCCTGCATAAGTGTGTGTGCTAAGTGATAAAAATTTCATGAAATGGAAATTTTTGCTACAAAGAAACCTTTCAGTTCTGTCGGTAATCTTGAAAGATTTCAGTGCTCTTGGTTGAAGATAATCTCAAGGTTTTTGGGTTTTTTTTTCCCTTCTTTTCAGACGTGTTCATTTTCTAGCCAGAGGTAACATTTTAACAGAAGTCTGCTGATCAGTAAGGATTCCCAGTAGCCGGTAGTGACCTATGTGAAATTCAGATGTTTTCAGTAACTTTGCCTCTAGTTTCAGCATGCCAGGATACTTCAAAGATCAAGTATTTCGTTTATTCTGGTCCTGCATAGTTTTGCAAATTACATTACTAAAATAAAATACCAACTATTTCTAGGGGTTTGAATTTGCTTTATCATAGCTTGGAGGTATATACACACACGCACCCACCCACCTACCTTCTCCAACAAGTGGAGTATCTGATAACAGGCGCTGTTTTTCTTCTCTTTAATTTAGTCCAGAGGTTTTGTGGGGTTTTTTTGTTTGTTTAAAAAAAATTTTTTTTTTAATGTTTATTTTTGAGACAGAGAGAGACAGAGCATGAACGGGGGAGGGTCAGAGAGAGAGGGAGACACAGAATCTGAAGCAGGCTCCAGGCTCTGAGCTCTCAGCCCAGAGCCTGACGTGGGGCTCAAACTCACAGACCGTGAGATCATGACCTGAGCCAAAGTCGGACGCTCAACCGACTGAGCCACCCAGGCGCCCCAGTCCAGAGGTTTTGGATCCACTTTGTCGTTTGCAGAAAATATGGCAGCTATTCTGGGATCCAGTATGGTCTTCTGTGGGGTTAGGGGGTGAAAAATCTTCCCGGTTCCCAAGCAGTATCTGAGATGTTGGTGAAACAGCAGGAACATCTTGCCAGTGCATGGCCGATGGTCATTTTTGTCCTCTGATGGTCTCTGTTCTTGCATCTTTGATGTGCTGCTGAGTTTGCCTCCTGGCCATTATCTCTGCTCAGGAGAGATTTCAAGTGGAAGGGGAGCAGCTAAAATAACACGGGGGAAGGAGGATGCTAAGTGTCTGGCACTCATCCTCCAGCAGGTCATTTCGTTAGGTTTACCTCTTGAATTAATTATCCCTGGTTGGGAGTCGTGGGAATGTGATTATGGAGTTGGGATTTACGGGGCCGTCCTTTAAGAAGTAACTTGTTTGGGGGGGACCTGCGGTTAAGTAGCCTTGTCTGATGGAAACGTGGGCATTAGAGGCTGGTGGTAGAGTCTGAAGTCCTGTGCTCCTCAGGATGCATCTGTGTGTATGGGTTTGGAGCTTTGCTTGAAATAATAACTTTCAGTCCTGCCAGGCAGTGTTTGGTCTGAATGAGCAAGTTTTTCATTATAGTTATACTCCCAAGAAAGAGTTAACTATCCTTCCTTATTTGTGAAGGTAATTACTCATGATATTTGGGCTATTGGGGTGAAAAAGTTGACAAATGATAAAGTAACTGAATGCTCACTCAGGAAACAAGCCTTTTCTGAAATGATTTATATTGCCACTGTACAAAAAAAAAGCACCAGGAAATTATCTCATATGTATTTCGAAGTATATTTTCATATCGTCCACATAATAAACCTCAATCTATTACTATGGCCACAAATACTTGTTTATTTAAAAGTGGAATGGACCTGATGAAATACTGGAAACTGTCAAAACGAATTAATCCTAAATATTTGAGAACGGTGATTATAGTTTAATTCGTTGGCAATTCTATTGACTTATTTGGCCCTCCTCCACCATCCCACTTCCTGTGCCAAATTTCCCTAGGTTCCTTCCTCTCTTTTTACTACTAGTTGTTCCTGCTGGTACCTGGGAGCCCTTAGCCCCCTTGGTTCTAATTGTCCCTGAAGTCGTTGGCAGAGTGGATGCTGACAAGGAGGAAAACAAAACTCCTCTAGGTCCACTCCCCTTCTCCGAATCCCTGTGCTCTATGGGATCAAGAGGACCTGGACAGGACCCCTTACCGAACCTCCTCCATCCTTTATTGAAAAGGAGAGTGAGAGTAGCCAGAGTGAGAGGGGCAGTGTCAAGATCTTTGCCACCGTTTCTCTTTTTCTTTTCCTTCCCTCTCTTAAGCACGAAGAAGGAAAGTTTGTGAAAGCTCATCTGCTCCAGGAGTGGGCCTTGCTCTCTTGTCCTCTTCTGTCACCCACCCTGACCCTCACACTTTTCTCTTGCCCCTTTCTGCTGCCATCCCGCCCTTCATCCTGCTCTCCCAACTAGGTCCTCCCTTCCGTATCCCAGGATCTCCTCCCGCCGCAGCTCTGCCTTTTTGTCCTAACTCGGAAGCCTCGTGCACTGCCAACTGCCATCTTCCCTGCCTTTTCTCCTGCTCTGCCTTGATCGTGGAAGCCTGGGCCTGTGGTCCTGGGGCGGGGGGTGAAGAATTGGTTGCTACCGGAGGGCTGAGTGGGGCAGGAGTAGTTGGTTTTATTCTAAAGCCGATTGCAAAATGAGTTTTCCCAGAGAAGCGTTGCCCGTGCAGGTTTGGTATTTTATTATACTTCGGTAACCTTATGGGTGTTTTAGTTTTTGTGGACTGGTTTGGAATCCTGCCACAAAGACCTTTGTTTGCTGGAAAGTCAAGTTCTGAGATTCAAGTAGATGATTTAGGAAATCCGTGTGTGCTCCAGAGGTTGTTGGGGGTTGCTTGCTTTTTGTTAATTACTCAGTGGGATGGTATGGAGCACACCTTTTCGCCGTCCACAATTAGATGTGTTGTGCGGATCAGGTGGCTCTTCTGGGAGATAAACAGATAGCCTTTTTAGATGGTCAGTGAAGCAGTTTTGAATTCAGGCACATGTTTTGAAATATAGTGGTTCAGTCTATCCCAGGTTAATATTTGTTCTCAAAGCAGATGTTACAGTGTTGTGGAAAGAACAGAGTTTCGCTTTGTCATAAAAGCGTATCTTGTTCCCACTATCTCTTGTTGCTGTTTTGAAACTTTTCAAGGGTATTTGAACTGTAGAAGTTATTTTAGACCCATTTACTTAATGGTAAACCGGGACTGTGTTTGTTTTACCTGAAGGTTTTAAAATAAAGTTTTATTAGTCTGTTGTTGGAATTACATGCCGTTACCACTGTTTGCATTGTTCGGACAAGTGAGAGATTTCGAAGTGTTAAAAGCAAAGCGGAATACATTTTAAATTTGTTCTGTATAAATGTGTTCAGTCTTGGCTTGGTTGAAAGATGTATTTCTACTGAAAGGCAAGATAGGTCTCTTTCTCTCTCTCTCTTTTTTTTTTTTTTCAAATCTCCAAATCACTCTTGTTTTAAAAATGGAGTAAGCACGCTTTATTTCAGAGTTTGCCAAATTATTTAATTATACCCAGAGCGCAGTGGTTAAAAACATCTCTGGGGTAAAATGCTCGAATGTTCAAATCTTACTTTTGACACTAGCTCTGTGATCTTAGGCAAGTTGCTTAATCACTGACCTGTTTCCTCATTTTTGAAATTGGGGTAGTGTAATATTTACCTCACAGGGTTTTTGTGAGGATGAAATGAGCCAGACAGAGGATGTATCGTGCATATTTACAACATAACTAGCAATGGTAAAGACTCAAGAAGAGTCAGTTTTTCGTAGTACACAGTCATCATCATTGTCGCTACTGCTATTACTAACTTCTGAGATGAGACCCCTTCTGTGCTGGATGTGGGTGAGTGAGGGAGAGGGAGAGAGAGAGAAAGAAAACATTTGTGTATTTGGTAGTAATTTTTAAAAATCATTTATTTTATAAAGTTAAAAAAATTTTTTTAATGTTCATTTATTTTTGAGAGAGAGAGACAGTGTGAGCAGGGGAGGGGCAGAGAGAGAGGGAGACGGAATCGGAAGCGGGCTCCGGGCTCCGGGCTCGGAGCTCGGAGCTCGGAGCTGTCAGCACGGAGCCCGATGCGGGGCTCGAACTCACAGACCATGAGATCATGACCTGAGCCAAGGCCGGACGCCCAACAGACTGAGCCACCCAGGCGCCCCTTATTTGTTTCTTTTAGTGGGAGAGAGAGCGCGTGAGTATGGGAGAAGGGCAGAGGCAGAGAGAGAGAGAATCTTAAGCAGGCTCCATGCTCAGTGTGCAGCCTGACGCAGCGCTGGATCCCCTGTCCCTGGGGTCACATGAGACTTGAGCTGAAGTCAAGAGTCGGATGCTCAACCAACTGAGCCACCCAGGCGCCCCTGGGTAGTCCTTTTTAGCGCAAAGCTGATGGAGGGGGGCAGGGAGAGCAGCATATTAACTGCTGGATACATCCAAAATTGGCTGTAGTGTAGGAAATGCCTAAAATGTTGAGCTAATTTCTTTCAGTAACACCATTCCTATTATGTTAAGTATAAGAAACTGTGCCGCCTTGATATATGAGCAAAACTGGATTGTGTGAGTAACTGCAGTGTCTTTTATTAAAATTCATTTAATTATCTCGGCACCTATAAGGCAAAATGCTGTGTGGAGGGAGCCTCAGTTTCTAAATGGTCCAGAAATAATGTCACGTAAGGCCTTCAGATTCCCAGGCCAGTCTCACATATCTGAATTTGAAGACTGATAGTGGTATACAAACTAACTTCTTTGTAGAACAGTGTCTCAACAAGAGTCTGCATTGAGTGCAGGAGGTACTGTTAGATTATGAATACAATCTTTAAGATGGGATGGGGGAGTCACATTCCTTCAGGATCCTAGCAAGGACTCCCAAGTCGTGGGCAGAGAGCTTGCTTCTCTAGTGGATGCAGAGGACGGGGTGAGTAGTGGGACCTAGTCTCTAGAAGGCCGAACTTTTTTCCTGGTGTGGGTCTTCAAAAGGCTGTTTAGTATAGTGGTTGCCCTCAAACCTCTGTTCCTTCACTTACAGAACTTCTCTCATCTGTAGATTGTACTTATTAGTACTGTACTGCCTACCTTATAGGTTCTTGGGAGGGTTCGGCGTGGTAATATATATAAAGCACTGAAAATACCAGCTAGCCCATAGGCCAGTGCACAAGTAATGTTACACGTATATTTATTATTAAGTGTTACTGTGTTACAGCCTCTAAAATACCCCTCTCTGCTTGGCTGTCCACTGCCTCTGTCTTCTATACTTAAATAGTATTGTTCCCCTTTTCCACTGAGAAATGGTTTCATAGCTTTTCATTTTCATACCTGCCTAATGTAAGCATCTTTTTTTTCTTTGAAGCTTTTCCAGGCTTTATTTAGTAATATTGGAAAAATAGGTAACACTTTTTTAAAAAGTCTTTTTTCATAAATGTGCCCATCTCACCTGTTTAGGTCTTGTGAAGATACTGACTGGATATTTTGATATTAGAATTGATGTAAAATTTCTCAACTTTTAGTAGTTTTTGCTGTCAAAATTTTCTTTTTCAGTAAGCTTTTTATTTTGAAATAACTTTAGATTTATGGAAAAGTTGCAAAGACGGCACAGAGTTTCCATATACCTTTTACCCAGGTATACGGAACCATGGTATATTTGTCAAAACTAAAGACATTAACATTGGTACATTTCTATCAACTAAACTGCAATTTTATTTGATTTCATTAGCTTTTCCAGTAATGTCCTTCTTCTGTGCCAGGATCCAATCCAGGATACCATGTTGCATTAGTTGTTAAGTCATTAGAAATTTTTTTTTTTTTTTAATGTTTATTTTTGAGAGAGAGAACCCACGAACTGCGAGATCACGACCTGAGCCGAAGCTGGAAGCTCAACCGACTGAGCCACCCAGGCTCCCCAATTGTTAAGTGATTTTTTTTTTCCTTTTTCTTTCTTTTTTTTTTTTTTTTTTTTTTTTTTTTTTAACATTTATTTATTTTTCGAGAGACATAGAGAGACAGAGCACAAGTTAGGGAGGGGAGGAGAGAGAAGGAGACACAGAATCCGAAGCAGGCTCCAGGCCCCGAGCTGTCAGCACAGAGCCCAAAGTGGGGCTGAGACTCACAAACCGCGAGATCATGACCTGAGCCGAAGTCGGCCGCTTAACCAACGGAGCCACCCAGGCACCCCTGTTAAGTCACTTTTAATGTTTGTATTTATATCATTAAGACCTCCCAATTCTTTAGTGAACAAGTGTCTGTGGCCCTAAAACCATGTTGTGTATTAAGTTTTCTGCAGATCTTTAGAAGGCCAGGCGTTTCCCTGGGGATTGCAAGTGTAGGGATACATCTTGGTGCTGAACTTTATAGTTTGAAATAAAAAGAGAGAGTCCGATGATAGTGGAAAGAATGCTATGGAGATAGAGTGGAGACCAAAGCATGTATAGAATTTAAAAATATGTTTTTACAGGACTAAATGGGTTGTTGTATGCGTACACTTTTGATGGAGTTAGTTTCACAATGACAAGCCATTCTTTTCCAGCTGCTAAAGTTGGGGTGCCTCGGTGGTTCATTCGGTTCAGCGTCCAACTCTTGAATTTGGCTCATCGTCCCAAGGTGGTAGGATCGAACCCCATGTCAGGATCCTGGTTGAAATTCTCTCTCTCTCTCTTTCTCTTTTTCTTTCTCTATTTCTCTGCCCCTCCCTGCTCATGTTCTCTCTCTCTCTGTAAAATAAAAAAATTTTAAAAATGTTAAAGTTACATAGAAAGCATACTTTCTTCATATTGGATATAGAAGTTAACTGGAATGAATTGTAGAAGTTAATTTTTTAAAACTGATTTAATAAGAAAATGAATATTAAGTTAGTACAAAAATGTATTGTCACAGATTTAGCACTTTTTTTTTTTCCACTGTGTACTGATTTCAGGTTATGATCATTATTGGTTCTTTTGGTCTTTTTCAGGGACACTTTATGCTATAGGTGCCATTGTCATTGTAAATGACGACGCATGCCACACAGAGTTATTTAGTGTAAACAGAAAGTTATCGGTTGGTTGCACATCGTGAACTTTACTTTTAGAAAGTCTTATCTTTTCTGCTCCAGAAATAGCTTTTGGCTATAAGTCTTGGATGGCACAGAAATTAATTTTGAGTTGGTAACACTTGGCTGAAAATGTTTAAATTGAATATAGCCTTATTGAGGGACACTGCCAGTAAACAAATTCTCTTGCTGGGTGGCAGTCCTCTAGAACTTAAAGAAATTGGGAGAGTGATGAACTTAATTAAATAACTTTGTTTTTACTTAGGGAGAGCTGCTTATGACCTTGGACAAATCGCCCGACTCAAAGGAGTTTGTTTTCTTCATTTATAAAATTAGGAGATTTGACTATAGGTGTGAGTCTGTTAGTTGATTTCTAACATTTGAAAGACCTTCTTACTTAATAAAAATATCAAGTGGCTTGTCTTAGATCTGTATGAACCAATACTACTCACTAAGTCTAGATATAAATCAATTTATCTTTTTGGATTTGAGTAGTATCAAACCAATTTTACTGTAAGTTTGAGAGTTCCTAGCTGGTTTGGCACCTCTGTGAATACTTTTTGCTAGTTAGCATGTTGTCTGATACCTGCTTTTTAAGTTCTTGTTAGTTATTTGATTTCTTTGCCCTGAAGCAGTGAACTTCAGACTTTTTTACTCCCCCATCCTTTAACAGATTTTGAAAAATAAGTACTCCTTCATACTTAAAAAAGAACTTATTAAAAGTTCACTAAATGTGCAGAAAGCATATGTCAGTGGTAAACAGCTCAGTGAATTTTTACCGAGCACACTTTTGTCCCAGATCAAGAAAGTGAACATTATCAGTCATGTAGAAGCTCCTATGTGTGCCTGTCTGATCGCTTACTACCCTACACCCCCAGTCATTTCCCTGACTTTTTTTTTTTTTAAATAACCGGAAGTTTGTACCTTTTACTTTCCTTCACCATTTTCCTGACATTTAACATCATATAGTTTTGCCTACTTTTGTGCTTCATATAAATGAAATCCTCGTATACTCTTGGGCAACATTATGAATGTGGGACTTATTTATATATTGTGTATAGTTGTATACTGTTTCTTCTCAGAGAGTGTGATAAGATTGGTTTTATTTCTTCTTTAAAGTTATGATAGAAATGAGTCCTGAAGCCATTTAGACCTAGAGTTTGCTTTGTCAGAAAGGTTTTAAGTACAGATTGAATTTTTAAAGTAGTAGTAGTATACTTCAGGGTTTTTTTGTTTTTTTGTTTTTTTTAATTGAGGTATAAACATAACCTATAACATACCAGTTATTTATTTATTTACTTATTTATTAAAAAAAATTAATGTTTACTTTTGAGAGAGAGAGAGACATTGCATGAGCGGGGGAGGTGCAGAGAGAGGGAGACCCAGAATCCGAAGCAGGCTCCAGGCTCTGAGCTGTCAGCTGAGATCCCGGTGTGGGGCTTGAACTCACGAACCCTGAGAACATGACCTGTGCCAAAGTCAGACGCTTAACCGACTGAGCCATCCAGGCGCCCCGTATAACATACCAGTTTAGTTCCAGGCCCACAACACAATGATTCCATATTTGTATATATTGCAAAATGTTCACCACAATAAGTTTAGCTAACATCTGTCACCGTACATAGTTATTACTCTAATTTTTTTCTTTTGATGAAGACTTTTTTTCAAAAATCTTTATTTATTTTTGAGAGAGAGAGACTGACTGAGGCCACAGGCAGGGGAGGTGCAGAGTGAGAGGGAGACACGGAATCTGAAGCAGGCTCCAGGCTCCGAGCTGTCAGCACAGAGCCAGATGCGGGGCTCAAACCCACAAACCATGAGATAATGACCCGAGTTGAAGTGGACATTGTAACTCACTGAGCCACCCAGGTGCTCCACTTTTGATGAAGACTTTTCAGATTTACAGTCTTAGTAACTTTCACGTGTACATTACTGTATTATTAACTATCGTTGCCATGATGTACATTACATCCCCAGGACTCATTTATTTTATAACTGGAATTTTGTACCTTTAACCTCCTTCATCCATTTGCCTACCTCTACTTGCTGTATGTGGCAGCCTCTAATCTAATCTGTTCTCTGTATCACTGAGTTTTGGTTTTTTTTTTAAGATTTTACATATAAGTGAGATCATATGGTATTTTACTTTCTTTCTTGGCTATTGTAAATAATGCTGCAGTGAATACGGGAGTTAGTGTTTTTTCTATTTTTGGGTAAATACCCAGAAGTGGAATTGCTGGATCATATGATCGTTCTATTTTTAAGTTATTGAGAAACCTCCAACCTCTTTTCCATAGTGGCTGCTCCATTTGCATTCCCACCAACAGTAGATAGGGTTCCATTTTCTCCACATCCTTGCCAGCACTTGTTATTTCTTGTTTTTTTTTTTTTTTTTTTTTTGATATTAGCCATTCTTTTTTTATTTTTTAATGTTTATTTATTCAGTATTTATTTTGAAAAAATTTTTTTTAACATTTATTTATTTTTGAGAGTGAGAGAGACAGAGCATGAGCGGGGAAGGGTCAGAGAGAGGGAGACACAGAATCTGAAGCTTGCTCCGGGCTCTGAGCTGTCAGCGCAGAGCCCGACGCGGGGCTTGAACTCAGGAGCCGTGAGATCATGACCTGAGTCGAAGTCAAATGCCCAACCGACTGAGCCACCCAGGCGCCCCTATTTAGTATTTATTTTGAAAAAGAGAGAGAGAGAGAGAGAGAGAGAATCCCAAGCAGGCTCTGCGCTGTCAGCGCCCAGAGAGAGAGAGAGAGAGAGAGAGAGAGAATCCCAAGCAGGCTCTGCGCTGTCAGCGCCCAGAGCCTGACATGGGACTTGATCTCATGAACCACAAGATCATCACCTAAGCCAAAATCAAGAGTTGGATGCTTAACCAACTGAGCCACCCAGACACCCCAACATTAGGCATTGTGACAGGTGTGAGATGTTATCTCATTGTGGGGTTTTTTTCCACTTTTTTCTTTTTTTGAAGTAACCTCTGTGCCCAATGTGGGTATCAAACTCATGACCCTGAGATCAAGAGCCACGTGCTCTACCAACTGAGCCAACTTGGTACTCCTCATTGTGCTTTTGATTTGCATTTCCCTGATCATTAGTGATGTTGAGCATCTTTTCATGTAGCTTTTGGCCATCTGCATGCCTTGTTTAGAAAACTGACTATTCAGAACTTCTGCCCATTTTTAAATTAGGTTGTTTGTTTTTTTACTGTTGAGTTGGAGGAGTTCTTCTCAGAGATCTGATTTGCAAATATTTTCTCCCTTTCAGTAGGTTGTCTTTTCATTTTTGTTGATGATTTCCTTTGCTCTGCAGCAGCCTTTTAGTTAGGTGTAGTCCCACTTGTTTGCTTTGCTTTTTGTTGCCTTTGCTTTTGGAGCCAGATTGAGAAAAATCATCACCAAGACTGATGTCAAGCTTATTACTGCCTATGTTCTCTTCTAGAAGTTTTATGGTTTCGTGTGTTATATGTTCAAGTCTTTAATCCATTTTGAGTTCATTTTTGCATATGGGGTAAGATAGTGATCCAGTCTCATTCTTTGCCTGTAGCTGTCCAGTTTTCCTGACAGACGTTATATTTTTAAAAATTTTTAAAAGTGTTTATTTTTGAGAGAGAGAGAGACAGACAGAGCATGAGCGGGGGAGGGACAGAGAGAGACAGAGACACAGAATGTGAAGCAGTCTCCAGGCTCTGAGCTGTTAGCGCAGAGCCCGATGTGGGGCTCAAACTCACTAACCGTGGGATCATGACCTGAGCTGAAGTTGGACACTTAACTGACTGAGCCACTCAGGTGCCCCATTCTTTTTTCTTTTCTTAATTTTTCTTTTCATATTTGTTTATTTTTGAGAGAGAGAGACAGAGTGTGAGCAGGGAAGGGGCAGAGAGAGGGAGACAGAATCTGAAGCAACCTGCCAAGAGATTATCAAAGAGACTCTCCTTCCTTCCCTGTGTGTTCTTGGCTCCCTTGTCATAAATTAATTGACCATATATGCTTCAGTTTATTTCTCAGCTGTCTGTTCTGTTGGTCTGTGTGTTTGTTTTTATGCCAATACCATACTGTTTTGATGATTATAGCTTTGTAATATAGCTTGAAATCCTGGAGTTTGATGCCTTCAGCCTTGTTCCTTTTTCTCAAGGTTGCTTTGGCCATTTTGGGGTCCTTTTGAGGTCAGTCCTACACATTTTAGGATTGTTCTATTTGTATGAAAACTGCCATTGGTATTTTGATAGGGATTGCATTGACTCTGTAGATTGCTTTGGATGGTTATGGACATTTTCACAATATTCTTCCGATCTATGAGCGTGGAATATCTTCCCGTTTATTTGTGTCTTCCCTTTCTTTCATCAGTGTCTTATAATTTTCAGTGTACAGGCAGGTCTTTCACCTCTTTAAATTTTTTCCTACATGTTTTATTCTTTTTGATGTAATTGTAAATCAGATTGTTTTCTTAATTTCTCTTATAGTTTGTTATTAGTTAATAGAAATGCAACAGATTTCCGTGTATTGATTTTGTTTTCTGCAAGTACTGAATTCATTCATTAGTTCTAACAATTTTTTGGTGGAGTCTTTAGGGTTTTCTCTACATAATATCATGTCATCTGCAGATAGTGACACGTTTTTACTTTTTCCTTAACAATTTGAATGCTTCTTATTTTTTTCTTGCTTAATTGCTCTGCTAAGATTTCTGATACTATGTTGAATCAAAGTGGTGAGAGTGGGCATCTTGTGTTGTTCCTGATCTTAGAGGAGAAGCTTTGAGCTATTTACCGTTGGAGTATGATATTAGCTGAGAGCTTGTCATACATGTCCTTTGTTATATTGAGGTGTGTTCCCTTTATACCCACTTTGCTCAGAGTTTTTATCATAAAAGGATGTTGAATTTTTTTTTTTGCACCTATTGGGATGATCATATGATTTTTATCCTTTATTTTCTTAATGTGATATATAATGTTGGTTTATTTGCATTCTTGTGTGCCTGGAATAAATCCCATTGATTCTGGTGTATGGTCTTTTTCACGTATTGTTGAATTTGGTTTGTTAATACTTTGTTGAGGATTTTGCATCTATGTTCGTCAATAATACTGGCTTATAGTTTTATTCAGTTGTGGTGTCCTTGTCTAGTTTTGGTATCAGAATAATGCTGGCCTTGTAAAATGAGTCTGGAAGTGTTCTATTTTGGGGGCAAGAGTTTGAGAATGATTGGTATTCTTTGAATGGTAGAATTCACTAGTGTCACTGTCTGTCCTGGCGTTTTGCTCATTGGGAGGTTTTTGATTATCAATTCAATCTTCCTAGTAATTGTTCCACTTATTTATTCTATTCTTTCATGATTCAGTCTTACAAGGTTGCATGTTTCTAGGAATTTATCCATTTTGTCTAGGTTTTTCAGGTTGTTTGCATGTAATTGTTCATTGTGGTCTCTTATGATCCTTTGTATTTCTGTGGTATCTGTTGTAATGTATTCTTTGATTTCTATTTTTATGTATTTGAGCCCTCTTTTTATTGTTGTTGAGTCTAGCTAACGGTTCTCTATTTTTTTCCGCAGAACCAGCTCTTAGTTTTATTGATCTTTACTGTTGTTTCTTTTGTCTTTATTTCACGTGTTTCTGGTTTGTTCTTTGTTATCCTTCATTGTCCTGAGTGTGGACTTGCCCCCACCCTGTCCCAGTTCCTTGAGATATGTTAAGCTGTTTGAGAGCTTTTTTCTTTTCTTTTCTTTTCCTTTCCTTTCCTTTCCTTTCCTTTCCTTTCCTTTCCTTTCCTTTTCTCTTTTTTAAAAATATATATAGGTATTTGTTGCTTTGAACTTTTCTGTTAGAACTGCTTTTGCTGCATTGCATAAATCTTGGTATATTGTATTTTACATTTTCATTTGACAAGGTACTTTTTAAAAAAGGTTTTTTATTTAAATTCTAGTTAACATACACTGTAGTATTAATTTCAGGTGTACAATATAGGTCAACACTTCCATGCGTCACCTGATGCTCATCACAAGTGCCCTGCTTAATCTCCGCCACCAATTTCACCCACCCTTCCATCCACCTCCCCTCTGGTAATCATCAGTTTGTTCTCTATGATTAAGAGTCTGCTTCTTGGTTTGCCTCTCTCTCTTCTTTTTTTTCCTTTGCTCATTTGTTTCTTGAATTCCACATGAGTGAAATCATAAGCTGTTTGTCTTTCTCTGATTTATTTAGCTTAGCATAATATTCTCTAGCTCCACCCATGTCGTTGCAAATGGCAAGATTTCATTCTTTTTTTTTTTTTTTTTTTTTTTTTTTTTTTAATGGCTGAGTAATATTTCATTATATATTCCAGGAAGTTCCATACTATTTTCCAGGGTGGCTGTCCGGGTTTCCATTCCCACCAACAGTGCAAGAGGGTTCCCCTTTCTTTTCATTCTTGCCAACACCTGTTGTTTCTTGTATTGTTGAGTTTAGCCATTCTGACAGGTGTGAAGTGATACGTCATTGTAGTTTTAATTTGCATTTCTCTGATGATCAGTCATGTTGAGCATCTTTTCATGTGTCTTTTGCCATCTGTATGTCTACTTTGGAAAAATGTGTATTCGTGTCTTCTGCCTGTTTTTTAATTGGATTATTCGTTTTTGAGGGTTGTTTTTTTTTTTTTTTTAATGTTTGAGAGAGAGTGCGAGACTGAGCATGAGCAGGGGAGGGGGCAGAGAGAGGGGGAGAGAGAAAATCCCAAGCAGGCTCTGTGCATTCAGTTCAGAGCCCAGCACGGGGCTCCATCCCAGGACCTGTGAGATTATGACCTGAGCTGAGGTTAAGAGTCAGACAGTCAACTGACCGAGCCACCCAGTTGCCCCTTGAGTATTGAGGGGTTTTTTGTTTTTGTTTTTTTAGTTTATTTTGAGAGAGCACATGCATCTGGGTGAAGGGCAGAGAGAGAGAGAATCCCAAGCAGGCTCCGCACCACCAGTGCAGAGCCTGAAATGGGGCTCAGACCCTCAGACTGTGAGATCATGACCTGAGCTGAAACCAAGAGTTGGACGTTTAACCACCCGAGCCACCCAGGTGTTCCAGATGTTGAGTTTTATAAGTTATATTTTGGATACTAACCCTTTATCAGGTACATCATTTGCAAATGTTTTCTCCCATTCAGTAGGTTGCCTTTTAGTTTTATTGTTTTCTTTGCTGTGCAGAAGTTTTTGTTTTGATACAGTCACCAGAGTTGTCTTTGGCTTTTGTTTCCCTTCCTCAGACATATCTAGAAAGAAGTTAACTGTGGCTGATGTCAAAGAAGTTACTGCTTGTGTTCTTTTCTAGGATTTTTGTCGTTTCAGGTCTCATGTTTAGGTTTTTTATCCATTTCGAATTCATTTTTGTGTATGGTGTCAGAAAGTGGTCTAGTTTCGTTCCTCTGCATGTTGCTGTCCACTTTTCCCACCACCAGTTGTTGAAGAGACTGTCTTATTCCCATTGGGTATTCTTTCTTGTTTTGTTGAAGACTAATTGTATAATTGGGGGTTCATTTCTGGGTTTTCTATTCTGTTACATGGATCTATGTGTCTGTTTTGTGTCAGTACCATACTGACTTGATGACTATAGCTTTGTAATACAGCTTGAAGTCCGGAGTTGTGATGCCTCTAGCTTTGCTTTGCTTTTTGAACATTGCTTTGGCAATTTGGGGTCTTTTGTGATTCCATACAAATTTTAGGGTGGGTTGTTCTAGCTCTGTGAAAAATGCTGGTGGTAATTTTGGTAGGGATTGCATTAAATGCGTAGATAGCTGTCTCATAGTATTTTTTTTTTTCTCTTTTGAGTTCTTTGTTGACACATTACTTCAGTATTTGTGAATTTGCTGTTTTTGTTCTTGCAGTTGGTTTCTAGTTTCATACAATTGTAGTTGGGAAAAGATGCTTAATATGGCTTTATTTCTTCTTATAACCATTTGGCAAATCTCATATATTTATTAAAATTTGTTTTAGCTGAAGTTCCAAATGTATTGGCATTACGGTTATACTCTTTTATCATTTAATGTGTACGGATGGCTTAGTGATAAACCTCCCTTTTATTTTTTATTTTTTTTAAATAGACTTGAACATACATTGTAGTGGTTTTTAATACATTCACACGGTTGTCCACCATCATCATAAGCAATTTTAGAACATTAGCATTCATTCCCTATTATCCCCCAGCCCCTTCCCTCCTCATCAGTCCTAGGTAATTACAAATCTTTTTTGCCCCCTATAGATTTATTTCTTCTGAAATCTTCATATAAATGGAATCATACAATATGTGCTACTTTGTGACCGGCTTCTTTCACTGAGCATAATGCCGAGGTTCATCTGTATTGTAGCATGTGTCAGTTTTATATTTTTATTGCGAGAAAATAGTACACTGGGTGGATATATCATTTTATTCATTCATCAGTTGATGGACATTTGGGTGGTTTTTACTTTTTGGCCATCAAGAATAATGCTGTCATGAACATTCATGTACAAGTTTTTTTTGTCCAAATGTATATTTTCATCTCTCGGGCATTTTTCATTCTTACTACTGAGTAAGTGTATCTTTTCCTGCTTTTTAAAAATAATTTGCATGGGGAGGTTTAGCAATTAATAGTAATTTTCCCAAAAAAACACTATATTTTGTTAATATCTGCTTTTATGTCCACTATTTCCTTTTACTTCTTTAGGGTTTATTTTGCTTTTCTTACTGCTTAACAGTGGTAGTTAGGTATTAATTCGCAACCTAATTTCCAACACAGGGATTTAAAACTATCATTTCATGTTCAAGTATTGCTCTGCCTGAATCCCATAATTTTTGATAGGTAATATTTTCATTATTTCACATCATTTTCTAATTTCCATTGCAGTTTCTTCTTTGATCAGCGAGTTATTGAAAACTGTACTTCTTGGGCCGTGTGGGTGGCTCAGTCAGTTAAGCATCTGACCCTTGATTTCAGCTCGGGTCATGATTTCACAGTTTGTGAGATCGAGCCCTGTGTTGGGTTCTGTGCTGTCAGCGCAGAGCCTGCTTGCAATTCTGTTTCCTTCTCTCTCTACCCCTTCCCCACACGTGTTCTCTCTCTTTCTCAAAATAAATAAATATTTTTTAAAAATATTTCTTAAATTCTAGTAATAATGAGAATTTTCTAAGTATCCATATTTTGTATTTGGTTTCTGGCTTTATCACATTTTCCTTAGATAACTTCTTTTTTTTTTTTTTAACGTTTATTTATTTTTGAGACAGAGAGAGACAGAGCATGAACATGGGAGGGTCAGAGAGAGGGAGACACAGAATCTGAAACAGGCTCCATGCTCCGAGCTGTCAGCACAGAGCCCGACGCGGGGCTTGAACTCACGGACCGCGAGATCGTGACCTGAGCTGAAGTCGGATGCTTAACCGACTGAGCCACCCAGGCGCCCCAACATTTTATCATTTTTGAAGTGACTCTTTTAACTATAGGGATGCTTTTTCTTTGATGTCTGTTTGGTGTCTGAAACTAATTTAGCTGTTCCATCTTTATTGTGGCTCATGTTTGCATGATGTATTTTTCTTTCCTTTTCCTTTTAATCTTTTTGTGTTATATTTTAGATGACTCTCTTGAAAACAACCTCTATTTGTAGGGATTTTTTTAAATCCAGTCTGATAATCTTTCTTTCTTTTTTTTTTTTTTTTGAACATTTAATTGATTCACATTTAATATGATTACTGTTATTTTGAGATTACTTCCAGCATTTCTGAACATTCCAGTTTACCTGTTCTGTATTTCTTTTTCTCTTCCGTTATTTTTGTATCAGTTTTTCCATTATTGGTTCAAATACCACATATTTATTTTAATTCTTTTTGTGATTACCCCAGCATGTACAGCATGTGTATTTGATTTATCAAAGTCTAGTGGTAAGTGATACTTTCACTTTCCTCTTGGTTGAAGCAAGAACATTAAAACTCCTTAGTTCCATTTAACCACCTCCTGACATACATGCTTTGTCCTGTAATTTCATTTTCTGTAAATTTTTTTTTACAAAAGGCATACATATTTAATATACATAATGAGTTTGGAGTTAAGTTTCTATATGCATTTTAAACTCCACAAGACAGTATTTTATACAGTGTTCCGTTAGATTTTAAACCCATTTCCTTAACACTTGCATGGTTCTTCATTCTTTTCTGCATCTCTGAGCTTCCAATTTGGATCAGTTTTCTTTTGCTTTGTGATTTCTGAGTGGGGTTTGCTGGAAGTGAACTTCGTTCTTATTTGAGAATATACTTCATTTCCATTTCTTTAATGTTTATTTGTTTTGATGGGGGGTGGGGTGGTGCAGAGAGAGAAAGAGCAAGAATCCCCACCAGGCTCTGCACAGTCAGCACAGGGCCTGATGCAGGGCTGGAACCCACACACTGTGAGATCATGACCGGAGCCGAAATCAAGAGTTGAACACAACGGACTGAGCCACCTAGGAGCCCCTTCATTTCCATTTTTGGTGGATATTTTCTCTGCACTGGAATACTAGGTTGGCAGTTTTTCTTTCTGCTCCTTAGAGATTGTTTTATTAGCTTTGATTTATATTGTTGCAAACTAAGCTATCTTGGGGTGCCTGGGTGGCTCAGTTGGTTAAGCGCAGGTCATGATCTCACGGCTTATGAGTTTGAGCCCCGCGTTGGGCTATGTACTGACAGCTCAGAGCCTGGAGCCTGCTTCGGGTTCTGTGTCCCTCTCTTGTTCTGCCCCTCCGCTGCTCGCATGCGCACGCGCTCTCTCTCTCTCTCTCTCTCTCTGAAAAATAAACATTAAAAAAAAAAAAAAAAGAAAGAAAGTAATTCCCCCCACCCCACCCCACAGGACAGTTTTAAGTGTTTCTTTGTTGGTTGTCTGCTAGGAATTCATCGAGAGTCTTAAGTTTGTGGTTTGACATTATTCATCATTATTGGAAGATTTTAGCTATATATTGCTTGCGCCCCATACTACCTCTTCTTCTGGATTCCAGTTAACTGTGTTGTATGGTGGACCTTCTACCGTATCTTCATGTTTGTTACCCTCCCTTCATTCTGAGCTTTTTCCCCACCAATCTATCCTTTGAGGTACTGTCTCCACTGTCTGATTTACTCTCTCACTGACTGTTAAACCTCTTTCTTGGATTCTTAATTTTAGTTTTTGGATTTTTCAGTAACTTTTTTGCGTCTTTTAAAAATCGATTATGTCACTTACTGTGGTTTTTTAGTTGATTACTGAGATTAAATTGTAATTTAAAATTTTGTTTGAAAAAAAAAAATTTTCTGTTTGGTAATTCCAGTATCTGGAGTTCCTGTGAATCTCTTTTTGTTGTTTGCTCTTTCTATGGCTTTTGATCCTGTTTTCTTGTCTCCTCAAGTGCTCTGTTGTCTTTAATTGTATGCTGGGCATTGGATTTGAAGAGTTATTTGACAAATTATTTGTCACCAAGGACGATATCTTCCAGAAAGGATTTATTTTTGTGGCATCTGCTTGAGGGAATCCAGGATTACTTAGTCTAATCTCTGTCAAGGTTTTTCTGGGCCAACCAGATGACTCAAAGCCAGAGTGCATTCAGTGTATGGACTGATTCATTTCTGGTTCACCCTTACTTCTAAGGTGCTGATCTTCAGGTTCCTAACCTGAAGCTGGGGGGAGGATTTTCCTTTTGTCCCTTAAAGCCTGTCAGGCTGTCCGATGCAGTTTAGCTTCTGGTTTCTTTCGGATTGTTGGGGTCACCTCTCTGAATTTTCTGGTCCTCTAATCCATCTGAAAGCACTATCCTGTTGGCTCTTCAGTCCTTTAAGATAGTCGTTTCTTACATTTTGTGCAGCTCTATTTATAGGTCTTCGGCAGGCAGGTTGGTTCAAATCCCCTAATGTGCTGTAACTGAGAGAGGAAGTCCTGTTGGCTCTTCATGGCAGAGTACGCTTTGGACGTGCTTCTCTAAGACTTCAGACTCAGCCGCTAGTTCTCTTTAAGTTTTGTTTTACGGAATTGTACTCACTTGGCTAATTTTGTAGATTTGTGTTCAAAGTGTATATTCTGTTCTATGAGTGTGTATAAATCTAAAATTATAACAATACTCAGCAGCATTTTAAGTCTCTTCAACCTTAGGCAGTTTCTAGATCCTGACAATGGACAGATTTGTTGTATTTTAAGTTTCAGCTAAAAATAGTGTCTGGAGGGGGGCGCCTGGGTGACTCGGTAGGTTGAGTGTCCGACCTCGGCTCAGGTCACGGTCTCACGGTTCGTGAGTTTGAGCCCCACGTCGGGCGGTGAGCTGACAGCTCAGAGCCTGGGGCCTACTTCCGAGGCTGTGTCTCCCTCTCTCTCTGCCCCTCCCCTGCTCGCGCTCTGTCTTTCCTCTTTCTCTCTCTCTGAAAAATAAATAAACGTTAAAAATATATATATATTTACTTTGAGAGAGAGACAGAGCGTGAGCAGAGGAGGGGCAGAGAGAGAGGGAGACACAGAATCGGAAGCAGGCTCCGGGCCCCGAGCTGTCAGCACGGAACCTGACATGGGGCTCAAACTCAGGGGCCTTCGAGGTGTGAGATCGTGACCTGAGCCGAAGTCGGCCGCTTAACCGACTGAGCCACCCAGGTGCCCCTCAAAATAAATATTAAAAAAAAAAAATAGTGTCTAGAGTTACTCTTGGAACATGAAATCCCTCTTAATGGCTATTGGGTTGCACAGTATCAGCTAATTTTTTTCTGTCACGTAAAAGAAAGCTTTCCCAGCCGTGCTTGTACCATCGTTACATCTGTAATAGTTGACCTGTTTGTAGGTATAATACGTATCTGTCCTTTTGAAATAGGAAACACGGATATATTTCTGCTGAGATTCCTCTTTGCTGTCCTGTGAGAGCTCTCAGACAGCCTTGGGAATGAATGTGGTTCTTTACAGGTGAGAACCATTTTCCTTCTTTGTGTAATTTCCACGGGAGCCTTGTGAGGTGCGATGGTTAGGCAGTTTTAAGCAAAAAAATAGGAAACAAAGCCTAAGGGAAGTTAAGTGACTTGTTGTGGCCCCACACCTGGCTAATGGCATATGTTCTTTGTCTGGGACCACGTGGGCATTTTTTACCTCTTGTGACCAGTTAACACTTGCCTGTGCATACTCACTGATGTCCCAGTTTTGTCATGTTCTGCTTTCTTCTTCCTGTAAACTAAATGATACAGTGACTTCGTGACTCGTGTCCTAAAGATTGGGACAATGGGGAGATTACTCCTTCATATCCCATCCTCAGTAACCCCCCCTCGCCCCCATTTCTAGTTCATGATTCCACTGGCTCTGGAATTTGCCAACTCCTCTGTCCTTTTGGAAAGCTTGCTTTGTCGCTAGTCCTTTTGCATCCCCACGTGTACCAGCAGTCTCTTTCCCGTGTCTTTAGACGTGCCTCAGTTTTTCCAGTTTCAAAAAAGATACCTCCTTTCTCTCCAACACATTTGCCATCCTTGTCATTCATGTGGCTAAACTCAAACCCTCTAACTCCCTTACTGGGTATCTTCTGTGAGGCTTCTTTTCCTTCTGTAATCACCCTTGATGAAGATCCTAGCCAAAATCTTGTTTGCTCTGACCATCTGAACCTTTGGGAGAACAAGAAGCTTTTCTGCCTTGGACCCGTTTTGCAGTCCGTGCGTCACCAGAAATATGGTGGTGCTTCTGCTTCTACGTGGTGCTTGCATTCCACATGCCCTGTCCTTGTTACGGTAACTTTGAACAGTTAGGTCTGTGAAGGTCAAATGCCCTTGTTTACTGGGAGTAGTCAGTCAGTATGGTGTTCAGTTACTACGGATTTCAGGGTATGAGGATGTGGCCTCCTCACATTCAGTATTACTCCATTGTCTTTCAAGAACTAGTTACTTTTAATCCCTGAGGATTCTTTTTTCGGAAGTTCATTCGTTAGTGTCCCCTCTTGTCCCACTGACAAACCTGTCGTGCTTTAAACTGTTGATAGAACTGCGACCCGTGCTGTTATCTCTTGAATATCCTCATCAGAGTATTGGCATTCTTTCCTTTTCTTTTTTAAATCCTGTATCTTTTCTCTTGTCTACTTTGGTTATTTTTCTTCAGTAAACTTGCTTTACCTCAACCGGGGTATGGAGTATGTTATTTTTTTTACCAGCGCAAGTGGAAGCTTTAAAACAGGGCATGGGTGCCATAGTCTTGCTTCATTGCTTATTGCAGAGCCTGGCATATAATAATTCAATAAGTGCTTAAGTTAACATGTTTAATATTATAATCAATTATAAATGTTAATATTGATAATTATAATTACTGACAGGATTATTAAGTTGATACTTAAATATAATGGTGTTGGCTTTTTAAGGGTTTTATCTCAGGATTGCCTTAAGAACCCTTGCATTAGTTTTATATCTCTAGCTTCTTATTCTACAATCTCTTTACTAAATAATGAAAATGATCTTTTAAATATTAATTTGAGTTCATTGATGTTTTCTCCTTAAAGGACTCTGTAGTGACTATTAGTTAAGTGCTTTTATTTTTACTTTTTTATTTGTGAACATTTCCAAATGTCTCTTTCGCTGAGAATTTATACCACGTCCGAGATATTGTTTTATTCCTAAATGTGTCTATAAAACGACACGTTGTTCTGTATTACCGCAATGCACTAGCATACACAACACACCTGATAAGGATGTCTTTTTTGTTTTTAACTACTTATTTTGAAAGAGAGAGCTTGCACTTGCATGCACTCCTGAGTGGGAGAGGGGCAGAGAGAGAAAGAGAGAGAATCCCAAGCTGGCTCGCCTGTTAGTGCATAGCCTGACTCGGGGCTCTGTCCCAGGAACTGTGAGAACAGGACCCGAGCTGACACCAAGTCAGATAGATGCTCAGCCGACTGAGCCAGCCAGGTGCCCCAAGAATGATTTCTTAATAGCTCATACCATACTTAGTCCATGTTCGAGTTTCCCCAGTTCCCTAACAAGTGTTTTTGTATAGTTTGATTTGTCAGAGGGCTCAGGTGATAACCTCCTGATCCTTTCATGAAGCCCCACTTTTTACCGAATTCTTTTACCATCTACCGATTACCATTGCAAGGATTATTTAATGAAAATTTTCAAAAGTGAGGGGTGCCTGGCTGGTTGAGCATGAGACTTTTGATCGTGGGGTCGTGAATTCGAGTTCCACATTGGGGCTAGAGTTTACTTAAAAATAAAAAAAGTTACAAAATTGTGATTGTGCTAATTTGCTCGCTTCTGCCATTATTCGCTGAAATCTTTCTCTGTGGGAGAATTTTTCCCTCATTCACTAAGGCTCCTTGGTTAACCTGCAATATCTAGTCAGTTCTTGAGTTGTTAATATTGCCTGTTGGGGAACTGAAGACTGTTTTCTTCTCCTTTTTTAAAATGAAGTTTAATTAGTGTATAACATTATGTTAGTTTCAGGTGTATAACATTGATTCAGCAATTCTGTACGTTACTCTGTGCTCACCGCAAGTATAGTCACCATCTGTCACCAAAGAACATGATCACAATAGTACTGGTTCTATTCCCTGCATTACTTTTCATTTCAGTGATTTATTTGTTTTACAATTAGAAGATTGCACATCTTAATCACCTTTGTTTCACCCATTTCCCCACCCACCTCCCTTGTGGCAACCAGCAGTTCTCTTTATTTAAGAGTGCTTTATTGTTTGTTTTGCTTTTTAGATTCCATATGTAAGTGAAATCCTATGGTATTTGTCTTTCTTGGACTTATTTCACTTAGTAAAATGCCTTCTAGGTCCCCATCCATGTTGTCTCAAATGGTAGGATACCTTTTTTTTTTTTTTTATGTTTGAGTAGTATTACACACACACACACACACACACACACACACACACACACACACACACATATATACATACCATATCTTCTCCATTCATTCATCTCTGGATGGACACTTGGGTTGCTTCCATATCTTGGCTATTATAAATCATGCTGCAGTAAACATAAGGGTGCATATCTTTTTGGATTAGTGTTTTCAATTTTCTTTGGGTAAGTGCCTGGTAGTGGAATTACTGTATTGTATACTATTTTTAGTTTTAATTTTTGGGGGGAGACTCCATACCGCTTTCCACAGTGGCTATCCCTGTTTACATTTCCACCAACAGTTCATGAAGTTTCCCTTTTCTCCACATCCTTGCCAGCTTTTGTTATTTCTTGTCTGTCTGTCTCTCTCTCTTTTTTTTTGAGAGCACCTGCGCTCTTTAGCAAGGGAGGGGCAGAGGGAGAGGGAGACTGAGAATCTTAACCAGGCTGCACATCAGCCCGGATCCTGATGTGGAGCTTGATCTCACCACCATGAGGTCATGACCTGACTGACCTGAAATCCAGAGTCAGATGCTTAACTGACTAATCCACCCAGGCACCCCTTGTCTTTTTGATAATAGCCTTTCTCGTAGGCGTGAAATGGTATCTCATTGTTATTTTGATTTGCATTTCCCTGATAATTGAGCATCTTTTCATGTGTCTGTTGGCCATTTGTATGTCATCTTTGGAAAAATGTCCATTTAGGTCTTCTGCCCATTTTTTAATCGGATTGTTATTATTATTATTTTTTAATGTTTGTTTGTTTGTTTTTTGAGAGACAGAACATGAGCGGGGGAGGGGCAGAGGGTGAGGGAGTTACAGATTCCGAAATAGGCTCCAGGCTCTGAGCTGTGAGCACAGAGCCCAATGTGGGGCTTGAACTCACGAACCGCGAGATCATGACCTGAGCTGAAGTCAGATGTTTGACTGAGCCATCCAGGTGCCCCTCAGATGGTTTTTTTGGTGTTCAGTTTTAGTTCTTTATGTATTTTGGATATTAGCCCCTTATCAGTTAATATCATTTGCAGATAACTTTTTCCATTCAGTAGGTTGCCTTTTCATTTTGTTGATGCTTTTCTTTTTTGGCAAAAGCTTTTCATTTTGGTGTAGTCCCGGTAGTTTAATTTTGCTTTTGTTTCCCTTGTTGGAGAGACATATCTAGAAACATGTTGCTAAGGCTGATGCCAAAGAAATTACTGCCTATGTTTTCTTCTAGGAGTTTTATATTTTCAGGTCTCACACTTTGGTCTTTAATCCCTTTTGAATTTATTTTGGTGTATGGTGTAAGAAAGAGGTCCAGTGTCACTGTTTTACATGTAGCTGTCCAGTTTTCCCAGTACTGTTTAATTGAAGAGACTGTCCTTTCCCCATCGTATAGCCTCCCTTGTCTCCTTTCTCATACATTAATTGGCTTTTTAAGTGTGGATTTATTTCTGTGCTCTCTGTTTCTTTGATCTATGTGTCTCTTTTTGTACCAGTACTATACTGTTTTGATTACTACATCTTTAGAATATATCTTGAAATCTGGGATTGTAATACCTCCAGCTTTGTTCTTTCTCAAGATTGTTTTGGCTATTCAAGGTCTTTTGTGGTTCCATATAGATTTTAGTAGTATTCTAGTTTTGTGAAAAATGCTCTTGGTATTTTCATAGGGATTGCATTGAATGTGGAGAACCCTTTGGGTAGTATGGATATTTTAGCAATGCTAATTATTATAATCCATGAGCATGAAGTATCCTTCCATTTGTGTCATCTTGAGTTTCTTTCATTGGTGTTTTAGAGTGTTCAGAGTACAGATTTTTCACCTTCTTGGTTAGGTTTGTTCCTACGTATTTTATTCTCTCTGATGCAATTGTTAATGGAATTGTTTTCTTAATTTCTCTTTCTGCTACTTCATTATTAGTGTAGAGAAATGCAACAGATTTCTGTGTACTTTATAGACTGCAATTTATTAAGTTCGTTTATCAATTCTATTTTTTTTTGGTGGAGTCTTTAGGGTTTTCTCTATATAGCACTATGTCATCTGCAAATCGTGAGTTTTACTTCTTCCCTACCAATTTGTTGCCCCCTTTTTTTTTTTTTTTTTTCTTGTCTGGTTGCTCTGACTAGGGCTTCCAGTTCTATGTTGAGCAAAAGTGTTCAGTATGGACATCCTTGTCTTATTTCTGATCTTAGAGGAAAAGCTCTCACTTTTTTTACCACTCACTATGCTGTTGTGGGCTTTTCATATATGGTCTTTATTATGTTGAGGTTGTTCTCTTTAAACCTACTTTGTTGGGAGTTTTATTGTGAATGGATGTTGTACTCTGTCACATGCTTTTTTTTTGTATCTCTTGACGTGATCATAAAGATTTTTATTCTTTCTCTTGATACTGTGATGTATCACATTAAATTGTGAATATTGTACCATCCTTGCATCCCTGGAATATGATTTTTTTTTTTTTTTTTTTTTTTTTTTTTTTTTTTTTTTAGTGTAATGTTGACCTTGGTTTGCTCATACTTTGTTAAGGATTTTTGCATCTTTTTGCTCTTGAGAGAAGGTGCGACTGAGTGAGGGGCAGAGATGTACTGGTGTTTTGTTCCAGATTTTTTCTTGTAATTGATTTCTGGTTTCATATTATTTTGGTCAGAAGAGATAGTTGATGTGTTTTCACTTTTCTTGAATTTACTAAGACTTGTTTTATGGCCTAACGTGATTTATTCTGGAAAACGTTCCGTGTGCACTTGAAAAGACTGTGTATTTCATTGTTTTTGGATAGAATGTTCTGTATATCTGTTAGGTCCATCTGGCTTAATGTGTCATTTAAAGCCACTCTCCTTTTAATTTTCTGTCTGAATGATCTGTCCATTGATGTATGTGGGTATTAAACTCCCCTACTGTTACTGTATTACTGTTAGTTTCTACTTTTGTGTCTGTTAATACTTGGTTTACATATTTTGGTGTTTCTGTGTTGGGTGCATAGATATGTACAATTGTTATATCATCTTGTTGTATTGTTCCCTTTATCTTTATGTAGTGTCTTTCTTTGTCTTTTGCTACAGTCTTTGTTTTAAACTCTGTTTTGTCTGGTATAAGTATTGCTACCCTGGCTCTTCTTTTCACTTCTATTTGTATGATAAATGCTTTTCCATTCTTTCACTTTTATTCTGCATGTGCCTTTAGTTCTGAAGTCAGTCTCTTGTAAGACCATATGTGGATGGTCTTGTTCTTTGCTTTATTTATTTTTTTTTTAAGTTTTTATTTATTTTTGAGACAGAGACAGAGCATGAGCAGGGGAGGGGCAGAGAGAGAGGGAGACACAGAATCTGAAGCAAGCTCCAGACTCTGAGCTGTCAGCACAGAGCCTGACGTGGGGCTTGAAGTCACAGACTGTGAGATCATGACCTGAGCTGAAGTCGGATGCTTAACTGACTGAGCCACCCAGGCGCCCCTTTGCTTTATTTTTTAAACACGTTTTATTTATTTTTGAGAGAGAGAGAGACAGACAGACAGACAGACAATGAGTGGGAGGAGGGGCAGAGAGAGCCGGGGACAGAGGATCCAAAGGGAGCTCTGCACTGACAGCAGAGAGCCTGATGTGGAGCTTAAGCTCATGAAATGTGAGATCATGGCCTGAGCTGAAGTCGGAGGTTCAGCTGACTAAGCCGCTCAGGTGCTTCTGGTCTTGTTTTTTTTTTTTTTATTCAAGTTACCCTATATCTTTTTTTTTTCTTTTGCCAGAATGCAGAACTTGATCGTTCACTGTTTTCAACAACAACAAAGAAACCACAAGTGGATACACTTAGAAACATGGATAGCATCTCCCTCACTGGCAGGCAGGTTGGGGAAGGTAGGCAGGAACGGTAGGCCTAGGGTGTTCTTTGCCCAGCTGAAGTGGAACCCCAGGGAAAGGGTCAGGTTCCCTCCATGCAGGTGTGGACCCTGAGACTTTCTCATTCAGGGAAACCCAGGACAGCAGGTGACGTAGCAAGCCGAGCAGCCAGGGGGCCGGGCCTGGGGGAAGGTGGCTAGAGTAGTCCTTTGCTGACATCCCCGGGGGAGCGTCATGGGCTGAGGGTTCCGCAGATAGGACATCACCGTGGCAGAGATGGACAGCGTGGCTGCTCATCATCCGTGCACTGTCCTCAGAGCTCTAGGCGTTGGCCACGCCGATGAACGGGCAGAAGACGGTGACCCGGGCGTACCACTGCACCTTGGGCACGAGGCTGCACGTGCTGAAGATAATGCCGATCGGGTTCACGTAGGCCGGCGTCAGGTCGTCCAAGGCCAGGTTACACTGGCTCTGTGGGGGCTTGTTCCCCGGCACTTTGTTCAGCCCCTGTGGGTCCAGCATACTGTTAGTAGATACCCACCCTGTATCTTTTTATTGGAGCTTTAGTCCATTTACATTTAACGTAATTATTGATCGGTATGTATTGTTTCCTCTGTATCTAAGACTATTTATTATTTCACTGAGGCTTATGATCAAATACTTTTTTTTCTGTATTTTTAAATGATGTGTGATTTTGTGAGTTGGGTTATGGGAAGGGCCTCCCAGTCTTCAGTGAGCATTTTGAATTCTATTGAGAAGATAGAGCAGGTGACAAAAAGCCATATACCCCCTTTGCTGTTGGGCTTTGCAGTGTGGGTGTGGTGCTCCTTTGGGGGTTTGGAAATTTAAAAAATGCCTTTACTTTACCAGAGAGTAAATTAGATTCAGTATGGAGTCATTTAAATTTTAAGACCTCTGGCTCTTAAGGAGCCTGAAACTCATTACATTTTAATGACTAGTATAAATGGGGAGCTGCAGGGACCCCCAATAGTTTGCCGGGGATGCAAGTAAAGTTCCTGTTGCTTGCTTTTTAAAAAAATTTTAAATTTTTTAAATTTAAGGTTATTTGTTTTGAGTGAGTGAGTGAGAAGGGGGGGGGGGGGAATCCCAAGCAGACTCCTCGCTGTCAGCACAGGGCCTGATGCAGAGCTCGAAATCATGAACTGTGAGATCATGACCTGAGTTGTAACCAAGAGCCAGCCGCATAAGTGCCTGAGCTCCCCAGGCGTCCCCCAGCCTCGCTAGCTTTCTGTGAAGACAGAAACCTCACAGGAGCTGTGGCTGTCCTCCCTGCTGTTGCTGGCTCTCCCTTAGGCACTAGACGTGACTTAGTGGGAAGAGGGGCAGGGTGGCTGATGCAGTCAGGTGAACTTTCTGTTGGTATTGATTGAATGTAAACGTATTCCCTGGAATTTCAGGCAGTAAAGGAGTACAAACACTGCTTTCTGTTTCGTGACCTTTGATTTATCTACTATCATTTGCTCAGGCTGTCTTTAAACCTTTTATAATTGAAACCTCTTTGGTCTTCAGTTTTTTCAGGGTAGCGTCTGCAGCCTTTTCTCAAGCGTTTCACCGTGAATTGTTGTGTGTCAAACTGGACAAGGCATCTTAGTTGAAGTTTCAGCAATCGAAAAATGAGAGGTAAGGAGTGTATATATATCTTCATTTCGGTAGTTACTAGGGCCAAAAACCGTTCCGAAATCTAATCTGTACTGCTGTTAACACGTATTTACCCCATGCCCTCCCTCTCACCCCTTTGGGCATGGAAGAGCAAGGATGGAAAAATAAAAGATGGCCGGGAAACTTGACGTGTTTGGATTTGGGCCCTAAATCAGGCCCCTGAGAAGGTCTTTGTACATGTAATTTGTTACTAGAAAGCTCAGCAGCAGAGGGAAGGGTAACTTAGCGTATGGTTTTGGACTAAAGGGGCAAATCCCACCCAGGTCCCAGACCCTCGGTGACTGTGGCTGGAGCTGGTGGAGCTTCAGAGACCTGCCCTGCGGAGTAATTGAGTGTGCTGTGTGCACATGCCCATCTTCCACCTGCCTAGCTTTTGTGGTAATTGTTCTTTTCGGTCCATGCTCAGTGACAGAGTTGTGGAGACGGTAAATCTCGTATAATGAACACGTACGGGTATACTTTTTTATATGGTTTTGTAGTTCTTTGAGCCACTGGTAGATCCGTTTCAAGAAAGACTGAATAATAATATCAGCTTTGATTTCCACCTAGTTTTTCCACATGACAGAAACTTTGCCACTGTTACAAAACATCTCTTTCCTAGTATAATAACATGTGTGGCTGTGTGTGTGAATTAAACGCCGGCCAAGATGTTGTGAGGCCGGTTGTGTGATTTTAGCTTTTTAGCAAGTTTTTAAAATCCCTGCGGCTTTCAGTCATCTTATATAAAACAAGGACATGATACTGAGGCTGGATTCAGGGTTTCTCACCTTTGGCACTATTGACGTTTGAGGCCAGGTAATTTGTCGTCGGGAGCTGTCTGTGGCCTGTAGGATGGTGAGCAGTATCCTTGGCTTCTGCCTACAAGATGCCAGAAGCGTCCCTCCCCAGTATGACGACTTAAATTGTCTCCGCACATTTCCAAATGTGCCTTTTGGGGTAAAAGCATCCCCAGTTGGGAACCACTGGGTTACGCGACATCTAGAGTTCCTTCCGACTTTATATTTCTATTGTTTTTATTTCAAAAAAAATCCTATTCTTTGCAACCTAGTTTAAATGTCATCTCTTCCATGAAGCTTTTTCCTTGTCTTACCTTGTTTCTTTAAATGACTTAACCCCTCTCCTATACCTGTCACTGTGTTTCTTTGACGGCATCCGTCTTTTGTGCCTCTAACCTGACTGCTCAGATCTTGTTAAATGAATGAACAGTGGATTCGGGAGGATCATCAGGTTTGACATTGTTAAAGAAATGATTATAAACGGTATTTTTGTTCATCTTTCATACCCTTCCGGTATGAAGTTCCCACGGTTTGTGATCTTGAATTTCTGGGTTTAGGGAACGGGTTACTTTTTTTTTTTTTTTTTTAAATGTTTGTTTATTTTTGAGAGAGGGAGAGAGATAGCACGAGTGGGGGAGGGGCAGAAAGTGCAAAGGAATCACAGAATCTGAAACAGGTTCCAGGCTTCGAGCTGTCAGCCCAGAGCCTGACTCAGGGCTCACACTCGGGAAGGGCTGGATCATGACCTGAGCCGAATTCGGACACTCAACCGACTTACCCCCCAGGCGCCCCAGGAAACTGATTACTTTTTTTAATCTTTTTTTTTTTTTTTTAATGTTTATTTATTGATTTTGAGAGAGAGTGTGTGCGTGCTCTTGCAGGGAAGGGGCTGGGGGTGGGAGGGGGAGAGAGAGAGAGAAAGAGAATGCATCCCGAGCAGGCTCGCCTCTGTCAACACAGGGCCAAGAAGGGGCTCAATCCCAGGAACCCGAGCTGAGATCAAGAGTCGGACGCGTAACCGACTGAGCCGCCCGGGCTCACCTTTTAAAAATCTTTTTAGGAGGCAGGAACCCTCCAGTAGTACGTGAGGGAGCCACCTAGAACCCATTGAGGCTGCATGTGAGAAAGACAAAGTCACACAGAAATTCGTAACATCGAGAGTTGTTTCAGCTTTCATATGCACACGTGTCTCAGCTCCACGCCGAGTTGCTGCCATCTCTTCTCTCCCTCCCTCTCTGCTCTACCCCGCGGGTGTGTGCATGTGCTCTCAGAATAAACCTTTAAAACGTTACGAAAATCGTCATCTGTTGAGATAAAAGTAAAATAGAAAGGTAGTAAATGTTTGTTGTTTTTTTACGTAGCCTAGAATACCTCCCCATGTTCTAAGTATTCCTCATAAGAACCCACAGTGGGGGCGGGGGGGAGGAAAACAACACAACACATTTTAATCATGATCTAATAATACATACCTACACCTCATACAAGACTTCTGAATCCAGATTTACCATTACTATGTATCAAGCACTCTGCTATTTTCTGTGACTTTTTTTTTCTTTCATACTTACCATCACCCAATAAATGTATTCTACGTTTCACTAATAGGCCACAACCTCCCTTTTGAAAAAGTGTGCTAAGTAATCTGTTTAAGTTATAAAATGTGGAGATGATCTGCCTCTGGCATGTGTTACTAGTCGCTTGTCCTGTCTCTCTTTTTAAATAATGTTATTTGAGACTAAAGACCTTGGAGGGAGGGCCGGCAGGCCGAGAGAGCGGCACCTGGCTCTGGCCCTGAGCCCAAGCCCGTGGGACGGGAGGCGGCCCAGCTGTGGCCTCGGTCTCCGCTCCAGCCCCACCAGCATGGCCGGTGGGACCCTGCGGGCTGAGACCTGGAGCTGGGGCAAGGATGACCTCACGGAGGTGATGGTGACCGTGGAGAAAGTCTGGAGATGGGAGGAGTGCTGGGTCAACTGTAGGCCACACTTCCCTTTGTATCTTCAAGTTGGGTGCCAGTGGTGGATCTCCAGGAGGGGGAGCGACAGAGGGCAGGTGGTGGGGACAGAGAGATTCTGAGCCCTGGAGTGCGGGGTAGGGGCGCCAGTCCCTTAGGGTGGCCCCCTCATCCTGCTGGGTCTCAGTGATGAAAACAGTAACCACACTCTCCATTCGGAGACCTCCCTGCAAAAGGGCACCGAGTCCAGCCCATGGGACACCCACCAGCCCAGCCTCCCCGTGGCTCCTGCCCCACCACTTGAAGCGGCCCCAGAGCATGCTCAGCCCCCACGGCTGTGCCGAGAGACAGATCCTGGGGGCCTAACTGCAGGCGGCACCCGTGCACTCCCATTGCTGACCAAGGAGGACCCTGTTCGAGAATTGCTAGAGGCTGAGCACTGCCCCCCCATCTTACCCTGTTCCAGAATTGCTAGAGGCTGAACAACCCCCCCCCCCCCCCCGCCAGCTTACCCTGTCTTTGAGTCAGTGCCACCTGTCCCCAGGGGAGCCCTGGGTGACACAGACACAGGGCATCCCCTACCCCAAGCACATCTGCCCAAATGCCCCCAAGCCCTGAGAAGCTGGCCTGTCCTATCGACCAGGAGCCCTTTGGCTTTTTACAAATAAAGACCTCTTTGTTTAAAAAACCAAAAACAAAAAATTTAAAACACCTCAACCAGAGCAAATTAGATTTCCAATTAATTTAAAATCCTGTATTTAATCATTTACACTAAGTATTTAGTGTGCATAAGGCACTGTAACTAAAAGAGCATGTTTGATTTTTCTTAAGATTTACAGTGCTGAACCCTAGAGGACGATGAAAAGTTAACACACATTATTTCAGGTGCAAATAGGGGTGGTGCACACTGAACTTGTTGGGCATTTAGGAAGGGGAGAGAGCTACGGTGATTAAGGTTGAGAAAGTTCACGTGAATGTGGGGTGGATTTTGTGTTCTATCAGATTTGAAAAAGCCATTACATATGGAAGAAGCAGCATTCATGTAGGTGTCTGGGATTTCTGCTCCTACTTGAAGTTCATTTTTGGGGTAATGTTTAAGATAAAGGAATTGAGAAATTAAAAAACAAGAAAAATGTGGTTACATTAATTTTTTTTTTTTTTTTTTGAGAGAGCACGAGTGGGTGAGGGGCAGAGAGAGAGGGAGACACAGAATCCGAGGCAGGCTTCAGACTCTGAGCTGTCAGCACAGAGCCCGACATGGGGCTCGAACCCACGAACCATGAGATCATGACCTGAGCTGAAGTCGGATACTTAACCCACTGAGCCACCCAGGTGCCCCAGAAGAATATGGTTAAGTACTAAAAATATACAGTATAAACAGGGTGTGTTATTTTAGCTCTCCTGTGGTCATAAAATGAGGTTCAGTCAGGAGATTAAGTAGAGACTTGTATCCATGATACCTCTTATAGAACCCAGTGTTTACCCCCAAATGGTAAAGTTAACATTGGATTATCAGGTTTACTGGGATGAAGATACAGTAGCCCCCCTTTTATCCACAGGGAACATGTTCCAAGTCCCCCAATGGATGCTTGAAACCATGGATAGTACCGAACTCTATGTAAATTATGGTTTTTTCTCTACATATCTATGATAAAGTTTATGAAGTAGACACAGGAAGAGATGAGCTATAATAAATGAGAACATTTATGACAATGTACCATAATAAAAGTTAGGTGAATGTGGCATCTTAAAATATTTGATAGTATTCATCCCTATTTTTGTGATGATGTGAGATGATAAAATGCCTACGTGATGAGCTACAGTGAGATGAAAGGCGTAGACGTTGTGACATAGTGTTAGGCTGCTGTTGACCTTCTCATGGTAAGTTGGAAGGTGAATCATCTGCTTCTGGACTGCAGTTGACCATGGGTAACTGAAAGCGCAGGAAATGAAACCATGTGTGAGAGGGGACTACTGTAGTTTCTGAATGATGGGGAGAGAGAATGCTCATCTGTCAAAAGAAGCCTGTAAGGTTACTCTTCTTTGTATAAATAGCCCTTTGGGGAACAGAAATAGTTTGTATTATAGTCCACATTAAAAAAAATTGTTTAAAGTTTATTTGTGGTGAGGGAGAGAGAGCAGAGGAAGGTGGGGAGGGAGGGAGAGAGAATTTGAAGCAGGCTCTGCACTGTCAGCTCAGAGCCTGACACGGGACTCAAACTCAAAAACCGTGAGATCGTGACCTGAGCTGAGATCAAGAGTTGGACGCTCAACCGACTGAGCCACTCAGGCGCCCCTGTAGTCCACATGTTTTATGAAGGTATTTACTCTTTTGACCACACGGTTTAAAGTTTCATACATAGCTTGTGAGGTCTGGGCTTCCTCCTATCTTCTGTGATGAATGGGGGGTCAGGATGGTAAGTCACAACCAGGCGTGCTACAAAAGCCTTAAGAAAACAAGTGGTGGATTATTTTCTTGTTTTCCTGAACTGCTGCTCTCTCGGAATAACGTAGAATTAACGTGGGAGAGATTTGTGAGCTGACAAAAAGGACAGTGATTCAGCCTGTGAGGATACTTGGGAAAGAACCACCTGGCTTCACAGTGTGGTCTGGCATCCCGTCTCCTGTCACCTTAAGGCCCCAGAAGTCTGTGGGGTTCTGTCGTTTTTGCATACTGAGTCGGGAAGTCAGCACAAGGATAACTATCTCCTCGTTTCGTCACCTTTACAGACTACTGAAAAGAAGGTGCTTTTCGAGCTGGAGATGTGAATAAGACTGCCGTGCCAGAGCTTATAAATCATCTTCAGGTAAATTTTGTTTAATTAAGTAGATTTTTGGTTTTGTACAGTTTTAGTTTTACAGAAAAACGGAGACGGTAATACACAGAGTTCCTGTCTACTCAGCACCCGGTTTCTTCTAATTAATGAATAGATTACATTAGCAACGGTACATTTATTACAGTTAATTAACCAATATTGAAACATTGTTATTAACTCCACAGTTTATTCAGATTTCTCTGGTTTTTATCTAATGGGTTTTTTCTGTTTTAGGGTCCCCCACCCCCCCCGGGACACCACATCACGTGTGGTCACCATGTCTCCTTAGGCTCCCCTTGCTGTGACAGTTTCTCAGACTTTCACTGTTTTGATGACCTTGTCAGTTTTGAAGAGAACCGATCAGGTATTTTGTAGAATATCTTTTAGTCAGGATTTGTTTCCTGTTCTTCTCATTGTTTAGATTGGTGTTGTGGGTTTGGGGGAGGAAGACCACAGAGGTAAAGTGCCATTCTTCTCTTCTTAGCACATCAGGAGTGTCTGCTTCAATATGATTTGTCACTGTTCATGTTCACTTTGGTCACCTGGCTAAGGTTTATGTCAGGGTTCTCCACTGTAGTGTTACTTTTCTTTCTTTTTTTTAAATTCTTTCCCGCACTGTGTTGTTTGGAACGAAGTCACCGTGTGGTCCCCGCGTGAGTGGGAAGTTATGGTCCATCTCCTGAGGGTGTTCTGCATAAATTATTGGGAAGTCTTCTGCATGGAAGACTGTCCCCTCTCCCCCATTTAGTTGTTCATTTAGTCACTTATTTATATCAGTATGGGTTCATGGATAATTATTTTATACTTTGGATCATAATCCATTACTACTTTATTTTGTGGTTTAGCTTTTTCTAGCTTTGGCCATTGATGAACTCTTTTGGATGGTCCCTGTGTCACTTTAACATGCCTCCACGGTGATGGGGGGGAGGGGTTGTGCCTTTTGAGCACTTCGTAAGTTTCTACCATTATAACATACTCTGGGCTTATCCTGTGTATCTCCCTTCCAGTTCTAGAATCATCCATTTCTCCACAAAGCCCTGGTTCCTTTTATTAGAGAATGCTATTAGAAATCGAGATCTGATGGGACTGGGTGGCTCAGTTGGTTGAGTGACTGACTTCAGCTCAGGTCATGATCTCATGGTGTGTGAGTTCGAGCCCCACATCGGGCTCTGTGCTGACAGCTCGGAGCCTGGAGGCTGCTTCGGATTCTGTCTCTCCCTCTCCGCCCCTCCCCCGCTAGCTCGCACGTGCTCTCTGTCTCTCTCTCTGAAAGAACAAATAAACATTAAAAAAAAATAAAGATCTGAGTACTAGATGTGCTCATTGCCTTTTCGGGGTGTTGGTGCTTCTGGACTCTGCTAGCTGAAAGCCCATATATAGACTATATATTTATGCATGTCTATAAACGTTTCTTTATGTCTGTTTTTATATATCTGTGTTAGTATTAAGCTGTTAAGCTAAACATGAGTTGCTACTGATGTCTCCAACCTAATCCATTACTACATGGATCCTACTAGTCTTCTCCTGTTGCTTGTCTGTGACCTCCCACTTCTAACAGTAAGACCTGGCTCCCAACGTTCACCATCCATGTACTTAATTGTTCTCTCCTAGTATACGTGTATAGATGTATATCAGTTTTGTTAACCTCTACCCCCATAAGAAACAACTTTATCAACTAGAGTACAGTGCTTATGTACAGTTCCTCTTGCCTTGACTTTACTCTTAGAGGTGGCGCTCCTTTCCAACGTTATTTAGGTCAGCACCTTTCCCCTCTACCACCTGCAGTGATATTGTTTCATACATTGGTAATACAATTAGGTTACATCATATGGTCTCTGTTCCTTCCTGGGATCCCTTGACCTGTTTTAAAATTTGCATACTTTAAGGTTCACTCTTTGTGTTATCAGGTTCTGTAGGTTTTGACAAGTGCATAAATGTCATGTATCTACCATTAGAGTATTATACAGAATAATTTCACCACCCTTAAAATTGTCTCTGCTTCACTTGTGGACCCTTCCTCCCCACAGACTTCTGGCATTCACTGATCTTTTTACTGACTCTGTAGTTTTGTCTTTTCCAGAATGTTCTTGAGATATTTTTAAAGTCATTTTATGAAGGAAATCTCTGATTTTTCTAACCTAGATACTGTTTTTTTTTTTCCTATAACCCACTCAGTATTCCTAAACGAACAAACTATTTCTAATAAGAATCAAGGCTTTCCCATTTCTTTTTTCATATACCACTGTGTAACATCATTTCATTTTAGTTTTTAATGTCCTGCTTCTTTGGGGCACTTGGCTGTCTTAGTTGGTGGAGAGTGCGGTTCTTGATTTTGGGATCATGAGTTCAGGCCCCATGTTGGGCGTATAGCTTACTTAAAAAAACAAATAATCATACCCTACTTTTTGGTTACCAGACTCAGAATTGGGAGGAGATCCCAAGTACCTTCATTTGTGTTTTTGTTGAGGAGGCTGGTGGGGGAAGGCAGGAGTGACATGTATGATAGATCCTGTATAGGGGACAGCTGGCAAACAGATGTTCACTTGGGAGGAGGTGTTAAGTTCAGTTAAAAGTGAATCTGCTTCTTTTTGCATCTGGGGGACTATATTTAACATGAAAATGCTCTTGATTCTTTTAACATGAATATTATATTGATCCATCATATATATTTTTTGAGAATAGAATATGAGATAGATGCAGTGAAAATGTGACTATTTCAAAACGTTTTTCCCTCTAATCAGAATCCTGTGACACGATTATAAGTTATTTGGAAGGCCTCATGTAGGGGAAATAACAACTATCATGTTCCTGTCCCTCCCTTGTTAATTGGTTACACCTTTACATACATGCATGAAAAGTCCCGAAATTGGAACCCTTACCTGTACCAGTAAAAGATGCTTTTTATGTTTCACTGTTCAGGCCACTTCTTGTTGCTGTTTACCTCAAAGAATTTATCTACTACAAAAAATTCTTCTATTTTATTTTATTTTTTTCATTTTATTTTTAATTTTTTAAAATTTACATCCAAATTAGTTAGCATATAGTGCAACAATAATTTCAGGAGGAGATTCCTTAGTGCCCTTACCCATTTAGCCCATCCCCCCTCCCACAACCTCTCCAGGAACCCTCAGTTTGTTCTCCATATTTATGAGTCTCTTCTGTTTTGTCCCCCTCCCTGTTTTTATATTATTTTTGTCTCCCTTCCCTTATGTTCATCTGAAAAAACTCTTCTACTTTATAATCAGGTTTTGGTTTGAACTTTAAACTGTCTTGGGGCACCTGGGTGGCTCAGTTGGTTAAGCGGCTGACTTCGGCTCCGGTCACGATCTTGCAGTCTGTAGTTCGAGCCCTGAGTTGGGCTCTGTGCTGACAGCTCAGAGCCTGGAGCCTGCTTTGGATTCTGTGTCTGCCCCCCCGCCCCTCCCCTACTCGTGCTCTGTCTCTCAAAAATAAACACATGTTAAAAATAAATAAACAAACAAACTGTCTTTAAGAGTTTTGACATCATCAGGGTCGCCTGGGTGGCTCAGTCGGTTGAGCGTCCGACTTCAGCCGAGGTCATGATCTCACACTCCTTGAGTTCAAGCCCCGCGTCGGGCTCTGCGCTGACAGCTCAGAGCCTGGAGCCTGCTTCAGATTCTGTGTCTCCCCCTCTCTCTCTGCCCCTCCCCTGCTTATGCTCTGTCTCTCTCTGTCTCAAAAAGCAATAAAAACATTTTTTTTTTTAAATTTTTTTTTTTTAACGTTTATTTATTTTTGAGACAGAGAGAGACAGAGCGTGAACAGGGGAGGGTCAGAGAGAGAGGGAGACCCAGAATCTGAAACAGGCTCCAGGCTCTGAGCTGTCAACGCAGAGCCTGACGCGGGGCTCGAACTCACAGACCGTGAGATCATGACCTGAGCCGAAGTCGGACGCCTAACCGACTGAGCCACCCAGGCGCCCCAAAAACATTTTTAAAAACTAAAAAAAAAAAAAGAGTTTTGACATCATCAGAGTTTTGACATCATTGTCTTAACCACGTACCCGGAAATAAAGGAAATTTTAAGTCCTAATTGACTTGAGGTGGAAGGAAAATGATGTTTAAGTTTGTATCCTAGCTTTGCTGCTTATTAACTATGTGACTACAGGCAAATTATTTACCCTCTCTGCACCTCCTATTTCCTCGTTTTCAAATTTGTGGGTGATATCGTGGCCTCTCCTGTGGGATAAGGGGGATTAAATGAGACAAAGCACTTAGCACAGTGCCTGGTACATACATAGGGCTCAGTAAGTATCATCAAAAGCCAAAACCTCCGAAGCAGCAAGAAATGGATGAAAGTTCCAAAGTTTTATACTAGTATACGTATTTTTGTTCACTGGTTATTAGCTGGGCCAGACTAATCAGAAAAATGAATGATGCCTTTACTTATAAGTCCTCCCAAGACCAGGCTAACTTTTCTTCAATCCTCCGAAGTTGTCGTGTCACCAAACTTAACATGCTAGCAGTAGGTGTCAGCCTGAGATGCTTTTGCCTTTCTAAAGAAGCCTGGGGTGTTTCTGGCAATTTCGCAAGAGGGGCCGGGATGCTCACCACCTTACGATACATCAGATAGGCTTGCACGACGAAGAATTCTTGTGCCCCACATTACCGCCTCAGCAGCCTACTGTTGAGACACAGTAGCCTGGACTTCCACAGTACTGGCTTTGCACCTTTTATGGAGCACATTGCGGGTAACAGCAAAGTCGGGCCTCTGACTTGGGGACGCCCTAGGGAGCGTGCAGAGTAGGCAGGCTGGAAAGTGTGTGTCTCTTCCATGCTGCACTTTTCGCCACTTGATACTGTTCCAGCTTCTCATTTTTTCTGGGGAAAGCTGGATAGCCAGATTGTCATGTAAAATGTCTCTATGTGAAAGCGTGTTTGGGGCACCTGGCTGGCTCGCTCGGTGGAACATGACACTCTTGATCTCGGGGTTGTGGGTTTGAGCCCCATGTTGAATGTAGAGATTACTTAAAGAAATAAAACATCTTTTTTAAAAAATACGACTCGGGGCGCCTGGGTGGCGCAGTCGGCTAAGCGTCCGGCTTCAGCCAGGTCACGATCTCGCGGTCCGTGAGTTCGAGCCCCGCTTCAGGCTCTGGGCTGACGGCTCGGAGCCTGGAGCCTGTTTCCGATTCTGTGTCTCCCTCTCTCTCTGACCCTCCCCCCGTTCATGCTCTGTCTCTCTCTGTCCCAAAAATAAAATAAAATAAAAAAATTAAAAAAAAATAAAAAATAAAAATAAAAAATACGACTCAACTTTTTTTTTTGCTTTTTTTCTTTAACACTTTTGAGGTCAGACCAAGCACATCAGCGGGCTGGATTGGCCTACAGACCATTGGTTTATAACCTCTGCTATAATTATTTTAGGAAGTGAGCTACAGTGTGGCAGAAGTAAACACTCAGACCCGGAACCGCACTACCCTGCATACTTGCCGATCTCAGGCAAGGCTGTGGACACAAAGCACTAGGTGTGAGCTCATTTTCTAGAGTGTGGAGAACGGCAGCATCAGAGCAGAGCTCTGGGGGAGCTTTCCCGCCGGGAGGAATAATTCTGTTGGGAGAAATCCCAGTAGCTGCTTTTGGAGGAACAGAACCCACTGCGCCTTGGTGCCGACGTTCCTGAATGCGGGGGGCACGGTAGCCTCCCCGCTGAAGGAAACCTCAGAGTGATTCCACTGCTAAGCATAGCGTCAGAGCCCAGCCCCCGACCCCACCTCCACCCTGCCCTCAGAAATTGGGAGTCCCGGCAAAGCCGACAGACAAGAAAGGCTTCACGTTGCAGAACCTCTTGGTTCATCTGGCTTTGGAACCCTGTGACGATCGTGGGGTTATGCCTCCAGTGTTTCTTTTTTGATCTAGGGTTACCGCCTACACAGTTCCACAGTCCACAGCTGTGGCCATCTGTGCTTTAGTGGGTGGTGGTGGGGTTTCAAGGGTGTCCCAGGAGTTAGGTCGCAGCCTAGCCTTGCCAGTACAGTTCACATACTGCCGGAGTCCTCTGGTTGGTTTCAGATCATCACTCACCACTTTCGAATTGTATAAAGAGTAGCAGCCCATTAAAGTGTTGTTAAGAAACAAAGTCCGTATGTATTTTGCATGGTCGTTGCACATGTTGATAATATATGGACAAGAATAGACGGTGTGTTTTGATGAGCGTCATATTGAAATCTATAACATGCTATATGGCAGTGTTTCCTTTTAGTTGCGTGCTGTGGGATTAAATGCAAAAATATAGTGTAGTGCTTCACTTTGTTTTTTAGGAAAAGAGGCTCATCTTACTGGCTAGAATATTTTCTGTTTGTAAACTATCTGTCTTAGCCTCCCAGTGAGCAGAAAGGAAATGGCTTTTTTTTTTTTAAAGAAGTCTTGTAACATTTTCTGATTATCAGGAAATTATTAAGTTTGAGAGTGCTGTATATTGTGAAACACTTAATGATGATCCACGTCAGTCAGTGCTTACTAACTGTGAATGAGTGTTTGTATAGGGCAGAGTGCTGTCCAGTGTTCAGATTATGTACATAATCCCTTTAAGCGCAGACGTTTTTACCAGTTTAGGCTCATCTTTGTCTACTGTTAATCATCTTTTCCGGTGGTAGCCGTCTTTGTGGGTATGTAAGTTGTTGGCTTTGATTTGAAAGATGCCTTTTAAGTGTTTTTTTCCAAGGAGAGTACAGTAATTGTAACCTTTAAAAAAGGGCCAGTTTTTTCCTTTTAGCTCTGCTTCTCGTGTGTCCCAAAACAGCTTATTTATATCAGGATTCTTTCCTCCCCTCCCAGCCCTACCCCCCACACCGATAACCACCTAATTGGTTGATAAGCTGGTGGGGTTTCTTGTTTTTTGTTTTCCCGGTCAAAGGCGCTCATCCTCACCCTGCTGGCCGCGTCCTTGATACCTGCCCCTGGGGAGGACACAGCCTTTGGAGAAGGCAGGCTTGGATTTGAGTCGTGATTCTGCCATAGGCCCGTCCTTTGAGTTTGTTTTCTTACTTGTAGACTCCAGATCATCAGAGCTGCCTTTTAGGGCACACGGGTTCCGTCTTGGGTGTCTGACGGCAGTAGCGGTGAAATGAACGGGAACTTTGGCTTCCGTAGCGCCTGAGGTTCTAAAGGCGGAGGGAGCCGGCGGGGAGCCGGAGGCTCCAGAGACGAGAAGAGGAGCGAACCCAAGCCCTTCGCACCCGGAGCCTCTTTGTTTTGGGGGACCCTTGGCTGCTTTTTCACAAAAAGTCAACTGTATTATCCTTACGTTTTAAACCCTTGAAATTAGGGTTGAGAAGTGAATAAAACTGGTTTTTGGAGCCACTGGGACAGCTTGAGTTAAGCTTTTGGGTGCTTCAAGAGAAAGCTCTTTAGCGATGACAGTTAAGTAGCCATCAGGTGTTCTGAATGTGGTTAGCCCCTCGAGTCTAGAAGTGTCATTTCCTGTGGGAAAGTTGTCATTATCTCTGTAAATCAAAGCGGATCTGATTACTAAAGTCATTCGTACCTTTAAATTCAATGAATTCTACTTTTCTTTTCTATTTGACCTTACAGAGACTCATTGAACACCTAGTCTCTGCCAGGCCCTGTCCCTAATTGATTGATTGTCTACCGTCAGAGGACATACTGAATTCTAGAATCAAAGAGTTGTACCTGGTAGCCTTTTATTTATTTATTTTAGAAAGAGAACAGGAGCAGGGGGAGGGGCAGAGGGAGAGAGAGGCCGGGGGTGGGGGGGAGTGCGGTGGGGGGAGAATCTTAAGCAGGTTGCATGCTCATTGCAGAGCCCCACACTGGGCTCAATCCCATGACCCTGGGATCATGACCTGAGGTGAAATCAAGAGTCAGATGCTTAGCCGACTGAGCCCCACAGGCGCTTCCATGTTAGTCTTTTAATCGAATGAAAATCGCAAAGCCTTAGAGGTGTGCTGTCTAGTAAGGTAGCCGCCGGTAACTGGCGGTAACTGCTGAGCACTTGAAATGTGGCCGTTCCGAACTGGGATATGCTGTTAGTATAAATTACACACTGGAGTTCAAGGACTTAGTTTGAGAGAAATAAGTAAAATAGCTCATCAGTGATTTCTATATTGATCGTATGTAAAAACAGTACTATTTCTGGTGTATCCGGTTTAATAAAATCTATTAAAATGTCACCTGTTTGTTTTTCCTTCACATGGCTACTAGAACACTTAACTTGCATTATATTTTTATTAGACACTGCTGTCTTACAGCCTCAGTGATTGGGCAGAGTTAACTCATCTAGTTAGGACTCCTGTGGCTAATGCAAATTACAGATTATCTTACTGTGAAAAAGGCAAATAATGTTTGTTTTGATCACAATGTAGGTAATTCAAACAGGTTTGAATTAACACCCAGGACTTTGAAATGTTTATTTTAAATTAAGCCTAGGTTGTTAATCTGGGGGAATAATTTAGCATTTCAAATTTGAGATATTTTAAAAGTGAAAAGCTAGAAATACATACCCACTGGTGGAGTGACTTAACCTATTTTTCCTTTTTCCTAAGCATTGACAGATTGTTCTACATCAGTGGTCCCTGAGGGCCCCAGTATTTTATTGGGGGTGTGTGCAGGAGGTAGGGAGCAAGAGTCATCTCTATGTGTAGATTGGTTTGCTACATACAGTAAGAGTGACTCTTCATTATTTAACAGACATCTGAGCAAGTACTCCGTCGGGCTGTGGGAGTGCGTGGGCGAACAAGGCACAGCCCCTGAATATAACTACAGACTTTTTGTCTGTTGTTCTGTTTTGTTTTGACTTTTTATTTGGAAATGATTCCAAAAGTACAGCGGTTGCAAGAATAAAAATTATGCAAAGAAGACTTTATATCCTTTGTCCATATTCACCTCTCATTAACATTTGTCCCTGTTTGCTTTATTTGTTCCCTCTCTCTGTGCATGTGTGTTTGTGTACATGCGTGCGTGTACACATACATGGTGTATGGATTCTTCCTGAATCGTTTGAGAGTAAGTTGTCATGCCCTTTACCCCTAAATATTTCATTGCCTAATTCCTAAAACTCATCACCTGTCATCTCCATTTCAATTTTGTCCACAGATTGTTTTCTAACACTTTCCCCACCTCGTATGGGATCCAGTGTAGGATCAGTTATTAGATCTAGTTGTCATGTACTCTGTCTCCTTTAATCTGTGATACTTGTCTTGCCTTTTTCTTTTATGACATTGAAATTTTTCAGATGACAGCCTCACCCTGTCCCCACCCCTCTTTTTTTTTTTTTTTTTTTTTTTTTTTTTAAATAATAGAACATTTGTCATTCTGTGTTTGTCTATTTCCTCATAACTAGTTTCAGGTTCTGCATTCCCGCCTGGAATAGTATAGCATAGAAACCATATTACTCTGTTTTCTCAGGGTGTCACATCTGGAAGTGCCCACTGTCTGTCTTTCCCTCATTGATGTTAATTTTGACCAGCCAGGCATGACATTGTTTGATTTGTCTACCACATAATTTTTACCCCTTGAAACTAATAAGCAGTTCTTTGGGGGAGATATTTTAAGACCATTCATGCATCCTACTCTTCATCCAAATTTCCTCCAAGATGTAGCATCCATTGATGATTTTTGCTTGAAGCGGTCTCTAGTGTGTTGTCTGCAAAATGATTTTTTAGGTCTTACCACTCCTTGCGTGTTTACCAGTTGGATTCTACTGTAAACAAAAGCCCTCCCTTCTCCACTTATGTATGTGTGTACTTAATACTGATAGCGACTCATGGGTTTCTCTTTTCTAGAGGCCTGTAATTCATTACTGTCCTTAATTATTTGGGTACTCCGATTGTCACAGGTTTGGCCAATGGGTGCCTCTTCAGGCTGGCTCCCAGGTCCTTATGACAAGCTCCCATCATTTTCTGAGTACTTCCCCACTTTGGCATGACAACACGTTCCAAGTAGAGCTACAGTTTTATATGAGAGTCCTTTAGATACACAGGCAGCTTCAGTATAATGTGTTTGGTGCGTCCATGAAGATAAGCCCAACCTGCTGTGGCAGCATAATGGAGGGTCCTCTAGCGTAGCGTAGGGGAGGAGAGGCCTGGCAGCAGGACTCGGGGGAGGAGGTTGTCCGTAGAAGCCTCCTTAGAAGGAGCACCATCAGTACCAATATGGACAGGATCATTGTGGCTCCGAGAAACCGTGCGTGTGTGTGGTAGGGGGAGGACGATACGAAAACATCTACGGCAGGTGGATGATCATAGTCTAATGCCTGAAGAGAAGGTGGCACAGGATCACACCCGGCACGGCTCTGTTGGGACGCAGAGTGGAGGGGACATGCTCAGTGCGGCATCTTGTAAAACCAATACTCTGACCATGATGTGGAGGGACGAAGGCAAGATCACAGGTGAAGGCCCAGCAGGAAGTTGCAGCTATAATGCCGATGACCGCAATATTCAGAAATGCCTTGAATAATAGTAACTAATGCCTTCTGACTTATTGATGTTTGACGTAGGAATTTGATGACAGCTCTACCGTTCTTTCCATTTTATAGGTGAAGTTTCCAAGGCATACGAGTTGAGTATATTTCATAGAGACTAACAAATTGCAGAACTGGGGTAGAAACCCTGACCGCTTCATTTCACGCTCTAGTTGGTCGTACGAGAATGGGAAGTCAGGGATCGCAGTTGGGTTTCTAGTATCGTTAACTGACTCCATGGTGGTAACATTCATGGACAGAACAGAGAGCATTTGAGGAAGGGTTGTGGTGAGGGTTTCCTTTTTGAACATATTGACAATTATCTTTGGGCGTATCCAGATGGTGCTCTGGAGTAGGCACTTGGCTGTATGCGTCTGGAGTCTCGGAGAGAGCATGATGTTCAAGATCCCAGTTTGGAAATGATCAGCCTTTAAATGTTATTGAAAGCTTACTAGTAGATGTGATCGCTGTTTAAAAGGATGTAGGGGCGTCTGGGTGGCTTAGTCGGTTAAGCGTGTGACTCTTTATCTCTGCTCAGCTCATGATCTCACAGTTCGTGGGTTCGAGCCCCTCTTTGGGCTCTGTGTTGATGGCACGGAGCCTGCTTGGCATTCTGTTTCTCCTTCTCTCTGCCCCTCCCCCGCTTGTGCTCGTGTTCTCTCTCTTTCTCTCCCAAAATAAATAAACTTAAAAAAAAAAAAAAAAGAGGGGCGCCTGGGTGGCGCAGTCGGTTAAGCGTCCGACTTCAGCCAGGTCACGATCTCACGGTCTGTGAGTTCGAGCCCCGCGTCAGGCTCTGGGCTGACGGCTCGGAGCCTGGAGCCTGTTTCCGATTCTGTGTCTCCCTCTCTCTCTGCCCCTCCCCCGTTCATGCTCTGTCTCTCTCTGTCCCAAAAATAAATAAAAAAATGTTGAAAAAAAAAATTAAAAATAAATAATAAATAAATAAATAAATAAATAAATAAATAAATAAAGAATGTAGAATGAAAAGAGGAAGCAGCTTAGGGCAAAAACCTAGGAACCTTAATGGGACAAAAGAGGTGGGAAGAAACCAGGCTAGGATATTGTCACAGAGGCTTAAAAAAAAGCAGCAGCAATCAGTACTGTCAGATGCTACAGAGGTCAAGGGTGCATAGGGACCAGAAAGTGTATCCTCTGGACTTAGCATCAGGGAGATGATGGCATGTCAGTGGAACAGTGATAAGAGCTAGATAAAAGCAGACTAAGGAATGAATTGCAGGGAGCCAAAGAGTACAGGGTCGACAGAAAGCCCATCTGGGTACCTATTGTAATCCCCAACTTGTCAGTATTTCTTCATGTTAATTAGACCTGTTCCATGTGGTGGCTGGGAGTTATTAAAACAGTAACTAATAACTCTTTTTTTACCTGTGGCTAGGCAGAGTCTGATACATAGGGGCTTTGGGGCCACTTTGTAGACAAAAAGAGCGTACGTAACTCTTGACAGCCTTGGCTTGGAAGGAAGAAGAGAGCAAGCTAGATGTCCAGTAGAAGCCAACAGATTGCAAGCAAAATGAAATACCCTGCCTGTAATTAACATCAAGTTTGAGATTACAGGATGGTGGTTTTTCGGGTATCTACTTAGTTATAAACGAGCAAAAGTAATTGAGTAGTTGCCTTAAACATTTTTATTTCTTCATTTGTTTTTCAAAGATTCATTCACTTCTTTAAAAACATTTTCTTTTACTGAAGACTTACCATGTCATATTAGTTTCAGGTGTACAACAGTGATAGAACAATTACGTACATTAGGAGTGTTTACTACGATAAGTGTAGCTACCATTTGTCATGATACAACGTTACTGCAGTATTACTGACTGTATTTCCTATGCTGCACTTTTTATCCCCGTGGCTTACTTTATTTATTTATTTTTTAAGTTTGTTTATTGTGAGAGAAAGAATGAGAGAGCACATGCATGTGAGCACGGGAGGGGCAGAGAGAGAGGGAGAGAGAATCCCAAGCAGGTCCCACGCTGTTATCACAGAGTCCACCATGGGGCTCAGTCCCAGAAACCCTGAGATCGTGACCTGAGCCAAAATGAAGACGAGTTGGACGCGTAACCGACTGAGCCGCCCAAGCTGCCCTGACTTAGTTATTTTATAACAGGATGTTGGTACCTCTTAATCCCCTTCATGTGTTTTGCCCATCCCCTTCCCCCTCTGGCAGCTACCAGTTTGTTCTGTTGTGGTTCGGAGTCTGTTTCTGTTTTCTTGCTTGCTTATTCATTTGTTTTGGGTTTTTTTAATTCCACATGTAAGTGAAATCATATGGTATAGGTCTTTCTCAGAATGGTTTATTTCACTTAGCATAATGCCTTCTAGGTCCGTGTTGTTGTAAATGACAAGATTTTACTATTTTTTTTTATGGCTGAGTCATATTCCACTGTGTACATACACCACATGTTCTTTAGCGTTCAGCTGTCAGTGGCCACTTGGGTTGTTTCTGTACCTTGGCTGTTGTAGATAATGCTGCACTAAGAATAGGGGTGCATATAACTTTTCAAATTAGGGTTTTCATTTTCTTCAGGTAAATACCCAGCAGTGGAATCACTGGATTGTATGGTATTTATATTTTGAGTTTTTTGAGGAATCTCCATAGTGTTTTCCAGAGTGGCCGCACCAATTTACATTCTCGTCAGTAGTGTACGAGGGCTTCTTTTTCTCCGCGTCCTTGCCAATACTTATTTGCCTTTTTGATATCAGACATTTGACTAGAGTGAGGTGATAATTCATTCCGATTTTGATCTGCATTTTCCTGAAGACCATTGATGTTGAGCGTCTTTCCACGTGTTGGTTGGCCATTCATATGTCTCTGCAAAAATGCCTATTCGGGTCTTCTGCCCGTGTCTTAATCAGAATGTTTGGGTTTGTTTGTTTGTTTGTTTTGGTGTTGTATGTGTTCTTTATATATTTTAGATATTAGCCCCTTACGAGATACATCGTTGGCAAATATTTTTTTCCCCTTCAGTGGGTTGTCTTTGTTTTGTTGATGGTTTATTTTGCTGTGTACAGGCTTTTTACTTTGATGTGGTCCCCATAGTTCATTTTCTCTTTTGTTTCTCTTGTCTAAGGAGACATATCAAGAAAAGTGTTGCGAAGGCCAAAGTATAAGGCATAACTGCCTATGTTTTCTTTTAGAAGTTTTATACTTTCAGCTCTCACATTGAGGTCTTTAATCTATTTTGAGTTTATTTTTGTATGTGATGTAAGAAAGTGGTCCAGTTTCATTCTTATGCTTGTAGTTCTCCAGTTTTGTTTTTTTAGCACTGTTTATTGAAGAGACTTTTTCCCCATGGTATATGCTTGCTTCCTTTATCGTAGATTAATCTGTTTCATTGATCTCTGTGTCTGTTTTTGTGCCAGTACCATACTGTTTTGATTACTAGACCTTTGTAGTATAGCTTGAAATCTGCGATTGTGATAGCTCCAGCTTTGTTCTTCTTTCTCATGAGCCTTTCGTGGTTCCATACAAATTTTAGGATTATTTGTTTAGTTGTGTGAAAAATGCTGTGGGTATTTATGTATTTTTTTTTTTTTTATTTTAGAGACAGCACAAGTGAGAAGGGCAGAGAGGGAGAGAATCAGAGAGGGAGAGAATCCCACGAGGCAGGGGAGAGAGAGAGAGAAGCGGGTCTCACTCGAAGCACGGTTCCTGTCTTTACCCGAGGTGGGGCTCGAGCTCACATGAAGTGGGGCACAAGCTCCCATAAACTGTGAGATCGTGACCTGAGCCAAAGTCAGATACTTACGAGTGAGCCAGCCGGGTGCCTTGCTGTGGGTATTTTGATAGAGTTTGCAGTGAGCCTGTAGATTGCTTGGGGTAGTGTGGACATTTTGACAGTATTCATTATATAACTTCATGAGCATGGTGTTATCTTTCCATTCGTTGGCATCATCTTCATTTTATTTCATTAATGTCTTACAGTTTTCCGAGTTACAGGTCTTTCATCTCCTTGGTTAAATTTATTTCTAGGTATTTCCTTCTTTTTTGAGGCACTTGTAAATGGGCTTTTCTTTGCTTTTTTATTAGTATATTAAAGTGCAACAGATTTCTGTATATTTTATATCCTGTAACGTGACTGAATTCATTTATTCTAATAATTTTTTGGTGTCCTGTGTGCGTTTTTTTTTTAATTTTGTTTTTTTTAACGTTTATTTATTTATTTATTTTTTATTTATTTATTTTTTTTTTTCAACGTTTTTTATTTTATTTTTGGGACAGAGAGAGACAGAGCATGAACGGGGGAGGGGCAGAGAGAGAGGGAGACACAGAATCGGAAACAGGCTCCAGGCTCCGAGCCATCAGCCCAGAGCCTGACGCGGGGCTCGAACTCACGGACCGCGAGATCGTGACCTGGCTGAAGTCGGACGCTTAACCGACTGCGCCACCCAGGCGCCCCTAACGTTTATTTATTTTTGAGACAGAGAGAGACAGAGCATGAACGGGGGAGGGTCAGAGAGAGGGAGACACAGAATCTGAAACAGGCTCCAGGCTCTGAGCTGTCAGCACAGAGCCCGACGCGGGGCTCGAACTCACGGACCGGGAGATCATGACCTGAGCCGAAGTCAGACACTCAACCCACTGAGTCACCCAGGCGCCCCAGTGTGCATTTTTTCTATATAGCATCATGTCATCTGTGAATAGTGACAGTTTTATTTCTTCCTTACCACTTTGGATGCTTCTTATTTGTACTGTCTAATTGCTGCAACCAGGACTTCCAGTCTGTGTTGAGTAAAAGTGGTGAGAGTGGACATCTTTGTCTTGTTCTTGATCTTCGTGGAAAAACTCTCACTTTTTCACCATTGAGTGTGCTGTTAGCTGTGGGTTTTTCATAGATGGCCTTTATTATGTTGAGTCATGCTCCCTCTGAGCCCACTTTGTTGAGAGTTTTTATCATGAATGTCTATTGAATTTTGTCATCTATTTTTTTCTGCAGCTATTAGGATGATATACTTTTTTTTTTTTTTTTAACATTTATTTATTTTTGAGAGAGAGAGACAGAGTGCAATCAGGGGAAGGGCAGAGAGAGGGAGACACAGAATCCGAAGCAGGCTCCAGGCTGAGCTGTCAGCACAGAGCCCGACGTGGGGCTTGAACTCATGGACTGTGAGATGATGACCTGAGCTGAAGTCAGGTGCTTAACCAACTGAGCCGCCCAGGCGCCCCATAGGATGATCATATACTTTTTATCTTTCATTCTGTTAATGTGTGTCACGTTCATTTGTTGTTGGATCTTGAACCATCCTCACATCCCTGGAATAGACCCCCATTGATTGTGGTAAATGACTTTTTCAATGTATAGAATTTGGTTTGCTCATATTTTGTTGAGGTCTGTGTCTATATTTATCAGGGATGCTGCTCTGTAATTTTCTTTTTTAAATTTTAATTTAAAAGAATTTTTTATCTTCGTATTTGAACGAGAGAGAGAGGGAGACATAATGTGAGCAGAGAAGGGGCAGAGAGAGAGGGAGACAAAGAATCTGAGGCAGGCCCCCGGCTCTGAGCTGTCAGCACAGAGCCCGACACAGGGCTCGAACCCACAAGCCATGAGATCATGACCTGAGCCAAAGTCAGTTGTTCAACCAACTGAGCCACTCAGGCGCCCCTTAATTTTTTTTTTTTTTAATACAGTTGATTCATTTATTATTTCTGAGAGAGAGAAAGAGAGCACAAGCTGGGAAGGGGCAGAGAGAGAAAGGGAGACACAGAATCCAAAGCGGCTCCAGGCTCTGAGCTCTCAGCACAGAGTCCGACGTGGGGCTCAACCTCGTGAACTGCGAGATCATGACTCGAGCTGAAGTAGGACGCTTAACCGACTGAGCCACCCCAGTGCCCCTTCTTTTCCTTTTTTTTCAAGCTTATTTATTTAGTGTGTGTGTGAGAGAGAGAGAGAGACAGAGCGAGCGAGAACGCGAGCGAGCGGGACAGGGGCAGAGAGAGAAGGACAGAGAGTAGCTCAAGCAGGCTGTGCACTGTCAGGGCAGAGCCCAATGCCGGGCTCGAACTCAAGAACCGGGAGATCATGACCTGAGCCAAGGTTGGACGCTTCACTGACTGAGCCACCCAGGCACCCCTGTAATTTTATTATAGTGTCTTCATCTGGTTTTGATATCACATTAATGCTTCTTTCATAGAATGAATGTGGAAGTTTTCCTTCTGGTTTGGTTTTGTTTTTTTTTTTTTTTTTTGCATACTTTGAGGTTAGGTATTAAGTTTTTTGTTTTCAATTATCTATTTTTTTTTAAATTTTATGTAAGTCCAAGTAGTTAACATATAGGTATTCAGTCTTTAAATGTTTGGTAGAATTTACCTGTGTAGCCATATGGTGGTGGACTTTTGTTTTGGGAGAGTTTTGTGATTATTGATTTAGTTTTGTTACTAGTAATCACTCTGTTCAAATGTTCTATTCTTCCTGATCCATTCTTGGAAGCTTTTTGGTTTGGGGAATTTATCCATCTCTTCTGGGATGTCCTGTTTCTTGGCATATCATTTATGGTAGTAGTTTCTTACAAGCTTTTGTATTTTTGTGGTGTCTGTTATTTCTCCTCTTTGATTTCTGATTTTATGTACTTGGGTCCTTTTTTTTTTTAAATGAGTCTGGCTAAACGTCTATCGGTTTTGTTTTTTTCTTTTCAAGGAACCAGCTCTTGGTTTTACTGATTCTTATTGAGTTTTAGCCTCTACTTCCTTTATTTCCACTCTGTTTCTTACTGTGTTTACCTTCTAGTAACTCTGGGCTTTGTTCTTATTTTTTCTGGTTCCTTTAGCTGTAGAGATTTTTCTTGTTCGTTGAGGTAGGCCTGTTTCACTATGAACTTCCCTCTTAGAAGAAGTGCTTTTGCTGCGTCACAAGGATTTTGAACTGTTGTGTTTTCATTTTCATTAGTCTCTAGGTGTTTTTAAATTTCCTCTTTCATGTCCTTGTTGATGCATTGATTACTAGCATATTTTTTTAGCTTCTGTATGGTCATGTTTCTCTAATTTTTGTTGTTGCTGTTGTTACTGATTTCTAGTTCCATATCATTGTCATTAGAAAATATGTTTGAGGGGCGCCTGGGTGGCTTAGTTGAGGATCTGACTTCGGCTCCCATCATGACCTCACGGTTCATGAGTTCGAGCCCCACGGCGGGCTCTGTGCTAACAGCCCAGAGCCTGCTTGGGATTCTGTGTCTCCCTCTCTCTCTGCCCCTCACTTGCTTGTGCTCTGTCTCTCTCTCTCAAAAATAAATAAACACTAAAAAATTTTTAAAAAAAGGAAAAGAAAATATGTTGGATATAACTTCAGGCTTCTTAACTTTATTGAGAATTGATTTGTGGCCTAAAATGTGATCTGTCTTAGAGAATGTTCCATGTGCACTTGAGATGAATTATGTATTCTTCTGTTTTGGGATAGAATGTTCTGTATATGTTTGCTCCATCTGGTCTCATGTGTCATGCAAAGCCAGTGTATCTTCATTGGTTTTCTGTGTCAGTGATCTATCCATTGATGTAAGCGGGATGTTAAAATGTCCTACCGTTATTGTAGTACTCACAGTTTCTCCCTTTTTGTTTGTTTTGTGTATTTAGGTGCCCTAATGTTGGGTGTATATTTACAATTGTAATAATCTCTTGTTGGATTGATCCCTCTATTATTACACAATGTCCTTCTTTTCCTTTTGTTGCAGTCTTTGTTTTAAAGTCTGTTATGTCCAATAGAAGTATTAGAAGTCTTGCTACCCAAGCTTTTTCTTTTTCTCTCTCTCTCTCATCTGTATGGAATGTTTTCCATCTCTTCACTTTCAGTCTATATGTGTCTTCTTGTCTGAAGTTAAGTCTCTTATAGGCAGCATAGAGATGGGTGTCAATTTTAATGGATTCAGTCACCTTGTGGCTTTTGATCGGAATATTTAGACCATTCATATTTAAAGTAGTTATTGATAGGTATGTATTTATTGTCATTTTGTTAATTTTTTTGATTGCTTTTGTTGTTCTCTTGTTTCTTTATTCTCTCGCTCTCTTCCCTTGTGATCGGTAACTTTCTTTAATACTATGCTTGGATTCCTTTCTTTTTAGTTTTTTTTGTGTATCTATTACAGGTTTTTGTGTTGTGGTTACCAAAAGGTTCATATAGAACAGGAATCCTAAGTATATAGCAGTCTATGTGAAGTTGATGGTTGCTTAAGTTCTAATACTTCCTAAAAGCACTGCATTTTACTTTTCTATCTATCTTTTCTGTACATTTTATATCTTTTTATTTTGTGACTCCCTTAATTTTTTAGATACAAATAATTTAACTCCTGTTAGCTTTTAACCTCCATACTAGCATTGTAAGTCGTTGATGTACTATATGCTTGCCTTTACCCTTGAAAGTTTTTCCTTTCATAATTTTCTTAACTCTGGGTCTTGGCTAAGACCCTTTAACATTTCTTGTAAGGCTGGTTCACTCGTGGTAAGAGAGGTCAAAGTGGTCAACTCCTTTAACTTGTTTGGGAAATTCTGTCTCTCCTTTTGAGTGATAACCTTGTATTGTAGACTGTTGGTTGTAAGTTTTTTCCTTTCAGCAGTTTGAATATATCTTGTCCCTGTCTTTTGATCTGCAAAGTTTCTGCTGAAAAAATCAGCTGATATCCTCACGGGTTTTTTGTTGTTGTACCTAATTGGTACGTTCATAATTGGTTTCCTCGTTGCTTTTACAATTTTTCTGTTTAATCTTTGACATTTTATGTTTTAAAACGTTTTTCGTGTTTATTTTTGAGAGAGAGAGTGTGAGCAGGAGAAGAACAGAGAGAGAGGGAGACACAGAATCTGAAGCAGGCTCCAGGCTCTGAGCTGTGATCACAGAGCTGGATGTGGGGCTCGAACTCACGGCATGATCGTGACCTGAGCTGAAGTCAGACACTCCACCGACTGAGCCGCCCAGGCACCCCTAATCTTTGACATTTTAATTATTATGTGTTTTGGTATGGACCTTTTTGGGTTTATCTTGTTTGGGGCTCTCTGAGTCCTGGACCCGGATGTCTGTTTCCTTCCCTGGGTTAGAGACGTGTTCACCTATTGTTTCTTTATGTAAGTTTTATGCCCCTTTCTTTCTTAGCTCCTTCTGAGAATCCCTATAATGCAAATGTTAATATGCTTGATTTTGTCACAGAGGTCCCTTAACCCTCTTCATTTTTGAAAATTCCTTTTTTTTTTTGATCCTCAGTTTTGAATGTTTTCTCTTACCCTGTTTTCTGGATTGCTGATCTCTTCTTCTGCATCCTCTAATCTCCTGTTGATTACCTGTAGTGTATTTTTTGTTTCAGTTATTCAGTCTTTCAGGTTTTTAAAAATATTTTTCTTGAAGTTCTTGGTTCATCTACTCTCTCAAGTCTGGTGAGCAACTTTATGATCGTTACTTTGAAATTTCTGTCAGGTAGATTGCTTATCTCATTTTGATTTAGTTGTTTTCTTGAAACTTTGTGTTAATTTTGTTTGTGTATATTCCTCTGCTCCCTTTTTTCTTTGATTTTCTGTGCTTATTTCTTATGAATTAGGTGGAACAGCTCCCTCTGCCGGTCTTGAAGGAGTGGCCCTGTGTAGGTACATCCCCTGTCCCGACTGTGTGCTCCACGCACGTTTGGCTGGCTGGCTGGCTGGCTGGAGCGGTAGTGCGCGTGGTCTGTGGGTCCCGGGGCACTCTGCGTCAGGGCTGCCCCCGTGGGCGATGCTGGTGTGGAGGGAGAGGCGTCGGGCTGCTTTGCACTTAGCCCCCTTGGTGAGATGACTGGAGTCGTAGCGGAAAAAGGCCTGGCGTGCCCCGGTGTGCGCCCCGCGGGGACTGCCCCGTTTGGATGGCTGGAGCTGGTAGGTGCTTGGGGGCCGGGACTAGCCAAAGTGGCAGCGCAGCGAGAACACCCGGACCTTGCTCTTGGCTGGACTCCCAAGGTGGAGAGGGGAGGTAAACGGTGGAGATCACCAGCATTTCCAACCCCTGGGAGAGTTCCAGTAGTTACCCCACTGTCGGGTGGACGTTCTGGAGTTAATAAGTGGTTTTTCTTCACTTCTGGTCTAGTTACCTTTTAAACTGCAGCTTATTTTCTGTGCCCCAGGCACGTGAATCTATGCATCAGTCCGTCAGTGATGTCACTACCGCATCCTGTAACATCGGGGTGGAGTTGCCTTTGGTAGCGTGCATCTGTCTCTCTTGCCGTTCTGATTGAGGTTTCCCTAGCGTTTACTGTGCGTAAGGTGTTCAGTCAGCCTTCGGTTCTTGTGGAGGAATGGATCTATATGTAGGTGTAAACGTAGTGTGTCAATGGGAAGAGATGAGTTCAGGGTCTGCCTGTGGTGCTTTGGATCTTGGACCGATGCAAACATTTTTAATTTTTAAAACATTGATTGTAGTTGTCTACATTGCCCCCAAGTAATGCTATAATTTAAAGTTTTGGGGCTTATTTGCAAGAAATAGAAGATTTGGTGTGGAATGACCCTCCCTTATGTGTGTGGTTTAGATACATATCTTATAATCATGGTTTCCATGCCTCTAATGAAAATGCAAGTGTTTACTTCTTATACTTAAAAATATTTGACTACGTAGTGAGTGAACACAGCAGAAATATTATGAGATTGTATGGTTTATTCTGCATTGTTCCCGTTAAAGAAATGGGAGATATGTACAGTTTACCCTTGAACAACACAGGCTAAAACTGTATGGGTCCACTTATATGCAGATTTTTAAAAAATTTTATTATTTTTTTTTATTTAAAGATTTTAAGTAATCTCCACACCCAACATGGGGCTTGAACTCAAAGCCCCGCCATCCAGGAGTTGCATGCTCTACCAACTGAGCCAGCCACGTGCCCTTGTATGCGGATTTTAAAAAATAAATATAGTCCAGGGGTGCCTGGGTGGCTCAGGGAGTTTAGCGACCGACTTCGGCTCAGGTTATGATTTCACAGTTTGTGGGTTCGGGCCCCGCGTCGTGCTGTCTCCTGACAGCTCAGAGCCTGGAGCCTGCTTCGGATTCCGTGTCTCCCTCTCTCTCTGCTGCTTACCCGCTCTCTCTCTCTCTCAAAAGTAAATAAACATTAAAAGAAATTTTTTTAAAAATACAGTACAGTGCTGTAAATGTATTTTTTCTTCCTTGTGATTTTCTTTAAAAAAAAATTTTTTTAATGTTTGTTTATTTTTGAGACAGAGACAGAGCATGAATGGGGGAGGGTCAGAGAGAGAGGGAGACACAGAATCCGAAACAGGCTCCAGGCTCCGAGCTGTCAGCACAGAGCCCGACGCGGGGCCTGAACTCACCGACCGTGAGATCATGACCTGAGCCGAAGTCAGCCGCTTAACCGACTGAGCTACCCAGGCACCTCAGTTCCTTGTGATTTTCTTAACATTTTTTTCTTGAATTTACTTTTGTAAGAATACCATATATAATACATGATTTAACATGCAAAATGTGTGTTAATCAACTGTTTACATTATCAGTAAGGTCAGTAGCAGGCTATTAGTAAAGTTATTGGCGAGTCAAAAGTTATATGTGGATTTTCGACTACACAGGGGTTGGTGCCCCTGATCCCCCTGTCATTCAAAGGTCAGCTGTATTAAAAAGTGTAGTGGCTTATTGATCCTTGACCGTGCCAGTTAATTTATGATTTCATTATTATTTCACTCCTTGCCTTGTTTATATGAGTGCTTAACTTGAGTAGTGCCAGTGAGATTAGATGTTATTTTTCTACACTCAAATTGTAATCTCAAATCCTTCCATTTTAGCCTTTCTGCTGGTGGCATCAGAAGTAGGTGAAAGCCTACCTAGTTAGGTCTGGCTCATGCTGGGCCACTAGCATCATCTTTAAAAACAAAGGAGTCTACATTTTCATTTTTGCTTGCTAAGTTATTTCCTTTAGACATTGGGTTTCCTTTACTCACACTTGAAATTCAAACCTTTTGGCCTCAAAATACGAGCAGAATGTAAGGCAGACAGGACAAGTATGCTTTGTGGTGTTACCAAGTCCTTGTTTTCAGACATTTGAAATGATTACTCTGCTTTAGAGGAGTGATGTAATAGCCCTTGGTAAAACATAAGTGATTATATTTAAGTAGCATTTCTCAAGGCTAGAAAAACTTGGTTGCCAACTAATAATCTGTAGTTTAAACTGGCTGCTGCAGTTTTTTTTTTTTTAAGCATTAAAATGAAACTGAAGTTTTGGGATGCAGTTTGGCTTTTTTTGTTTCGAAACCGGTGATTGGCTATATTACGTCAGAAAAGTCTGGCTAAGTTGAACTCAATTTTATAACTTTGGAATCAAATGTGCTCATGTTGGGTCTTTCCATTTTAACATATTGGTCATTTCTTTTTGAGTCAAGTGAAATATGTACTTAAATGCAACCATAGTTTCATTTCTTTTACCTTTTTATTGAAGTATTGTCGACACAATGTTACATGAGTTTCAGGTGTATAGCACAGTGATTAACTTTGATTTCTTTCAATAGAAAATGACGGCGGTGTTGGAAGATCATTACTATTGGAAGGCCGGTTAGCATCAATTTCCTAACAGATACTTGACCACCATCTGTTCTGGCATGGCGCAAAGCAGTCCACAGCTTGATATGCAGGTTCTCCATGACCTCCGACAACGTTTCCCGGAGATTCCAGAGGGTGTTGTGTCTCAATGCATGTTACAGGTAGATTACCCAGCAATGATAGTGATATTAAGCTACATTTCTCCTTATTAGGGCTGGCTTTGTGTTGTGGTGACTAGAAGTCAGTTCACCTTTCTTGTGTGTGTGGAGGAGGGCAGTGGGAAGCATTCAGAGCAGGATTTCTCAACCTTGGTGCCATCGACATTTTGGGTGGGTAGTCTTTGTTGTGGGGCCCTGCCTTGTACTTCGTAGGCCGGTGAGCAGCATTCTTCGTCTCTCTACCACTAGATGATGATAGTATTCCTGCGGTTGTGACAACTCAAAATGTCTCCACACATTGATAAAGTCCTCATGGGAGGCAAAACCTACCCCATGAAGAACCCGTTAAGAAAAGAGTAAAGGCATGCAGCAAAAGGAAAAATGATTCGGTTCACAATTTGCCTTCTTACATATTGGAGTTTGTTTCATCAGTCCCCAAATTCTTACATTTGAATTTTGAATCTCAGAGTTATCATTTTAACTTTGAGCCAATGTTTAAAGGTCTATAGAGAGTCCTGTCCCTTTCTTAGTGTTTTTCTCGTTCATAAATGGTTACTAAGATGCAGTTTTAAGTATAAGGCCACTTTCTCTAGTTTAACCATAGTCCTTTGGTTTTGTTGTCTTATATTAAAATAAATCTTTCATATTGGATAAAATATGTTTTCCCATTCAAGGACAACAGAGAAACAGGCCTGATACTCTCTCCCTGTTGAATTTTGCATCATCCTCCACAGGATCTTGGTGTGTTTTGGGTTATAGAATTTCCCTTTTTGGTTTACGTTTGGGTCTACACTACTATCCTGCTGCCCACTGGTCTTTGTCACACGCAGTCAGTTCAAATCGTTCCTTACTGCGTAATATGCCAACTCTACCTAATTGCAGTGTGAATGGCTCAGGATATCACCTAAGCCTGTATACAGTTGAGGTTATTTGCCAGTAGAGACTCACAGAATCATTGTGGCAAAAGTGGTGCTTCATAGCCCTTTTACTAGGTCTAGACCTTTGGGTTGTGATTTTTGTATTATAACTTGCCTTTGTTTTTTCTAGCACACATTCCCAGTCTGTCTTTCTGTTGTCTATTTTAGCCCCATTTTGGTCTCTGGTAGAGTAAAGGTGCTTCCCGCTGGAATGAAATCAAGCAAGAGTGAGGCTTCTAGTTAAAACCGTTTCCAAGCAATCACCTTCCTTACCTGTCCTAACCAGCTCCCCCCAGCTCTGACTTTGTTTTTTCAAATTTAATTTTTCCCATTATCACCTGTATTTTTTCACGGCTTAGTGTCTTTATCACGCTTTCTAAACTGAAGGAATGGACTTTAAATTCAAGTTAATGATCATTTGTTATTACTTTACATTGACCCAAGTCTTTCTCTTCTTTGTTCCGTTGGGATTAATACAGTTTATTGGTAGAGAGACTTACCAGTTCCTGGCTCTGAAAAGTTTTTCTGTTTACATTTAAAGACTGAGTAGTTTACATTTAATATACAAGTCTTAAAGTCTCTCTGAGCTGTCCTCTCAATTTACAGTCACTTTAGGAATATGCTTTTTTGCCCCAGTCTTTTCAAAACCTTTTATGTGTTTTCTTAATTATTTTTATGTCTTTATCCAACTAAATAATTTTGATTTATTCTTCATACTGACTGGTATATTTTATATCCATGTTTTTCTTTGAAGGCAGTCAGCAGCTTAAATGTGATCTTTCATTCTGGTGGTTTTATTTTAAAAATGCTTTCATAAAAATAATACTTAAATGTCTGTACTTGTGGTTTACATTTTTTCTTGATGAGAAAATTGACTTACCTTGTCACTGTAGACACGCATTTGAATAGGCTAGCAAGTCAGCCTTGTATCATTTTGAATTCGGGTCCTCTTGTGAGGATACTGTTTTACTTAGGCTGCCTAATTCACTGTAGAAAACACGAAATTTCAACAGTACTAAGACAATTGTCAAATAGTGAAGTACCCACGACTGCTTTAGGTTTCATATAAAACTGTCTAGTTTTTGTTCTCCTTTTAATCCAATCGCAGAGATACTTTATCTTCACTTCTCATACTCTTTTCTCTCAGATATCGGTCAGTGACATTTTCTAGTTGGCAATCGATTTGAATCCTTTGGATCCAAATTTGCTAAATATCTAGCTTTTCTTCCTTGATCAGATCAGAGTGATTTTCATGCAGGATAAGAAAAAGGCCAGACTGTGAATTGTAATAATTTTCTTTTTAAATTTCAACAATTACTTTTTTCTCTGGCTCAGAATTTTAGTATCAGAAGCTTTATGTAAGGAAAAAGATACCAGTTGTGTATGGGGTTTTGATAAAGCCAATTCTTTACATTTCTGAGAATTCATTTTATGAAGGGTTGCTTAACTGAATCTGCGTTTACTTCCTCTGAAGCCTTAGAACAATTTGCTTTTGGCCCAACATCCTCTCCCTTGAAATGACTGTGTTACAGTGGAAGCAGCCGTGGGAGGCAAGACACCAAGAATCTCGAACTGGCTCCCCGTCAATTAGTCGAGTGCTTGTTGTCAAGCCATGTAACTCCGCGGGCATTTCTTTCCTCATGTGGAAATGAGTTGAAATAGATGAACCCAGAAGTTATTCCAGTGGCAAAATTATAGCACTCAGTGTTCTGTTTTGGGTTTAACCTTATGTGCTCCTTAGCAGAAGTAAAAGTGTTTCCTTTCATTTTTCTATAAAATGTGCTTTTTCCTAAAATAGGTAGCAGTACACACGTATGTATGTGCATATCTGTGTGTATATTTCTGAACTACAAAGTCCCAGTAATTGACAAACTTTATTATTGTGAAGGCAATAAATAATACGGTGCTTGAGGCTGATAAAATAGTTGAGATTTTTGTATTTTAACGGAAAACTACCTTATAGCATTTTAAATCAAAAAAGGAATCCTTCATCAGAATGATTATTGTTGAGTGGAGTGTCTAAAATGTCACTCTGCTATTATCATCTGTGAGTATGTGCCTAACTCACAAAATTGAAACCCTCCAGTGATGTTGAAGGTTTACCAAGCAACCAGCCTTTCAGTGGGTAAAAAATTTTGAGACTCTGGGAGTGTGAGTGAATTTCATTAAGGCAGTTGAGACCTGGTTTCCTGTTAGAATTTACCATAACTTTGGCAAAGTCGTGGAACCATAGTTCAAAAAGTGTATTCGTTTTTACTGATTTCTTTGTTTAGCTTACTCTTTCATAACGATAACTGAAGTGATGTAGGGGTCAATTTGGTTAAAAAAGACTGCTTTAGAGTTTTTATTGTTTTGACTCCAGGAATTTTATAATTTTTCTCCTTCTGTAGTTTCAGTGCTTTTTGAAAACTAAAGCATGGTTGTTTTCATGTTTTCCAGTTTAACTATTAATGACGAGTATTACTTTAACTTGTATTTCAGAGCGGTTGTGGTGAGTCCAAGATTAGCCCAACATTTTAGTTTGTTGAGATGCAACAGACATAAAATGAGCCCTGGACTTGGAGTCAGAAACCTGGGAGTTGAGTCACAAAGTTCATTGGCGGGTTCTTGACATTTCTGTAGCAGTCGTGGTAGTAATAGTCCTGTGAGCTTCCGGTCTGTGGAACCGGATGAATTGTTTGGGATCTCCTGGTCAGAATAGATGACCGCGAAGCTTTTTCTGCCGAAAGTACCGTCGTCTACTTATTCTAGGACAGTTGTATTTGCGTAACCGGCAAAGTTTCACTTCCACTATTAAGATTTGTTAATTTTGCCAACGTTACTGTCTTTTTCCCCTAGAACAACAACAATCTTGAAGCCTGTTGCCGAGCCCTTTCCCAGGAGAGTAGCAAATACTTATATATGGAATACCATAGTCCAGAGGACAACAGGATGAATCGAAATCGCCTTTTGCATATTAATCTGGGTATCCATTCTCCTAGTAGCTACCACCCAGCAGATGGAGCCCAACTTAACGGTGGTCGAACACTGGTACACAGCTCAAGCGATGGACATATTGATCCACAGCATGCGGCAAGTAAACAGCTGATCTGCTTAGTTCAGGAACCACACTCAGCTCCAGCTGTTGTGGCTGCTGCTCCGAACTACAATCCCTTTTTTATGAACGAACAGAACAGAAGTGCAGCTACTCCTCCTTCACAGCCACCTCAACAGCCATCTTCCATGCAAACAGGAATGAGTCCATCTGCTATGCAAGGGCCTTCGCCACCACCCCCTCCTCCTCCTTCATACATGCACATACCTCGGTATGGTACCAATCCCATTACTGTTACGGTATCCCAGAACCTCCCTTCCGGACAGACTGTACCAAGAGCTTTACAAATCCTGCCACAGATTCCAAGCAATCTCTATGGGCCTCCTGGTTCTATTTATATTAGACAGACATCTCAGAGTTCATCAGGGAGACAAACTCCTCAGAGTACGCCGTGGCAGTCCTCCCCCCAGGGCCCGGTGCCTCATTACAGCCAGCGTCCCTTACCCGTTTATCCACATCAACAGAACTATCAGCCTTCTCAGTATTCTCCCAAACAGCAGCAGATTCCTCAACCTGCTTACCATTCACCGCCCCCTTCTCAGTGTCCTTCGCCCTTCAGCTCTCCGCAACATCAAGTGCAGCCTTCCCAGTTGGGCCATCCAGGTTCCCATGTCTTTATGCCACCTAGTCCTTCCACCACGCCACCCCATCTGTATCAACAAGGACCTCCTAGCTATCAGAAACAGGGGAGCCATTCGGTCGCCTATCTCCCGTACGCACCGTCCAGCTTACCCAAAGGATCCATGAAGAAGATAGAAATTACAGTTGAACCCTCTCAGAGACCTGGGACAGCCATGAACAGGAGTCCTTCACCTATCAGTAATCAGCCGTCTCCACGGAATCAGCACTCACTGTACACAGCCACCACGCCACCTTCAAGTTCCCCTTCAAGAGGCATGTCCGGGCAACCAAAACCTCCATTTAGTGTTAATCCTGTGTATATTACGTATACACAGCCAACTGGACCTTCATGTGTTCCGTCACCGTCTCCTCGAATGATACCAAACCCAACTACAGTTTTTAAAATTACCGTAGGTCGAGCGACGACTGAAAATCTTTTAAATTTAGTGGACCAAGAAGAACGTTCTGCAGCCCCAGAACCGATTCAACCCATTTCAGTGATACCTGGTTCTGGGGGAGAAAAGGGAAGCCATAAATACCAGAGGAGTTCTAGTTCTGGATCAGATGACTATGCCTATACACAAGGTAATTTCATTTAGCCCTACTATGAAATTTCATCTTTGTGGTGAGGTGGCAGTCTCCTGTTGAAAAAAAAAACACATTTCTTGGCTGTTTAATTTTTTTAATGTTTTCATTTATTTTTCGAGAGAGAAAGAGCACCAGTGGGGGAGGGGCAGAGAGAGGGGGGAGACCCAGAATCCAAAGCAGGCTCCAGGCTCCCAGCTGTCAGCACAGAGCCCGATGCTGGGCTTGACCTCATGAACTTCACAAACTGCGAGATCATGACCTGAGCTGAAGTCGGATGCTGAACCGACTGATCCACCCAGGCGCCCCCGGATTAGCTGTTTAGTTTTATTTAAATGTTTAGTGTTGATTAAATATTGGGCAGTAGCATAGCTGTCAAGAATAGGGTTATTGCTTTCAGAGTTCTCGGTTTTAAAATATGAACACATAGGCGTGATAATGGTGACCTTATAAGGCTGTTTTTTAGGAAGAACGTGCATTGGGACAAAAATACAGACAAGCGAAGTCAATATTGTCAGAAAACAAACTACACAGTAGGAAAAAGAGGGTGGGCTGTAGTTGATCAAAGTCAAAGAATTTGTGTCTGTTTTAGAGAATGGCCTGGAGCGTGTAATATTTATAAGCGCTGTCTACTTACAAGTGGGACTGGTGATGAAGAACGTTGTCGGATTAGTTAATAGTGAGCCTAACTAAAGAAAAAGACAGGATTTTTTAAGTCTATTCAGATTTCAAGCTAGCTGAGAATTTATTCTTTCAGTATGTGAGGCGGATAGTAATTACGATTGTAATTAAATATGCCTGGTAGTCAGGCATAGTTAAAAACACAGTCTTAGGGAAACAAAGGACGGCAGAGCCAGCGGGACCTACGGCGGGTGTCATTTTGGTACGAGAGCCAAAGTCAAGCAGATCTGGGAAAGGTAAGACAGCATTAGCAAGACACAAGAGTAAGTGCCCGCTCAGGTTGAGGACAGGGTTCCTTTGGAGTATTTTACGCGTTGGCAGTGCATGGAGAACTTTCCCAGTCACTGGTTCACTGTTCCTCTCTGCAATGACTCTGTCTGTAACACTGTAGCCTTGCTGTTACATCAGCGAGCAAGGATGGAGAGGTTAGCAAAGCAGTTGAAACTCGAGAAAGAGGAGCTCGAGCGCTTGAAGGCCGAAGTTAACGGTATGGAGCATGACCTGATGCAGAGACGGCTCCGAAGGGTCAGCTGTACCACGGCGATTCCCACGGTAAGTCCTCGGTGGCGGTGTGTGGATGGGAAGGTGGGGATGGTGGCTGTCCAGGTCACTCGTTTCTCTTGCAGGTTCTCTTCCCTGCAGGGGCTTTGTGCTCTTTAAACGACGGACAAGGGACTGTGGCCTTCAGTAGTTCTCATCAAACTAATGCGATGCTTGTATTTTTTTTTCACCTGTATGAATTCCATAGATTCATCCGTATTTTCAAATAACTGACATTTATAATCAAGGTATGGCATCTCATTAACTGTAAGTTTTTGTCAAAGTAGGAAAGTGCACCCTACTAAGTATTTTGTCATTTGTTCTCACGTGTCCGTTTTTTCTTTTAAGCATGTAATATACATATAAATTGCCAAGGTTTAAAAGTTACTTATTTAAGCACATTAATTCAAATGACTTAGAACGCTATCGATATGAATCTTGGAAAGTGTTGACCATAGAGTATTTCCAGGCAGAGAAGTGTTGTTAAGTGTAAATAATTGTAGAAACTAAGATAGCAGTTTTGACCGCAGTCCTAACGGTCACTGCTCTCACGCAAAGAGTTAGACGGTATGTTTTTAACATGTTTAGTACTGCTGATGAGTTCTAAAAATTGTTAAGCAACCTGGCAAGTTTTGAAACCAGCCTCCTAAAATCTTGTGACAACACCAGCTTGCTGTGATCCGATCTGTCACTTCACCTTTGAACATTCCTCTGTGCAGCAGGCCGTTTTTAGTCGATGAATGCGGTCCTGTGCTGGGTGCTTAGCGCATACCCGCCAGCGAGACGAGTAGATCCGTCAACAGATAATTCTAACACAGTGGGGTCAGTGCTGTTTACGCTCGCGGGTGATGAGACAAGTCCCCCGGCCCCTCGTCTGTGTGTGTACTCTGTGCACTTCTGCCTTCCCGCGTCCTCTTCTGGAGCTCTAAATGGGTAAGTCCTGCGTCTTCTTCAGGGCTTCACCTTACACTTGGCTTCTTTCCATAGGGCCGTTCCTTCTTTTCCCAACGTGTCGACACTGAGGGAGGTTTCTGAGCATTTCCAAGTTTAGAGAAGTGGCCTGCGTGTCGGGCCTCTTGCAGACAGCATGCGGCTCTGCCTTTGTAGACAAGTTTTTAATGGAGAATTGTGGCTTCTCAAAGGAAATCTGTGAACTCCTGAAATTACATGCAGTTTCATGATGTGTTTTTATATGGAAGCAGGTCCCTGGTTTCCAGCTGATTTTCCTACGGTGAATAGAGGGAAGGGGAAAAGGCCAAAGACCCACTCCTCAGGGAGGGCGTTTGCTAAGGGAAGAGAGCACTGAGCTAACAAAGGTGTGAAGTTAAGACACGCAGACCTTCAGGAGGTAGCACATACAGGTCTCACTCGTAAGGCGAGGTTTCTGGAGTGTTAACGGGTTAATGTGCATCGGTCGGGTGGGGCATAGATGTTGAGGCTGAGGTGTTTGAAGATTATTCTGCTGGTCCTGGGGAAACCGGTGGAATTTGCCAGAAAGAAATTATTGATAAACAGGTATATTTAGTAATTGAAAGGAATTTAGTCAGTATTAGAAAGAATTTCAAAGAATAGTGTTATAAGAAGGGAGGATTTTACTTAAAATGCTTAGAAAATTACAAAGCTGTCTTTAAAAGGTGATGAATTCTTCATTTTTTTCCTCCACTCAAAATCTTCATTGAATTCTGTGACTAGGGAGGTATTGAAGAATATAACCCACACGAGAATCTACCCTGGTGGTTGGGCACTTTGCAGTCTTTTAGGTACTTATGGAGCATAAACAGATTTTCTTAGCATAAAAGGCATTTTCCCTCACGTAACCGTGGGCCCTGTGTTTACTGACCTATGGCTGTTGGATAATTCCTGCCAAGTAACTGACGGTATTTGAGAGACGAGAAATTTAAGCGTGTGATCCCCTTCCGTGTGTGCTGCCAGCCGTAGAGTAGAAGGAGGGACTATTAACAACGCATGGGTGAGGGACAGTTCTAGATGGATGTTCAGACAGTGGCTCTCTCTTCACTGTCAACTTTCTTAGCTATGATACCTGTGAATACCTGTCTCTTGGGATTTTTGTTAGGATTAAATAATACATAGTAATGAATTTATGTAGTACCCAGCAAATAGTGAATAGTCTTATAAGTGTTGGTTGGACAACACTGGAAAAACACACACCGATGAGAACCATTTTGCAAAACTGTAGCTTTAGGAACATGTATAACATAAGGGTATGTTACAGAGGAAGTTAATCCAGAAGTAAAGCATTTAGTCAGAATTCCCTATTGTTGATGGAGGCTCACTTGAGGCACCAGGACATAGTTCACAGAGTGTCCACATAGGCTCTGGAGGCAGAATAGTTTTGGCAATCACTGGCTCTTCTGTGCATTTGATTTTCCCTATCTGTAAAAGGGAATTATCTTTTAATATTGTCAAGATAAAGAGACAACATATGTAAAAGTGTTTGGCATGGAGTGAAGTGCTCGGTAAGTGGCTGTCTTTGTCCCACTCACATGTGGGATTACAGAAAAGAGAATAGTTTTGCGGGGTTTTGGTGTGTGCGTGCGCTACTAAGCTCCTATCTCTACCTTCAAGTTTGCAAATCAGCTTCTTAACAAGCAGTGCATTAAAAAAAAACCGTGTGTACCTCAGGAGCCTGAAATGCACATTGGTTACCAGCTACAGGTTGCAGTTGTAGAATTTAGAGAAAGAGTGAAATGATCTAAGGAGGGCACAAGTGCAAGATGGCCTCAGTCTGTTCTTTGCAAAGCATTGTGTTTTTGTGTGAGAGAAAAGAGAATCGGAAGTGTCGGCCAGCTAAATGGTAGGGATATTAAGTACTTTGAGAGTTTTGCGATAGCAATGTTAGCTTTTTGCTGTTAGGGTTCAAAGATGAGACAGTTTCATGGTGGAGGGGAAAATGCAAGTTAAACCTTGAAGGATAAATAAGGTTTCACTAAGCAGAGAGCTGCCAGTTCCCCCTCCCCCAAGTTTTTCCTCTCCTTCATCTTGTTCTAAGCGGGTTTTTGGACTAACTTACATTTTCCAGCCCCAGATGCATAATGAGGGCCAAGCCACCAAACAACAACAGTGGTCGTCAGCCTTGCTCTCTGTGATAACAACTTCTTCAAGTGCTCAGTTGACTTAAGGTATTTCTGCCACCTTCTGAAAAAAAGCTTAGAATTTTTGACTTTGTCAGGTCTTTTACAACAACTCTAAATTACACAGCCAATCTTGAAAGTCCTCCTCGAAAATACAGTGCACTTGTTTACAAATGGTACTGACTTTTCAGAAATAGCTCCCCCACCCCTTGGTTTCATCAGAAGCTATGAAAAAGGACCTAAGAATCTTACAGGGAAGTTACTTCTTTAGGGAATTCTGGTGGTTCTCCTGTCTTTGGAAATGATCCTGTTGACTAGAGCTGCTGGTATTCTTACAGGGAAATGTGCTCGTAGCCTCTGGACTATCAAGTGTATTCTAGTATTTCCATACTTACTTATGTAGCTTCACTATTTAGGACCCTTGCGTCTGAAACACCCCCCCCCCCCCCTTCCTCCTGCACCTTCATAGGAAGATTCAACTCGTTTAGGTACTTGACTTTCCGGGTAAGATTCTACAAAGAATGAGGTTTTTTTTTTTACATACTCCTAGCACTGATCCGAGTGCTTTATCTTTAGTGAAGATGCCCACGTATATTTTAAACTCTTGCTATTGCCTGGTAGACAAGGTATAAGCATTTTATGTGGTAATGTCCCGTGTTTTGCAGATAGGAAAAAGTCAGGCAGTCCTTAATAAATATTTCTGAATGACTTTCGTGTTCCCATAGCAGTGTAAGGAATTGCAGCTCTTATTATATTGTGTTCTATCCCTTATTTTAAAGGTTGCATACTCGCGAATTTAAGGGGCGGTCCCAGTTATTCCGAGAACACCTCCAGTGTGAGAGCTTGTATTATTGTAAATGGAGAGCCTTTTTGCTCATTTTTCTTGACTCTCATATTAACATGGTGTGTAGAAAAATACAGGTTTTTAACAACTTCTGTCCTAACAGATATTCATCTTTTACCGTATATAGCTCAAAGCACATTAGTAACTGAGTTAATATCTGGGCTGTGGTGAACGCTTTAGTCCCTATGCCTCTGGAATTTAAAACCTCACTTATTTTTTTCCTGTATATATGTAAAGAAACTTAGAAGGCCAGAGGAAGTCAAGTCTTCCAGAAAACTTGAACTGAAGAATAGAGCATTCTTTACATTTGTCTCGTGTACGCCCCTGAAACGCCTAAGGGGAGTAGGTTGGGCTGGAAGTCAATGAAAAAGGAAAGGAAGTTGGAGGAAGAGTGGAGCCCACTTGTTTGATGTAGGAGAAAAAGTGTGTTTAAATCCCGGTTCTACCACTTCCTTTCTTTGATAACCTTGGAAAAGTTTTAGGTCTGCTTGGGGCATCGGCTTCCTCATTTATAAACTGGCGATGCTTGCCCTGAAAGATGGTGGTGAGGAACGAGTAAGAAACCTCTGGTGAACAGTGTCTGACACTCCACATTAATTTAACTTAGTACTGTTGTCATTTCTCCAAGCCTGGATGAGACTACAATCGTGGACGTTGCTTGTTTTACAGATTGATCCTCATAGCTTCCCTTACCATGCTCTGTGATTACAATGCACGTTTTGTGTTTACGTGGCCATACTGATGTCCCCGTTTTACCTGACTGTTCCTTTCAGCGTTTAGGACTTCTTCAGCGTGCCCTCTTTTGGACTAAGGCCATATATCTTGGTAATAACCAGTCAGAACGATTAACGTGAATAGCAGTTCTTAAATGTTGGGCTTGATAATGACTTTCCCACAATTGCTATTTTGGGTCCTTTCTTACTAGCCTGAGGAAATGACAAGATTGAGAAGCATGAACAGACAACTCCAGATAAATGTTGACTGTACACTGAAAGAAGTTGACCTCCTTCAATCTAGAGGTATAGACTTGATTATTTGGTAAACCATAAGTAATAGTGTGGTGTGTTAAGCTGCTTAAATAGCCGTCATTTTGGTTTTACAGATTTAAGAGAGAGTTTTTCTCCATTATAATCCTGGTAAAGAGATCCCTCTGCTCCATGGCCATACATTTGGGGGCTGCAAGATAGTTATACTTGGGCAGTTTCATCATTAAGTTCTTATCGTTTAGACTGTTCCGTGTTGTTACTCTGCATTTCTCCTGTTTCAGTCCTTTACTGTGAATATTTTATATTGATGGGTCTTAATTATAAAACTTACTAGATTGACGTGTCACTCATCGAAAGTATCTGTAAACATCGGGAATCACGTATCCGACTGTCTGATTCCTCAGTTTTAAAAGAAATTCCATGTCCTTTTTGTGTATCCATCACATGAAAACATCCAGCTATATTTTATACCTTCGGGATTTTGAGGTTCTTTTCTTGTTTGGCTCTTTCATAGAATTGTATTACGGTAGAAGCTCTCTTAACTGACTCTCGTGTACCCAGCTCCCCGGGCCGGAGGTGTTCATTCCCCCCACGAGATACCTGCTCCGAGTCCGCAGCCGCTGCGCACTCCTGAGCGGGAGGCCGCACACCGGCCTGTGCCTGTCCTGTCGCTTGTGGCAGTTGAACGGTCTGCTCCGCGGCAGTTAGTCGTGCCCTTTCCCTCGCCTGTATATGCCGTTTCCAGTATTTCTCTATTCTTTCTTGAGCTCACATGAACGCAGGAGGATCTGCTCTTCCTATAAAAAAACCAAAGGCAGATCACTAAAAAAAGAAAAAAGGCAGGAGGAGGTCTGCGAGCTAGTTACGGGTGAAAACTGCCCAGGGTTAAGGGGATAAGTCATAAAAACCTCAGAGGATTCTCTTCCGTTACTCAAAATAAGACAAAATTGTCGGTTCAGCGTTCAGCGCAGTAGCCTGCCGCCTCTTTTGGTTGTTCTGGTGGCACACGGTCACACTCCGTTGTGGACATGGTGTCTGGGGCTGCTTTTGTGCTTCTGCAGCACAGTTGAGGGCTGCCTCCAGACTGTCACAGGTCCGCAAAGCCTGACACGTTTATTCCCCGGACCTCACACGAGAAAGAGTTGGCCCATTCCCCTGGGGGACCTTAGAGGTGTACAGTTTACGTAAGAAGGACCATAGCAAACTTTTTAGTCAACACACATTAGAGTCTTGTGCCGACATTGAAGGTGACAAGTCATTTTTCTTACGACGTCTGATTCAGTCGGCCCCTCCCCTTTTACCACCACTTACTTTTCTTAATTATGGCAGCTAAGAGAGCTTCTACCCTATTTTAAGAGTATTATAATAACCTACCCTGTTGCCGTGTTTAGGCAAGATGTAAAAGATAGGGAACAGTCTGAATAGAAGCAAATTTGAGTGTGAAAGGTGCACAGTCTGGTCCCCTGCCCTTCACTTTTCCCCCAAAGGTAATCCTAGAGACTCCTTGCTTTAAGCGCTGGAAGAATTGCTGTGTGTGGTGTGGGGGGTGGATACTAAGTATTGTCACTGTTTGGAAAGACTACGTCCATTTTTTTTGCTTGGGTGTTTTTTTGAAGCAAAACAAGGAACACTCAAACAGTTGGTTGGGACATTTGTAGTAAGCCTTATGAGACCTAGAAATTAAAACATCAGCTGTAACTTAATTGAGGAAATACATAGGCAGCATCTTAGAGCATTGTGGCTTTCATTTGTCTTCCAAATGCAAAAACGCATTTGTGATAAAACCTGCAAGGGAAAGCACTATTAAGGTTTTAGAAGCAAAGAGCTGGGGTTTTGGTCTCCATTGGGCCACACACAGCTCTTTTTGGTGCTGAAGTGTTTCTGAATCCCCTTTCATAAGGGGTCCAAATAGATCCATTTTCTACTGAATGCTACTCTTCCATACTCCGGAAAAACTTTACGCTGAAATGAAGAGCTTGAACCTCGATGCAAATAATTATTTCATGTTGGAAAACTTTTCGTGGGGGCAAAATAATGTCTAGACATCAAGACATCCAATATATTTGAATTGTCAGTACCCTACAGCATTCTCTGTAGCTAATAAGCAGGAGTAGTTTTGAACCTTCATTGGAATTGCGCAGAACAAGCAGATTACGGTGATAGGTTTGCAGAAGTCGAAGCGGGACCCAAAGCTGACAGTGCATCACAACCCACCTTGGAGGACTCATGGCAGGAGGTGGGGCTGAAATAGACACTAGGCCAGGGAGTGAACATCCTGAGAGAGTTGAAAATTTTGTAGCAAGACAAAATTCTCAGGGATTGTCGTCTTTATTACTCTGAAATTGGCACCTTATCATCTTGGATGAATCTGTAGGCACCATTCAGTATTCTCCTTTTCTTCAAGATAAGAAAACTGTGAGCCGCTGCTACGGTAACTTGGTTCCTCTTTGTCAATTTCTGTTTCACTTCTTCCACAGTTTACTTTATCATGGGTAACTTGTTAAGGTAAACCATGAATGGCATGAAAGATACCTTCTTTCTCACGGTTTGTTCCTTAAAATCCAAAGTAACGCCAAATAGTTCAGCCGTCCTTTTTCCTCATTTACCTCCCCTACGTGTGTCACATACATAATCCTCCTGCAAGAGAGTAGCTTTGCAGTTAGAAAAATATCCCTTCAGGTGATGGTTTGTTGATCAACACTGATGGGGTAGTTTGCTTGGGTCTTTTCTCACAGTGATCAGGAAAACATTTTCAGTGGAAAGAGGATAGGAGTTTTGAACCCTGGAAAAGTTTCCCTTCTTACATATTTTATTTCTATATATTCTTTAACAAAAAAGCCAAATAGGAACAAGAGCCCTAAATGCATATGGTGATTTTATTTTCTTTATAGGAAACTTTGATCCAAAAGCCATGAATAATTTTTATGACAACATAGAACCTGGCCCAGTTGTACCACCCAAGCCATCTAAAAAAGGTGAGTAGGGAAATGCCACAAACAGAGAAATAAGTATCAGAATGTTTAGCTGAAGAAATTTCCGTCAGCGAGATTAACTTTTCAGCACAAAAAAAGTTACCATAGTGATACTCCTGTGCCACGTGTCCCCCATATTTTAATTTCTCAAAGGCACTACAAATTAATGACTCCTGGAATTGTTGTCAAAGGTAATTAAGTGGGATATCCAATTTAATTTTTTTAAGTGAAACAATATATTAGATAGCTAACATTGTAAAATTACTTACCTCTGTCATAACTGTAATCCTAAACTCTAGGATCCTAGTTTAGATCCTAACTGTAATCCTCCTTCTAAAATAATGAGAACTTGAAAGGTCTTACCTGAGAATGCAAAGTTTGAGTTGTAGATCTAAGCCTCTTAAGTTAGCAGCTCACAGAGGAAGCCTTCTGTGCCCAACAGGTGAAGATAATAATTAGGGATGAGGTGTTTTATTTATTTATTTTTTAATGTTTCTTCTCTGAGAGAGCTCGAGTGAGGAAGGGGCAGAAAGAGGAGCTGAAGCACACTCCACACGGACAGGCTTGAGGCCACAGATCACAAGACCATGACCTCAGCTGAAGTCAGATGCTTAAGCTACTGAGCCAAGCAGGCGCCCCTAATTTTTTTTTCCATATTTACTTTTGAGAGAGGGAGATAGCGAGTCCGAAGCAGGCTCTGTGCTGTTAGTGCAGAGCCCGACCTGGGGCTTGAACCCACAAACTGTGAGATCGTGACCTGGCCCAGAATCCGTCGCTCAACTGACTGAGCCCCCCAGGCACCCTGAGAATGCCTTTTTTTTAAATGACCAGTAGAATATTTACAAATCTTGTTAGACTCCCTACTCAGGAGGTAATGGATAAATTCTGTGCTAAATAACGTTACCTTGATTTTAGTTGAATAGCTTTCTATGTATGTATGTAGTGGATGACTACCAAGTATCAGGTTTGGCACTGTGACAACATTCTATACAGTTTCAAGTTGAAAGTCACTGAGTTACATTTTTAATCTAAATGGATAAAGTCATCAATGATATATATGGGTCTCTTTAAACTCGGTGTTGCCTGAGTATCTACTAAAGAAGTCTTACCTATTGGTAATCCAGCAGACTTCAGTTAATTGATTCAAGGGCTGTTACCAAAGAATCACCCTATGTAACAGAATGCATTGACAAGTTGTTCATCTGGAAAGAGCGACCAAGTTGGTGAGCAGTGTGTCCACCACGAGCCATCTCATTAGCATGAACTCTCCGGTATGGTCTGAAGGGCCCACCGTAAAGAACAGAGACACTCCTTATCGCTTGGGGAAATTCCAAGATTTTAGTGGTTATCTCCCGGGAGCTGGGCATTAAAGCTCTACCTCTCTTTAACAAGAAGAAGTTGGCCTTCCTTAATTATGTATGTATGTATGTTGATTCATTTTTGAAAGAGAGAGCGCACAAGCCGGGGTGGGGGGACACAGAATCGGGAGCAGGCTCCCAGCTGTCAGCACAGAGCCCGACGCACAACTGGAACTCATAAACCGTGATATCATGAGCGGAGCCGAAGTTGGATGCTCAACCGACTGAGCCACCCAGGCGCCCCTACCTTCCTTAATTTACTTTTTCATGTGAATTTAAGAAAGAGACAGACGAGGGGCAGAGGGAGACAAAGAAAGCAGGCTCTGCGCTGTCAGCACAGATCCAGATGTGGGGCTCAAACCACAAACTGTGAGATCATGACCTAAGCCAAAATCGGATGCTTAACCCACTGAACCACCCATGCATGCCAGGGAAGGCCAAATTCTTTGAGCAGTGTTTAGAAGGAAATTTGTGAAGACACACTCAAGCCATGAAGATTAATGATCAGTTACCTAAAATTCCACCTTTAGCAAAGAATAAAGTCAAGGAGATTGAAAGGTAAATATAGAAAGAACACAAATTATTAAAATAGTAAGAGAAATAATGGCTCTCCATTAACATAATAAGGGAATGTGATCAACATCTTTATGCCAGTAAACTCAGCCCTTTATATGAAATGGACACATCTACCAAAACTGACAACAAGATGATGCAGGATATATTAATAGCTGTCTATTAAAGAATTTGAATCCATTAACTCTATACCCAGATGGTTTCATTGGTACTTGAAAAGATACTACCAACCTTATGCAAATTTTTTGAGAAAATAGATGAGGAAAGATAGCTTCTCAGTTTTTTGTTTGTTTTGGGTATCATCAGCAGAGCCTTGATTCCAAAACCTGATCAAGGTATTATCTACTCATCACCCCCCACACCCCTAGAAAAAAAACAAAATTACACATCAATACCTGTCCAGAATTTAAAGCAAAAAAAAAAAAAAAAAAAAATTCGTAATTTTCAAAATATATAGAAAGGATAATGGATCATGACCAAGTTTCTTTTAGCTCAGGAATGTGCTATCAGTAAAGGAGAAAAAGTTCATGCTCCTTTTACTAGATACAGGAAAAGCATCTGACAAAAGTCAGCCCCTATTCCAGCTATAAGGAGACTAAAACACAACTATTAGAACTAATAAGTGCCTTTAACAAGGTCTTGGGATGGAAGGTGAATCTACAAGAACCCTATTTTTATGTACCAGCAAACAAGTGAAAAATGAGAAATTCAACACCAGTGATAGATGTTGAAAACTACAAAACATTGCCGGAAGAAATTAGGGTAATACACCGTGTTTGCAGTTAAATCACAAGTGGGAAACTTATTCTTCCCCTAGTGATTTGTACTTATACCCATTTTAACTGTACTGGGCAAAAGTAACAAACTGATTCTGCAATTCATACCTTATTGCCTAAGACATAGAATACTCAAAACAATCTCTAAAAAGAATGCAATTGGAAGTTTCAGCCCTAACTCATTTCAGGACTTAATATAAAGCTACAGTCATCGTAGTATGTTAATGGCATAGGGATAAAAAGTAGATAGAGAATAATGGAGAGCCCAGATAGAGACCCTCACTTACACTGCCAGATTTTGACAAAAGCACCAAAGCAGTGAAGGGAGAAAGCGAAGTCTTTCCAGCAACTAATTCAAGAACCTGGTTAACCATATGGAAAAATAACCCAGTTTTGATCCTTACCTCTCACTATACACGGAAATCTAAGATGGGTCATACATACTTAAGTGTCAGTGCTAAATTACAGAGATTCCAGAACAAAACCTAACATATACTTGCAACTTGGGTTTAGCTAAGAATTTTGAGCAACACAGCAAGAATACTTGGTACACTGGCCTTCGTTGAAGTTGACCATTTCTGCTCGTCAAGACGCACTGTGAAGAAAGTGAAAAGGCAAGCCATGGACTGGGAGGAAATATTGAAAACATACCTGGTTAAAACAAAAAGTGGTATCTAGAATGTATCGAGAACCTCCGTAGCACAGTAATAACAAGACAAGCCATGGGCATCTGTCTGGGTGGCTCAGTTGCTTAAGCGTCTGATTTTGGCTCAGGTCATGATCTCACTGTTTGTGAGTTCCCGCCCTGCATCCGGCTCTCTGCTGTCAGCATAGAGCCCGCTTGGGATCCTCGGTCTCTCTGCTCCTCCCCCACGTGCTCAGGCACACGCGCACATACTCTCTCTCAAAAATAAACGTTGGAAAAAAAACCTTAAAAGGCAATCCAGTTTTACGAAGATCAAAACATTTGAGTCAACGCTTCACAAACATATGTAAATGGCCTAATAAACACATGAAAATGCTCAACTTGAATAGACATTAAGAAAATGCAAATTCAAATCCGTAGATTCCTAAAGCACGAGGTCTAAAACATTAGAATGTAGAGCAATCAGAATTCTTACATTTCTGGTAAAAGTTGAAGATGGTGTGACCATTTCTTGTAAAACCACACCTTGATGCACCTGCCCTGTAGCCCATCAACTCTACTTCTAAAAATTTATCCAACAGAATTTAAAACCATGTCCACAAAGTGGCTTGTAGTAGAAGATTCATAGCGAATGTGTTCAAATTAAGCAAACACTGGGAACGGCCCAAGTGGCCCTCAGCAGGTGACTGGAAACCGACTGCTATATGCGCATGAGGGAATACTAGTCAGCAACACAAATCAACTCTTTTCACACACGACGTGCCGGAACCTAAGCAACATAATGCTGAAAGAAAGAAAGCAAATCCAAAAGAATACATACTGGATGATTCTGTTGACATGCTGCAATTCATACACTAAATTAGTTTCTATTAAAAACCAGAACAGCTTTGGTCTCTGGGAGTGGAGGTTGGGGATTACCTGGGAAAAGGCATGGGAGGATTTTATGGGCTAATGGTAATGTCTGGATAGGGATTCGGATTATTGAGGTGTATGTGCAAGTTTCAAAAGTACTCAGATGGCACGCTTACGGTATGTGTATTTCACTATCTAAGTTTTACCTTAAGCACTCACAAAGAAATGAGGAAAATGTCCTGACGTCACGTGGCAGGTCAGCTGCCAGGGGCCCGAAGAGTGTTCTAGCAGTGGTCATATCGGTGTTGCAGACAGGTCATTGTGCCTCTGCCTTGGAGACCAACAGCATATACTTGAGGTGGAAGCTCCTGTTTTGCTGGACTACTCAGTTAGGAATATCGTTAGGATGCCATAATATCCAGCTTCGTGTGACTCTAAGTACCTTTAGTAAGGCGGCTGTAGTCCTTGCAGCTTTGAGTAGTCCTCACAGTGAGCTGTAATTAAATTCCAACTGTAGTCAACTTGTAAAGTATGTATCCAGTAGTCAGTAGGTATATGGATCATTTACGCTTACCCCAAGTGGCTTATCCTAGTCTACATACGTTGGTTTTTTTTGTTAACCTTTATTTATTTTTGAGACAGAGAGGGGCAGAGAGAGAGAGGGAGACACAGAATCCGAAGCAGGCTCCAGACTCTGAGCTGTCAGCAGAGCCCGACGCGGGGCTCGAACTCACGGACCGTGAGATCATGACCCGAGCCGAAGTCGGACGCTTAAATCCAGGCGCCCCTACATACAGTTTTAATACAAAGTAGACTAGAAAACTAACATCCTCACTAGAAATGAATTTCTACTCGAGAAATCCGATTGAACTTTCATTAGATATACTGTTGGTGAGAACATAAAGTGGTACTAGTCTAATAGTGTCCTGTTATGTACCCTACCTTGTAGTTTTTAAACTTACTAAAAAAAAACAAAAGGTGAAAGGTGTGTTTATTTTGAGAGAGAGCACACACACGCACACATGGGGGAGAGGCAGAGGAGACAGTTGTAATGAAATGTGATGGATGGCACAGAGCCTGATTCAGGGCTCCATCTCAGGAACCATGAGACCATGACCGAAGCTGAAATCAAAAGCTGTTTGGTTTTCTCTGTGAAGTCAGGTGCGTTGTCTTCTAAGCATTCACATTTCAAAACCTAAATTGGCCTCTTCTCAAAAACATTTATGTACTTTAAGGTAGATTTTCTTGCAGTGCCACTTAAGATAAAATAGAAATAACTGACAGAATTGGTTTATTGGCTGAAATAAATGTCTTGGCATTATTACATGGATAAATCCAAGTGGAATATGGATGTTTATCTGAATAGTAAGTATGATAATAAAAAGAGAATGAGGGGCGCCTGGGTGTCTCAGTCTGTTAAGCATCCGACTTCTGCTCAGGTCATGAGTTGGCTGTTCGTGGCTTCGAGCCCAGCATCGGGCTCTGTGCTGACAGCTCGCGGCCTGGAGCCTGCCTTTGGATTCTTTGTCTCCCTCTCTCTGCCCCTGCCCTGGTCACAGTCTGTCTCTCTCGGGGGGCGAAGAGCGGGGGGGGGGGGGGGGGGGGGGGGCGGGAAGGGAAGGAAGAAAAAGAAACCTAAGGAAAAAGGTGACCAAGAACCCTTTTTGGACCGAACTTTGTAGTGAAGCAATTCCATGTACATGTAAGCTTCTCAGCTGCCTTAGAAAGTCCTCCCCAACCTTTCATTGGTAACACAGCGGTGAGAGCACTGACCTTGTCATCCCATGATTTGAGCCCTGGTCCTGCTTATTACGGCCACCTGACCTTGTTCAGGTCTAGTCTGTGCACCGGAGAGGCGATCAGTCCAAATCCTCATTAGTTTATGTATTTTACATGGCTGTCCTAAGGGTCTAGGAGAGTAGTAAGCATATGACACTATAAAAGTGCTTTAGAAGCTTAAGAAATAGAAGTTTATAGTATTCTTTGGAGCCTAAGGAGACCATTTAGTCTGCTTTTGTTTACGCTGATAGTGGAGTAAATACCTAGGCACCAGGCTGAGGATTCAGGGGCAGTAATCTCCAAAGGTGGATCATACTAGGGGATTGCCTGTGGGCTCAGAACGAATCAGAAAATGCCGAGATCCTTCTTTGGTTTCTAAGGGCAGATAACACAAAGGACTGCTTACGAATAAGGTGTGCATTCACAGAAACAGTGTTCTAGCAAGGGATGCCTGCAGTCCATACTGCTCTCAGTTGGTGCTGATTTTTCAATCACTGCTCTGCTTACTCATTAATTATGAAGTACTGTAGCTTACTGTTATTACTGTAATGGATTCTTCGGCTAGCCTTACAGATCATGTGCTTTCAACCCATGATTTTCTAAGAACTGTTGCTTAATCAGGCTATCGGCTCAAGTATCACCCCCCAAATTTTGCCTTCACGTTGACCTTTAATTACCCTCACCGAGTTTACACCAGGAAAGTGGCAAAGTGGTGAAATGAGACATTGACTCCAAGTAATTGTAGAGGCTGGAAAAGCTCGAAAGAGCCACGGTTCTACATAGGTTGTCGAAGCAGTATGAAACCGGGCACGCACCTGACCCGAGCGCGGACGCTGCCGTGAAGTAATAGGGTAACTATTCAGGTGTGCGTGTCCCATGACAGATCCTTGGGAGCCTGTCCACTCTTCTCATGAACGGCTTTAATCCCTTTCCTACTGGCTTTGCTTCTTTTCATGCAGACTCATCAGACCCTTGCACAATTGAGAGGAAAGCCCGGAGAATTAGCGTGACCTCCAAAGTACAGGCAGACGTCCATGACACCCAGGCAGCAGCTGCAGATGGTTTGTACCTGTGTGTCCGGAGTTTGTGCACAACGTCCAAACACACGTGTTCACCCACGTAGAGTTACCACAAGGAAAGGCCTTTTTTTTTCCTTTTAGAAAATTATTCTCTCCGAGTGCCTGGCTGGCTCAGGCCATGGAGCACGTGACTCTTGACCTCAGGGTTGGTAGCGTGACCCCCACATTGCATGTAGGGATTCTGAATAAAAAAATTAAAACTCATCTTCTCTGATGAGTTTCTAAGGCTGCGCTGCCCAATAAAAATACAACACAAGCTAGATATATTAAATTTCCTACGTTAAAAAGTGAAATTAGATTATTTAGTATGTACAACATAATATTTCAGTAGCAAGTCCACATAAATTAATGAAATATTTCATGTTATTTCAAACAGTGTTTGTAATCTGGTGGGGGTTTTTTTTTTTATTTTATTGATTTTGAGAGCGTGCATGAGTGGGGGAGGGGCAGAGAGAGAGGATCCCAAGCAGGTCTCCACACCGTCATTGCGGAGCTTGGAGCCTGAGCCCGTCACGGGGCTTGAACTTACAGACTGTGACTTCATGACCTGAGCCAAAATCCAGAGTGGGATGCTTAACCGACTGAGCCACCCAGGTGCTGCAGTCTGGTGTACGTTTGGCAGTAAGAGCACATCTAAGTGGCCGCTTTTTAAGTGGCCAGTAGTCCACCACATTGGATGGATTGCTTGAATAGCATCTACAAAGCAAGGCCAAGTAATTAATTAAAAAAATAACTTCTTGGGGCTGCTGGGTGGCTCACAGTTGGCTAAGCATCTGACTTCGGCTCGGGTCCTGATGTCGCAATTCGTGAGTTCGAGCCCCACGCCTGGCTCTGTGCTGACAGCTCAGAGCCTGGAGCCTGCTTCGGATTCTGTGTCTCCCTCTCTGCCCCTTCCCGCCTCTCATTCTGTCTCTCTCTCAAAAATAAAGGTTAAAAAAAATGTTTTTAAATAACTTTTTGAGGGCCCCTTGAGCGGCTCTGTCGGTTAAGTGTCTGACTTTGTCTCAGGTCATGATGTCACAGTTGTGGAGTTAGAGCCCCTTATGGGGCTTTCTGCTGTCAGTGTGGAGCTTGCTTTGGATCCTCTGCCCCTCCCCCAGTTGCTCACATGCATGTGCTCTCGCGCTCTCATAAATAAACATTTAAAAAAGCTTTTATTAATTACTTTTTTATAACCCCTCACTGCAGTTTTCTCCTGCTTCTTGAATTTTACCTTGGGATTCAGTTAAAATAAGGGTTCTAAAAGTATTGTATATATATGAGTTTATACAAGTATTTTACTTGACTATTACAGAAGTAGGGGAAAAAATCCCAGCCTAAGAACCAACCTAACATGAAACTACCTTGTACTTTATTTTAGTTAAAAAAAAAAAAAAAAAAAAAAAAAAAATCCTCTTTTACCATTGGCATATTTCCCATTAGGGAAAAATGAGTTTTTCTCTTTGGGTAGAAGTTATTTACCAATTTTGAAGTTTTTACTAGCATCCTTTTAGGCAATTTGTTTTCTGTATTCTAATGAGTATATTATAAACATTATTGATTTAACTTTTGATTTGTGTGATTTGTGAAGATGGTTATTTGTATGGAAGTTTGGCCTCTTTAAACTTTTAAAAAAAAACACTGCTTACTTCTAAATGGGTTCATCTCTACGTGCAATGTGGGGCTTGAACTCAGGAGCCCGAGATCAAGAGTCACATGCTCTTCTGACAGAGCCAGCCAGGCACCCCTAAAAATAATTAGTCTTAAAGGAAAAGCCTATTTACTTCAGTTCTCTTTTTAAGTTTTTGTTTTCTAGGAGGCTTGAAAGATTTTGCTTCTTACACAGGCCACAGAAAGAAAAGATTTCACAACTGTAAATCAAATGAAAACAGACATCTAAAATGTCTTTTGGGTTTTAGATGCTTCTATTTCAGCAGTACCTCCTTGGGATGAAATGCACAGTGTCTTACCAATACTAATTCTAAATTAGGTGCCTTTTAACTATTTTGGTAAGTCAGTTGAGAGTGATTTATTCCAAATTCAGTCATGGTGGTCCTGAAGGGGAGAAAACGGCACCATAAAATAGGCCATTTTTGCCGTCAAGATTTATTGTAAGAAACTGCAAAGGCAGGAGAAGCTGTGACAACAGAATAGAAGTTACCCTTTTGTCAGGAACAGTTACATGTACACTTACCACTCCCCCTCACTCGTTCGTTCATTCATTCATTCCATTCATTGATTCATTCTCAAGTTAGTTAACATACAGTGTAGTTTTGGCTTCGGTAGAGCCTAGTGTTTCATCTCTTACATACAACACCCATTGCTCGTCTCGAAGAGTGCCCTCCTTAGTGCCCTTCACCCATTTACACCGCCCCCCCCCCGCCCCCCCCGCAACCCTCAGCTTGTTCTCTGTATTTAAGAGTCTCTTAACCATTGGCCTCCTCTCTGTTTTTATCTTATTTTTCTTTTTCTTCCCCTTTGTTCATCTCTTTTTTCTCAAATTCCACACATGCATGAGGGTGACCTTTATAAAGGCAGTCTCCACTTAGAGGAGTCTCCTTGTCTGTACCAGAGAGAGCCTTATGACTGAATCAAAAGAATGGTTATCAGTGGAGAAAGGACGGGACTTACGCCTAGGGAATAGACCCCTATTTCCCGTGCTTGTCAGATAACCTCCTCTAACAGGCTTCCCCTGCCCTCCCTCTACCATTTTGCTTGGTCTTAAGCTGAAGATGCTATTTAAACGGCCGCTTGGCCCCCTTTGGGGAGTTAGTTTTCCTAGGTCTCTGCCCTGATATGTGAGGTACACATGTTGATGAACTTTGTTTTTTCGCTTGTCTTTTTTTACCTGGGGTGGAGGGGTCTCCGTCAAGAACTCAGAAAGATAAAGGGAAAGTTATTTTTTCTTTTCCTATAGTATAAAACAAGAGAAGCCCCAAGTAGGTTGACGAACCCAGTGGTTTTCTGTTCTCTTGTCAAGCTCACAGCTCCTTCTTGGGTGAACCTGAGCCCTACTATGACCATTGGAAAGTTCGGGTCTGAAACTCAGTTCTCTCTACCTGTTGGGGAACGAATGTTCACTGCAGCCATTTGTCAGGAAAGGCACATTGCTGACACCAAGTCAGGTCGTTAATTTCCAAAAGAATATACACTTAACCCCAAATGGTGGCTGATGAAAGCCTTTCATCTTAGTTTGTTACCTGCTTAGGAAGGCTGCTGACTTTAGATCTTCACCTCCTTTCCAGTTCACAGTGAGGATTTGGACTGTTTTACAGGTAGATTTTTCCCAGCCTCCTGAGTTGCTCCGGATTCCAGGGTCATTTCCGTCTAGAGGGCTCTAGCCTCCTGGTCCCAGATACCACGTTCAGTAGGGATGTTCCTCAAAAAGCAGAATTTCCAAAGTAACTGCAGAAGACAAAAGCCGTTTTGAACACAAGGCCAGAGGGAGTGAGGCCCTAAGAGGAATCTAAGTTTCAAGTGTTTATAAAGAAAATCCTGAGGACCAACCAAGGGTTGCCAGCATTTTATATGGCCAGATAGACTGCCCCCCCCCCTTTTTTTTTTTTGAGAAAGCAAGCACTCGCACCAATGGGAGAGGGGCAGAGAGAAAAGGGGGGGGGGGAGAGAGAGAGAGAATCCCAAGCAGGCTCTACACTGTCAGCACAGAGCCCAGTGGGGGGGGGGGGGGGGGCGGGGGCACTTGAACTCTAGAATCGTGAGCTCATGACCTGAGCCGAAATAAGAGTCTCACGCTTAACTGACCGAGCCACCCAGGCACCCTCAGATATATCCATTTTGAAAAACTATATCTGAAGGAAATTATAATGCCAAAGAGGTAGGAAAGAAGCTAAGGATCAAAAATAATCTTATTTTGAATGAGTTTAGCTTTTCTGAAAACCTGTGGAGTCTCTCTTTTTACCATTCTGATTAAAACTCTGCATGCATACTGTGAGGCTGAAGGTCTCAAGGGAGGAGGCCAGCCTAGCAGAGGTTGATGACAGTTTGGCTAGTACTGGGGGATGTCAGGGCAAACCGAAGGAGATGGTAAGAATCTCCCATGTTCTGTGAGATTTCTCGTTTGGTTCATTTGGCTACAACATAGCATAACTGCTGTTAGGATCATGAATGAGGAAGGTCGTATGTACTTGGCTTCTGTTTATCTTCTTCTGAAAAAAGTCCATTATTTTGAACAAAGTAGAATTTGTCTCATAAACCCATTGAGCTGCCTGTGTCGAGTTGCTCTGTGTACCAGCTGGCTTTCACAGGAGGTCAAGTAGCAAACTGTGCCCCGCCCCCCTTGTTTTCTCGTAGTGTTTCCGCTTGGATTATACCTGGCAGTGTTCAGTCTGTTCTCTCTCTCCATCCTAACTTCCCTCAGAGCATCTATCCGGCTCCAAGCAGAGTCCTCGGACACAGCCCCGAGACGAGGACTACGAAGGGGCTCCGTGGAATTGCGACAGCTGCACCTTCCTGAACCACCCCGCCCTCAACCGCTGTGAGCAGTGCGAGATGCCGCGGTACACTTGAACTCCGATGGGTCCGCGTCAGTTCGAGAGTGAAACTTGCAGCCCCCACTCGAAGAAAAGAAAACCTTGGGAAGCTGTTCATCTGCCCAGCCTTTCCCTGGCAGATTCCACGGGGGGAGGAGGAAGGACCCTGGAGCTGGTTGTGCTCACTCAAGGAAAAATGGGGAGTTCTCTTTGGTGGGGTTTTTTTTGGTGGGGTTTTTTTTTCTTTTTTCTTTTTTTTTTTTTCCTTTCTCAACTCGTTGCAGAGTGAGATAGAAAGGGATACTTGAAACCGGGAAAGGATTCACTCCTGAAAGAATGTACACAGAGAGGGCAAGCGCTCTTCTGTGGAATCCCAATTGTTAAAGTTACTGCTGAGTAGCCCTTACTTTATAAACCAGAACTTTCAGTCATGGTGTGACCTGTTACAGTTTATTAGACAAACTGTGAATTCCCAGAGCAGACTCACCTGGTCACAGCTCTCTGGAGAACCCAGGTTCCCCATGCTTCTTCCCGGTGTTTCCTAGTAAAGAGAAGAACAGGAAAAAGCACCCACAATTTTTTTGGGGGGGGCGGGGGCTAAGTAATAAGGGTATTTTTAATTGCTGCTTTTTTCAGAGGTAATTTCAAACACACACGATAGTTCAAAATGTGATTCGTAACTGTCAGGAATGAGGCACCTCATGCCCTTTGTTCCAGAGTACAATCCGAGGTGAGAAGATCCCTGTTGCTTGTACAGTAATTCATCAAGCTAAATCAACACTGGTAACTAAGACCTAATTACGCCACGATAGATACAATTTTTATGTTACTGCATGCTTTTGTTAGGCCATTGGCTTTAAAAATAACAAGTCCTTACCGAGAACAATTTTACGAATGACCTTCTCATAAAACTGCGCTTTGCCAATAGCACAGTGAATGTATGCCAAATGTAAATCCATTCCAGAATCCATTTGGAGATCTTGAGCTCAGCTGCGGTTCTGTAAGAAATGTGTGCAGTCCATAGGGCCTTTTTTTTCCCTCCTTCCAATTTTGTGACGAATTCACGATGTTTACAGCACAGTGTTTTGTGCCACAATCCTAACGTAGCTGAAAAAAAAAAATCACCATTAGCTGTTCAGTACAGATTTATTTGCACATGTTCATGAACCGGCGTGAGGGAAATTACAGTTGGCCGATGTCATCCAGTTGCCTACTGTGTTACTTGGGAGGAGGAGAAGGCTGGTGAAGAAACGAGATTAGAGAGAGGTGAGCGCAAAGGACTTGACAACTCAGAGCTGTTTAAATTTAACAGGGTGTATTCAGAGGTAATAATGAGTTTGTTCGGGTAGCTCAGGTGATACTAAAGCACTCCTTATTTGTGAAGCCAAAACTTTAGGGTATGAGTAACTGAAGAGAGAGAAAACCGTGTGGCCCCCTAGGGTGCACCACTGGAAGACCGTTCATAGGACGTTTCTTTAAGGTCTCCGTCATTGAATTTCCTTCCTGGCTTAGAATTGGATTTTGGAATCTTCCCATCATTTGGGTGAATGTGAACGGCAATACGATCAGTAGGGCTTTGAATCCTGAAGGATGTTACCTGAGGCTCAGATTTTAGGAGTAGCCACCCTCGCATGCCACGTGCCCCCCTGTACACACGCGCGTGCACGCGCACACACACCCACACTCTTGAAGCTGTCGTTGTATTGTAAGGTACCAGGGGTGTCGGGCAGACCTGGAAACGCCAGCTGTCCCTAAATGCACAATGAAACCAAAGGCATCATAACCCATCGCCATTCTCCTTCAAAATCATCGTTTCACCCTCTACCTACCGCTTTGCCAACGTCTCGTATGTGGAAAATTCCCCAAATATCCACTCGTCTCGCCAAGTACGCGTGGCTGTGTGATTACGCCGCTAAGACATCCCTCACTCGACTGTGGCAAGACTGTGAGAAGAACAGAGAGAAAGCAGATGGGCTTAAAAGCGTCGACCTGAAAATCGCTTTCTTTAAAAGCTTCTGTGACACTGGTGTCTGTCTCCAGCAGCCGTCTCTCAGTCCTACTCTTCTGTAATATGCCAATGCCTTTGCCTTTGTATGGTTTCCTATCTCTTCGGTGACGATCTACCCCGCTTGGTATTAAATAACAATTTAGGGGGAAAATCTCTATCCTGCTTGGTGTTCTAGCTCGAGGTTTACCAGTATTCTTAGATACGCTCAAGTGGCAGCAGTTAACTGGGCGCCTGTCAGTTCAGAATGAAAGTAGCATGTCTGGAAACAGTCGGATGCCGTATTAGAACCACGTAGGTGACTTTACAACTATTGCATGAACACACATCCGGGTCAATAAGCTGTCGTCATACAGTAGATGCATGGTTCCAGTCCTTTGGTGATCTATCTAGTCGATCGTTGTTTGCCCCTGCCAGGAAAAAGGAGTAGAAACCAGTCTCTCGGATAGGTGTAGACGGTGGGGTAGGAGGCATCAGAGATGGCTTTTCAAGAAGTTCCGTATGTGTTCATTTCTGGTTGGGCCCAAGTCTCGTAGGCCAAGTTAGGCTGCGTTCAGTTTTTAAAGGAAGCAAAATTGTTTTCCACGGACACGTTTGAGCTCTTTAACTGTGTCCCCTCTATAGACTTCTTGCCTCTGACCACTTTGAAGGAGGACTCGGTCAACTTTCAAGGTGCCTTTTGGAAAGGCCGTCCTGGTCGGACTGAAGCGCGTGCCCAGTCGGCCGGCGGCAGGACGGCGGACACCGGGCCGCCCCTGTCCGCCCATGCCCGCTGCTCTTCGCGTAGGCCGGGGCGCGGCTGGTTGCTAGCGAAACGTCTTTTTTCTTAAAACGTGTCTAGTTTGATGTATCTGGTAACACATAGACCTGACTATACGTTTTACACTATTTCATGGTTTTGTAAACTGGGTTTTTAGAAAGCACACGTGCCGTTTTGTTCCAAGTACATTGTCCCTTAACGTGTGGAGTAGGTCTTAAGAGTTTCAAGTGGTAATAGAGGAGCCAGAAACTTCCTAAGCAGTGTAAAATGTTTGCATTGATAATGGCCTTGTATGGGAGAGGAAAGAGGCAGGGGGTTTTAAACAGAAGAACTGCGTCGTAGGAAAGGTAGTTTTAGACGAGGAAAAGGAGGGGGGCAAAGTGTTGCTCATTTGTTTATTTCCCTGAATGAAGTGGGAAGTGTGATAGGCAGTTTAATTTTTAAGGAGCTGGTCTCAGTTTTAGTACTTTTTAATTATTAAAAAAGTATCGTTTCTTCAATTTTGTCATCATCTTGTCCCCATGATCTAGGGTTCATATCCAACTTTCTGTGGCACCTCAGTTTTCTATAGCATTTTAAAAGGTAACTGTAATGTCTTTGACAGTATAAACAAAAAAGCAAGAATATAAGGCATAAAAAAATTGTCCTTGGAAAACATCAGTCATGTATCCTGGAATGTGAAGATGTCCCTTCGTAGTGAAAGGGTATATTGGTATATCAGTCGAGCAAGAACCATGACCACTGAAATGTTACGATTAAAAAAAAAAAAATCAATAAATTGGGCACTGTCTGTTGCACCACTACTGTATCTTTTTGAAAGAATTGACAGAATTTTCTTAGTGTGAAAGTTAATTCTGATGATGTTTTCACATTCACTAGACCTGCCTTTTTTTTCTTTATTATTTGCATCCCCAAATATTTAATACAAGTAGAATTTTGCATGGCTTGGGCATTCAGAGATTAATAGGATGATGACTCGATTTTAGTTTCTAAAGCCATGAAAAGTTGCTTTGAGACTGAACAATTCTGAATTCTTATTTATAATGAGACCCAATGTCCATGGTTCCCTACTGTAAAAGAATTGATCAGTTTCTTCATTGAAACAGCAAGAACCTATTAAATCTTGTAAATACCATGTTTCTTTTAGGTTTCCGTGTATGCTGTGAATCATTATTTTGAGGTGAAATTGTACAAAGGCATTTTAAAAGGCTATGCATGCATCGTACTTCCAAACAGTACATATTCGGAAAGTCAAAGATTCCTGCAAAATAAATTAATAAACTAAAAGCAAACACTACATTCTGCTTCTTTTCTGTGTAGTTAGAAATGATTTACAGTATACGGTATCACACTCGACTGAAATAGGCTGTTGCAAAACCTCCTCTTCCGAATCCTCCGTTAATACCTGTAGTAATGTTAGACTGGGGGTAAGTGTACGTTAATTTTAGAAATTGGGTCGAAGTATATAAAAACCAACTTTATTTTAATAAAGTGGAATATGTTAGGAACCTACATTTTGCATTCTACTTCAATATATTACTTGCAAGATCCAGATTAAACAAACTTACTTATCATTCCATAGCTACAGTGGACCCTTGAACGTTAGGGGTTTGATCTGCACAGGTCCTCTTACATGTGGGTTTGTGTCCTACGTCCAGCATCGTACTGCCCATGTGTTTTGTCTTCCTTATGATTTTCCTGTTGTTTCCTTGAGTCTAGCTTACTTTAACGATGTAGTATATAATGTATATGCAAAAGATGCAGTAAACGACTTACCATCTGTAAGGTTTCCAGTCAACAATCCACTATTAGTTTAAGTTTTGGGAGCCTCCAAAGTTACAAGATTTACAACCGTGCAGGACATCCATGCCCCCATGTTGTGCAACGGTCAGCGATAGCTTTTCAGAGGTCAGCAGTCACAGAGGACGTGACCCTCCTCGTGCTAGAGTCTGTAGTCAACCTTCCAACGTCTACACAGAAATCAGCACGGATCAATTCTGATCTTTTCAGTAAGCATATCTGAAAAAGTTTCTACTACGTGCTTTCAATATATGAAAACTTGTAAACCTACCCAAATACCGAAGAACTGTAGAATCATCCTTCATTTTACTCATTGCCCAGCTTCCAAAATTATCCCTATAAAAAGCAATTTTATTTCATCTGTATTCTTATCCCTCTAACCCCAGCTTATTTTGAATCATATCCCAGGCATCGTAGCAATTCGTCTGTAAATACACGTTATTCTTTTTAAGTTTATTGATTTTGAGAAAGACATTGGGGGCGGGTCAGAGAGCAAGGAACGGAGAAACTCCCAAGCAGGCTGCACACCGTCAGCGAGGAGCCTGACCCAGGGCTCGATCCTACCAACTCCGAGATCATAACCCCAGCAGAATACCAAGAGTCGGATGCTTAATCGACTTAGCCACCCAGGCACCCACCCCTTGTAAATAAACTTTTTTTTTTTTTTTAACAGAAGCACCATATATACTCCTATCGTGTCTGACAAAATATTATCAAATATCTAGTGTTAAGTTTTCCAAGGAGCCTCACAATGTTTTTTTTCAACAAGCATATTTAGATTAGGGCTCGTGTAGAATACTTGAAATTGTCTTTTACATCTTGAGTCTGCATACGTGTTTTGTCTGCGTATCTGAAATCGTAAGGAAACTTTCTGTCAACTATGTCGTTGCCTTCCCACCACATCTTCCAGTACAGTAATGCATAGAAAGAACAGCAAAGTTAACTTTAAAAGCAGCATAGAAACTATTTTTTTATCCCCCTTTCTTATGATTTCCCACAGCTCAGGTTGTCCCTTTTAAATAATGGATTTAGTGGGGTGCCTAGGTGGCTCAGTTACATGTCCGATTTCGGCTCCGGTCATGATCTCGAGGTTTGTGAGTTCGAGCCCCACATCGGGCTGTCAACACGGAGCCCGCTTCAGATCTTCTGTCCCCCACCCCCTTCTCTCTACCCCTCCCCCACTGGTTCGTTCTCTCTCCTCTTTCTCTCAAGCTTTAATAAATAATGGATTTGTTTTGAAATAGAAAATTACTTCAAATCTGTTAACGACACTGATTCCTTACGGTGCTCGTTTTTGGAATGAAGAGGCATCTGTGAGAATTACACTGTAATCCCACTCTTGGTGCAAGCCTCTCCGGGTATGGGGGAGCTTGGTTTCCCACACAGAAGGGACACAGGGCACCTGGTGTCGGTCTCCCCTCTGCATTCCTCCAAGGACTTCTACTTAACCTTGGCCTTTTGGCCATTTCCTAGGACACTGCCCCGGTCACGTTTTGTGATAGGGGTTTTGTAGGGTTTAATAAAGGTATATAATGCGTGGATGATATTCTGATTCACCAGTTTCAGGGTCTCCCATCAGGCAGACCACCTCCCCCTTTTCTGCCTCTTAAAGGGTGACGGCTCGCCTTTGGCCACCTTTTCCTGACCTGCTGGTTCAGAAATACAGAAAGTTGGGGGGAAATCGGGTCATTTTTCCACAGCCTCCCTTCCTCCAGTTTTGCATTGTGGTTTGCCAACCAAGTGCTCATTATTCTCTATTACTGTGCTTGGTGTTCACTGATCTGTGTGTGCATTCACCCTCCTGGGGACACAGGTTGTTTTAGGTAGCACGGGGCCACTGTTCAAGAACCACGAACACAGCCTTGTTAAAAGCCCATCCTCCAATTTTGATTTCTTTTAAATCGCTAAGAATGGCCTGCCACCTTGCGTTTATTTATTCGAAAAAAGATCTTCATTTGAACGGCGTTTAGGGTTGGGAGGGGAAAATTGGGTGAAGCGTACCGAAATCGCCTCCATTCCCTGTACGCTTTGACAAGGAATCAAATGGTCACACGGGGCAGGGGAACGACCTTGAGATGACAATTTGAGTGGTTCTTCCCAACTTCTCAAGTAGGTAATGAAAACGTCTTTAATGGCTGAAGAACGGGGAAGGGTTGTCAGGGTCAGAAATGACAGGCACAGATGGGGACACGCTGAAGGTGGTAAGCCATGAGTACGAGCCAGCCCACAATTCCGGTCACGGATGAAAGCCATCGAGGAAAAGTGGCAAAGCAGGGCCGGGGGATTCCCCAGTAGAGCCTGTGCAGACCCCCAAACTCTGGGCAGCACACAAATGGGAGAAGGTTGTGCTGGACAGGAAGCAAGGAGACAGCAGCTTTTGTCTTTCCCTCACTTGCAGCATGGCTCATTCGAGAAGCCAAGGCCCCTGGGTGGCTCAGTCGGTTAAGCGTCCGGCTCTTGGCATCGGCTCAGGTGAGGATCTCGTGCTCGTGAGGTCAAGCCCCTTGTCAGGCTCTGTGCTGACAGCGTAGAGACTGCTTGGGATTCTCTCTCCCTCTCTCTGCCTTTCCCGGGCTCACATGCTCGCTCTCAAAATAAACGTTTTAAAAAAAAAAAAAAAAGCAAGGCCCATAAAGGCGTGGTTTGGTCCCTGAGATAAGGGGCAGGACGCATTGAGTGACTTCAAGGTCCCACGACGAACGTGGGGGAAAACCTGGTGTGGCCTCGCTAAGGATTCCAGCGAACAATTTTCAACCCCCCAGTAAACACCTAAACGCGGTACCCGTGCTGCCTGCCTACTGAGTGGCTAGAAACAAGTGCCTAGGAGAACAGGAAACTTCCTGATCTTTCCTATACTCTGTAACCAAGGACCTTCTCATCAAGGACAATCCCCAGGAACAAAGGAGAAAGCTCTGAGCTTCGTTTTTCATCAAGGATTACGAGGTTTGAACAGTGTGACCCACATAATCTTTTCTAAAACTCCTTAAAAATGAGTAACCGTATGGAAAGATACAGCCCTCTGAAAGAAGGAGTTCATCCTCCAGAATCGCAGCCGAAGAGGAAACCTGAACTTCCCATGTCAATCCCGAACACAATCGACAGCAATGAAGAGCTGACCCACAACAAATGTGAGACCTCGGAGAAGAAGTCGTTAAAAACGCAAGACGGAATGAACAGCAGACCAAGAAGCAATACATAAAAACGGGGGCGTGGGGCAGTTAAACAAACACTTACCTCCAGAGATGAACGCACGTGGTATCAGAATCGTCCCACATTTCGGTACAACTTGAACGGGACGAAGTTTGACGTGCAAAACAGACAAAATGACGTATGGGAGTCGGCTCAGTTCCATCTCCATACGATAAAATTATCTAGCTCACGTGAACCAAATGGTCTTTCCAATGTTTGCCGATTCTTTTCAATCGAGAGAACCCCGATCTTTCAAACACTCAGGCCCCATGGTTCTGACTGCAAGACACGGTATCTGAAAACCAATCAAGCCACCAGAAAGAAAACGAAAAATTCTTCTACCCAGCTCCTGATGAAGAGCTGGAATTAAACCAGATTTAGAGGAGGCAAATCCTCAACAAGGGGCGTTAGGCCAGATGGTGTCTCCGACTGACAAGGCGGCCTTCAGGTCCCAGAAAACGGGGCAGAATGAAAGATGACACCGTCTCTGTTTCAGAGAACGCACCTGTTGAAGGTCTACACGCAAATCAACTGTCCACACCCGTAACAGAACCAGTCGCACCAAGACACGATCATTCCGAACTCAGTGAAAGACATTTGCGGCACAAGGCATCTTGGTGGCGACTCTTAACAGCGAAGGAGACATGCGGCAAGGCGCAGCTCGACTGCGCTCTGAAAGAACGCGCTGCATCTAATGTGACCAGTGTCGGGAATCCTGAGGAAAAGCCGGATCGGGGTCCGGGTTTCCTGGCTACCCAAAAGTCGAGCATTCCTACGAAAACCTTTGCAAGCCGAGATGGCAAAGAGCAAAGAAGCGGTTACCCTTCATTTCTAGGCAACAGTTTTTGAGCCCTCCCAGACCGCCCCCCCCCCCGCCACCGTCTCCCAAATAACATCTTTTAAGGTTCTTCTGATACCTTTCGGACACATCTTGCTAACAGACGCACAAAATAAATCGGGATCGAGCACAGGTGCTCCCACGTTAAAGCTATGGTTGGCTCGACGCTGAGCTGCTGAGAGTGGTTCCCAGGAAGGGGGCTTGGTGGGTCCCCTCTCACCACTTGGGTTGCATGCCGAACACTTTGTGCTGCCTTTTTTTTTTGATCAGAGTTCAAGTCCTCTTCCCAATTCTTTTGGTCAGCAGAAACCTGTATGAATTTTTTAAAACCAAAGTGGGATATTGCACAAAAGCCAGCGATCCCCATATTCCAAAGCCAGGCTGATGCGTCACATATGGCAAAGTGTTTATACGAGCCAAGAGCTTGAGAAGGTATGTGAATAAATACAAAGGAGTCACATTCTATGGCTGCCACGTGTGTGGAAAGATAGTCACCCATGTAACCAGCTAAAAAGCCATGTCAGGAGCCAGCCATACACTTGAGAAACCATACGAAAGTGAATTATGTGATCAAGCCTTTGCTAAAAAAGCTGGTTTTTCGGGGCGCCTGGGTGGCTCCGTCGGTTAAGCGATCGACTTCGGCTCAGGTCATGATCTCACGGTCCGTGGGTTCGAGCCCCGCGTCGGGCTCTGTGCTGCCGGCTCAGAGCCTGGAGCCTGTTTCGGATTCTGTGCCTCCCTCTCTCTCTGACCTTCCCCCCCGTTCACGCTGTCTAAAAAATAAAGAAACGTTAAAAAAAAATTAAAAAAAAAAAGCTGGTTGTTCATCCAGAATCGCAAGCATTTGGGGTGAAAAAAAAAAACCCATAAATGTGATGTATGTTATCTACAACTTACAACTTCTGCTAATCTCAAAATTCATGCAGGGACACATGGCAGTAAGAAGCCATAGGTCTATGGCAAAGCTATGCCCACACCAGCACACCGGCCTATCAGGTCATAGGAATACTAGACGGAAGCCCTTCGTGTGTCATACCCACAGACAGGCATGCGTTGTCTCTAGTTTTCCTCTCACACACATGTAGGAAAAAAACATAAATAGGTGATTATCTGTGGAAGAACTCCAGTTCAACCCAAACCACTGATCTCATCGCCAAGAAAGGCTCGGGGCCCCATGGGTTAAGCGTCCGACTCTTGGTTTCAGCCGAGGGCGTCGCCACAGCCTGATACCCTGCATTGGGCTGTGCTGGGTGTGGAGCCTGCTCGAGATTCTCTCTCTCCTTGCCCCCCGCACCCCCGCCTGTGCTCGCTTGCAGCGCGTCCTCTTCCTCTCTCTAAAAAGGAAAAAAAAAAAAAACAGAGAAAGAAAGAAAAAGAAGAAAAAGGAAAAAGGAAGAAGAAAGGCTAGACTGCGGGGGAAGATGGCAGAAGAGGAGGATCCTCAGCTCATTGCCTCCTACGGACACAGCGAGACAGACACATCCATGCATGCGCCTAACTCTGCAAATGGCCTGGAGACTGGTGGAGCTTCCAGTTAATCGTAGAGAAGAGGCCACATCAAAAAACACAGGAAGGCAGAGACGCAGCTGGGAACCCAACCCACGGTAAGACCACCCACCAACAGGAGAGACACCACAAGCCCACACAACCAAGAGCAGACCCCACACCTGGGGTGCCCCCGCCACTGGGGACCCACGCTGGGAAGATGACTCCCCTTAACGTCTGGCTTTGAAAAACAGTTGGTTTTGTGTTTTTTTTTTTTTAACGTTAATTTATTTTTCAAAGAGAGAGAGAGAGAGCACGAGCAGGGGAGGAGCAGAGACAGAGAGGGGGACACAGAATCCGAAGCAGGCTCCGGGCTGTCAGCACAGAGCCCGACGCGGGGGCTCGAACCCACAAAAGCGAGATCGTGGCCTGAGCCAGAGTCGGACGCTCAACTGACTGAGCCACCCAGGCACCTCCCTCCCCCTTTTTAAAATTATTTGTTCTTGAGAGAGAGAGAGAGAGAGAGAGAGAGAGAGAGAGGGAGGACAACCAGTTTGGTTTAATTTTGAGAGCTTTAAAAATCAGAGGGCTTACCTCCAGCAGAACAGGAGGGCTCTAAGAAACGGAGTCCCTGCCCTTCAAGAGTCAAATAACTGCCCCCGAGACACAGCACAGAAGCGGCAGTTTGAAAAGCGCGTGGGGCTTATGTGAAGGAGAGGTGTTGACTAATCCTAGAACATGCTGGAGGGGCAGGGATCTCCGGGAAGTATCTCCAGGAAGACGAGTGCTAGTGGGCGCCATTTTCCTTCTCCTCCCCCAGCCTAGATAGCTGGAAGCCCATGGTCCCCCACGGACTCATCCCATCCGACCCACGTGCCAGAGTAAGTGTCCCCTCCAAAGCAGCTCCTGCCCTGCCACAACCTCAGGCAGCCCTAGCAGGGACCAGTGCCACTCCCAAGTGACTCCTGCCCTCGGGAGAGGTGGTACAACCCCACACGCCAGAAGTTTCCGCAGCCTTGCTTCTTAGCTGGCTGCCCAGGGAGCAAACCCTGATGGTTGGTGCATCTGTAACTGTGGCCTAGAGGCTAATTACAGACACCGAGGCGGACTGCCAGCCTTGTCCACCGAAGAGCTCACGGTGGCCTCAGACCTGTCGACAACGCGGGGACCAAAGCCAGGGCAGTGCACCCATAGCCGTCGAAGGAGCTCACTGCAGCTGGCTCAGCCGAAGACGATCGGTGCCCAGCTACAACCGTATTGTCTGTGTAGCCCACAGAACGGATACCCCACGGAGCACCTGATTCTGCCCACTGGGGGGTGGGGGATGGTAGGCCACAAGAAACAGCAAGGCCACTGCTTTCAAGAGACCAACACAGAAAGAAAGACCAAACAGAGACGGAGGAGTATTTCCAAAACCAAAGAACAAGACAAAACCAGAGTAGAAGAGCGAAATGAAACGGAGATCACCGATGTGCCTGGTCCAATTCGGAGTAACGGTCAATGGTCATCAAGATACTCACTGGACTGGAGAAAAGGTTGGGAGATCCCAGTGACAACTTCAGCCACGAGACGGAAATGTAAAGAAGAGCCAGTCAGAGATGAAGAATTCAACAAATGCAATTAAAAACAATACACGAGAAGGACTTGACAGCGAATCAGAGGATACAGAAACAAGCGGGCGGCCATCTGGAAGACGGGGGAATGGAAAGCAACCGAGCTCAAGAGCGAAGGCCAGGCCAAGAATGCAAAACGGGAACGCGGCGAGTGAAGTCGGCAACGTCATCCAGCACAGCCACGTCTGCGTTACAGAGGTCCCAAAAAGAGGAGCGAGAAGAAAACTTGCTTCAAGAAGTAATACCTGAAAACTTTCCAAATTACCGCGGAAGGAAAAAGACCACCAGATCCAAGGGGGAGAGAGAGCCCTCAATGAAATCAATCCCAGGAGGTCCACACCAAGACACGTAACAATGAAAATGGCAAAAAGCCATGATCGAGAAAAAACTTTACAAGTGGTAAGAGAAAAGGACAATTCCATCACATACAAGGGAAGGCCCCTAAGGCCGTCAACTGCTTTTTTTCAGTGCTTTGCCAGCCAGAAAGGAGTGGCAAGATATATCCTCTGTGCTGACAGGAAAATACCTACAACCAAGAACACTTTTCCGGGCAAGGTTAGCACTCAAACTAAAAGCAGAGAGAAAAAGTTTCCCCAACAAAAAGATGAAGAGTTCATCATCACTAAATGAGCCTTGTAAGAAATATTAAAGGAGATTCTTTAAGGGAAAAACCCCAAGTAGAAAATTATGCAAGGAAAAAAATTGCACACGTAAAAGCAAACATAAAGGTAGGCGATTAATCACTTATAAAGCCGATAGGGAGCATAAAACACAACAGTAGCAAAATCAAGAAGCCCTACAAAATGTAGTCAAGGAATACACACAAGGAAAGATGTAAAACGTGACATCAGACTGGTAAAATGCAGAGGGGGGAGTAAAAACGCAGTGCTTTTCGGGGCAACTGGGTGGCTCAGTCGGTTAAGCATCTGACTTCGGCTCAGGTCATGATGTCGTTGTTAGGGGTTTGAGCCCCACGTCGGGCTCTGTGCTGACAGCTCAGAGCCTGGAGCCCACTTCAGATTCTCTGTCTCCCTCTCTCTGTGTCCCTCCCCTGCTCCCGCACTCTCTCTCTCTCACAAACAAACATTAAAAACATTAAACGTAAAGGAACTGAATGCTCCAATCAAAACACGGAATGGTTAAAAAAACCAGACCCACGTATAGGTTGGCTACAAGAGATTCACTACATACCTAAGGACACATACAGACTGAAAGTGCAATGTTGGAAAAACATAGCATACAAATGGGAGTGGAAAAAAAAAAAAAGGGAGGGGTAGCAATACTTAACATCAGGTAAAGAAGGAGGGCATTATGTAACAACAGAAATATCAATCCATGTACAGAACAGAGGAGCACCTAAATACATAAAGCAACTTTTAACAGATCTAAAAGGACAGAGGAAGAAAGTGACAGTAATAAAGTAATAATAGGGGACTTTCGCACCCCACTTACATCAATGGATAGATCATCCCAATATAACATCAAGGCAACGGTGGCTTTGAACGACAGATGAAACCAGATGGAGCTAAGAGATATATAGAAATAGCCCATCCTAAAGCAATAGAATGCACATTCTTTTCAAGTGCACGTAGAACATTCTCCAGGAGAGATCACATGTTAGGACACAAAACAAGTCTCAATATATTTAAGACTGCCATCACACCAAGCATCTTCGGCAACCACAACAGTATGGAACTAGAAATCAATTACAGGGGAAAAAATGCGGAGAAAACACAAATGCATGCAGACTAAACATGCTACTCAACAACAATCAGGTCAACAATGCGATCAAAGAGGAATTAACAAGATACATGGAGACAAATGAAAACGAAAACCTAAGTGTCCAAAATATTTGGGATGTAGCACATGCTGCTTTAAGAGGAAACTTTATGGCGACACAGGTCTACTTTAAGAAACCAGAAAAACCTCCAACAAGCTAACCTGACACCTGAAGGACCTGGAAAAAGAAGAATAACGCCCAGAGCTAGTATAAGGAAGGAAATAATGAAGATCGAGCGGAAATAAATACAGACTAAAAAAAACGATACAGAAGAGCAATGAAACCAAGAGCTAGTTCTTTTGATAAATGAATGATTGATAAACCTTTAGCCAGGCTCATCAAGAAAGAAAGAGAGAGGACTGAAATAAACAAAATGAAGGTGGAGAGGGGCGCCTGGGTGGCTCAGTTGTTTGGGTGTCTGACTCCTGATTCTGGCTCAGGTCATGATCTCATGGTTTATGAGGTCGAGCCCCAAGTCAGGCTCTGTACTGACAATGCAAAGCCTGCTTGGGATTCTCCCTGCATCTCTCTGCCACTCCCCTGCTCACACTCTCTCTCTCTCTCTCTCTCAAAAAGAAAATAAGCAGGGGCACCTGGGTGGCTCATTGGGTTAAGCGTCCAATTTTGGCTTAGGTCAAGATCTCACAGCTTGTGGGTTCTCCCTCTCTCTCTGCACCTCCCCGACTCAAGCTCTTTCTCTCTCTTCTGTCTCAAAAATAAATAAACGTTAAAAAAAAAGAAAAGAAAAGAAACATTAAAAAATAAAAAAAGATAGGCTTTGAAAAAAACGAAATAAACGTGGAGAAATAAATAACAATGGCTACCAAGAAATACAAAGAATTGTAAGAGGATGTTATGAAAAATTATATGCAAACAGATTGGACAACCTAGAAGAAGTGGATAAATTCCTAGGAATGTACAATCCTTCAAAAGTGAATCAGGGAGCAAGAGAAAATTTCAACAGACCAATTGTTAGTAATGAAATTGAACGGGAATAAAAAAACTCCCAACACACAGAAGTTTAGGATCACATGGTTTCAAAGGTAAATTCTAGCCAACATGTAAAAAAGAATACCTATTCTCCTCAAACTCCTCCAAAAAATTAAAGAGGAAGGAAAATAGCCAAATTCGTTGTGTAAGGTCAGCATTACTCTAATACCAAAACCAAAGACATTACGAAGAGGAAAACTACAGACCAATATGTCTGATAAACACAGATGCAAGAATCCTCCTTGAAATAGTAGCAAACTGAATTCAGCAATACATTAAATCATCATTCACCGAGATCAAGCAGGATTTATTCCAGAGATACTAAGGTGGTTCAAAATTGATTAATCAACGAATGTGACGCATCGCATTAGCAAGAGGAAAGATGAAAACCATCTAATCGTCTCAATAGATGCAGAAAAAACCACTTGACAAAATCCAACATGTATTTATGACACAAACTCTGAGCAAAATGAGTTTAGAGGGACCGCGCCTTAACGTAAGCAAGTGCATACTGGAACTGTTGTTATTTTTAATGGGCATTTAAGAGTTTCATTCTAATCAGTATCAAGAAACGTACGGAAAAATGAAGAGGTGATGTGGGATGGGACTGTCCTCGTTTAGGAATCTGTGAGACACCATTACAGGACCTACCCAGATTACCGTCAAGCAAATGGTACCTTTCCCACCTTACCAAATCTTGTCCATTTTATTTTTAATGCGATAGGGTAGTTCTCTAGGGCCCAGAAAGTTACAATTTCTGACGATCTATCCCAGAACATTTTCATCTCAGAAGTGAGTCAATATGCTAGTTTCCAAGAGCAAATACGAATTACCCTTAGGATTAACGTTTAGGTACAAAGAACCGAAGCTTACCCGCTGAGCAGCTATGATGAATCAAGCATCGCATTCATGCCTCCGTTTGTGTTTACTCTCTAAAATAACCATAGTCCTCGACTTATAAGCACACAAACTGTATATATCGATTTTATGCCACACAATTTCTTCCAACGGTGTTCTGTCTTTGTTAGAGGATCTTCTCCAAACTGCTTTGTTTCATTCAAGCTCAGTCACCTCATCTGTGAAATATGGATAGTAACAGCACTCCATTTCCCTGGGTTGTTGCGAAGAGGAAATGAATTACTGTATTTGAGGCCCACAGAATAGTTCCTAGTATAATCTAAATCCTCAAAAGCTGTTGGCTATTATCATTATGTCCTTTTTACTTTAAAAAGGCTATTCTTATTAGGAAACCTATGAAGCAAACTTTCAGAACCGAAGGGAGAAATCGTTCAGCAAACAGTTGGAGACTTCAGTCCAACATCATACGTTATGAATAAAACATCCAGACAGAAACTCAATAAAGAAATCGAGAAAAGGAACAACATTATCAACTATCTACACTCGACAGACACAAAGAACACTCCATCCAACAACCCTGGAAAATATGGTCTTCACAGGTGCACATGGAACCTTCTCCAGGATGGATCATATGTGAGGTCACACAACAAGTCTCAATAAATTTTAAAAGACTGAAACCACAGAAAGTATCTTCTCCAACCACGATGGAGTAAAATTAGTCATTACATTAAAAAAAAAAAAAAAAGGAAAACTGGAAAATTCACAAGTATGTGGAAATGCACACTCTTCAACAACCAGCGCATCAAAGAAGAAATCACAACGGAAAAAAGGAAATCCTTAGAGATGAATCAAAAAGAAAATACAACTACCAAAGCTTTTTTTTTTTTAACAATTAAGATTTGGGGGTTTTGGTTAAGCAGCAAAAGCTGATACAGTGACTTGGTAGTTGTATTTTCTTTTTGATTCATCTTTAAGGATTTGGAGGAAGTTAGAGCCATCAGTACCTGTCTTAGGAAAAAAAAACCTTGCCAAGATCTCAAGTCAGTAAGCTAAATTTCCACTTTCAGGAATATAAGAAGAACAAACTAGATGAAAAGCTTGCAGAAGAAAGTAAATAATACAGACCGAAGCAGAGATAAACCAAGTAGAGAATACAAAAATAGGCGAAACAACGAGACCAAAATTTGGCGCTCTGAAAAGAAAAATAAACTTCAGAAACCTTTAGGTGTAACGACAAAGGAAAGAAAAGAAATCAAAGTACGTAAACGAAGACATTAAAGAGGACACAGACTCATGAAAAGACATTCCATGCTCACGGACTGGAAGAATTACCATCATTAAACGTGTCTGTACTACCCAAAGCCACCTCCACTTTCAATTAAATCCCTATCCACGTGCCGACTTTTGCAACAGAACTAGAAGAAATAATGCCACAATCAGTAGGGGACCAATAAAGACCCCGAATAGCTAAAGCAAACTTAAGACAGGAAAAAGCTGGGAGCATCACAATCCCAGATTTCACGATATACTACAAAGCTGTAGTCATCAAAACAGTATGATACGGGCACAAAAAAGAGACACGTAGATCAAAGGAACAGAATAAAAAGGCCAGAAATAACCCCATGCTTATATGATCCATTATTCTACAACAACAGAGACCCGGTTAAAATGGGGCACCTGGGTGGCTCAGTCCATGAAGCGTCTGAGTCTTCCGCTCAGGTCACGATCTCACGGTTGGTGAGTTCGAACCCTGCGTCCGGCTCTGCCCTGTCAGCGGAGCCTGCTTGGGGCTCTCTCTCTCTGGCTCTCAAAAAACAAAGAAAAAGAAAAAGACAAAGAAAACTTAAAGTTGCATGCTCTCCCAACTTAGCCAGCCACACGCCCCTTGAATAAACCTTTCTACAAAGAAAAGAGACAAATGGCCAAGAAGCACGTGAAAAGATGTCCAACGTTACTGATTATTAGGGAATTGCAAACTAAAATCACAGCGAAGATACAACCCTCAAACCTACTAGATGGCTATTTACAAAAAACAAAACAAAAACAAAAACAACCCAGAAAATACTAAGTGCTGCCGAGAATAAGGAGAAATTGGAGCACTTGTGTTTGCCAGCAAATGTCCACCGGTGCAGCTGCGCTGGGAAACCGTCTGGTGGGTCCTCAGAAAGCAAAACAGGGAGGCA